>NW_026844264.1:16593213-17205088 GCF_029955315.1 Cylas formicarius | reverse complement strand
AAAAACTACCAATGATTCTTGTAATCAGATTGGAATATATTTTTACATATATCTACAAATTTTACTCCTGACTTTTGATGCTTGTACATTCAATTTCAAACTTTTCTATATCAGTCAATAACTAATGCGAACTTGTAGAATTACTGCTAGAGGGTGAACAGGTAGAACAAGACAAACGAAATAAGTTATAGAAAAAAAACAAATAAAAAGTATTTAAAAGATGATTAGTAAAATTGCTGTATGTTATTTTAATATCTCCCATTCCAAATGTTGTTGTATAGTTCTATTTTAATATCTTTATTTCTTTTTGTTTAATTTTCTATATTTTTCATTGGGAGAATCTACGTTTGCTTTGGCTAGGACTTTTCTATCTAATTTTTTTATGGTCAACGTGTAGAGATTAACATCTTGCAACCTCTGTTCTGGTTGTTATTTATTTCCTCCCTTAAATCTTTAGTAGCTGGAATATCAGACACATAGACAAAAAGAAAAATGTAAATATATTCAAAGTTCAGACTGGTTTAGGTGCTTAAAAATTGTTCTTTTTATCTCAATATATAATATAATATACAATATGTAATATAATAAAAAATATATTTTGATTTTTACTACAATTTTCAGGCAAACTATAAACTGAAAGCCTTCCATGGTGCCAGAGTTTGCTTTTTGGGTTTTCCAGAAGAAGAAGAGCTACACATGGTTGAGGTTTTGGTCGCCAATGGTGGTATGGTAACATCTGCGGATGACCCTAATTGCACGCATGTGGTAAGTAGAATAAATATCCCCATTTACTATTTCTCCTTAACGCATTCGTTAAAGCTGAGATATAAAAAGTAAGATGGGATTTTCTTTGTGTATTTTATATGAACTCACCTTGGAGGTATTTTAATATTTTAAGCTCTTGATAACAATGCCCGAGACAATAGACCTATGTGGATATTTAGTAACGCGTAATTTCCTACATGTCAAGACTAATTAAATATTGCTTGAAATTAATTACAAAATACTATAATCTTAACTGATTTGGCATATGGAATAGGTACTTTTTGCAGTTTGCTTTTCTCTTGTGCAGTGGTTGGGTTTAGTTGAAGGTCTTTAAATTATAGCTTGCTTTTGCAATGTGTGTTGGGTAAAGCAAGAGTAGTTCAAAGATTGAAAATATTAATGAATCGTAAATATTGATGGGAAATGGATATTAATTTCTCTTTTTACTTACACTTTTTAAGATACATGAGCATTCTTTCTGATAATTTGGGGTTCAGTCAGTTATGTAACTGCCAGTACTCTCATGATGTTTGGCCTGTTTGTTTTAAAAAACTAAATATTTCTTATCTAATAAATTTGTGGGGCTTTTTTTAAAAGAAAGTAATAAAGGCACCATATTTTATTTTCATTTCAAGTTTGCAAAAAATGACTAGATTTTATTTCACCTGAACTTGTAACAATGATTTTGGTTAATTTCTCTGATCTTTGGATTGCAGGCCGTCAATACCATAGTATATGTATATGATGTATTGTGGTAAAAAATGGTTTTAGTTAGTTTTAGTCAACATTTTTTTTGTAAATGTTTTCTATTCTACACCTGTAGTTATTAATTATTATTAATTCACCATCACATCACACCAAATTTTGATTGTTTGCTTCCCTTTGGAAAATATGAGAAAATAACTTTTAGCTTAAAATTTCCTGGAATATTTGTTTTGATGAGAACAATTTAGTTTAACAATCTTCAACTTATAGCTCAGAACATGAGACTTTTATAATTTTATATATACAGCTCGGGTGGAAATTCGTTATCTAAAAAAAGAAAAAAGTTAATTTAAACGCAGGTTCCTGGTGTTTAGTTTCAAACCTTTTTAAAAAAGGTTTTTTTTTTGCAATGTAGTAAATATTTTTTTTGTTGAAATTTAGAAATAATGATAATAACTAGCTAATTTTACTTCAACTCCGATTAAAATTATGAACTTTAGTGTCATCGCGGGGGTATGTCGAATAGTATTGTCAAAGAGATTTACGCCACTGATTTTTTTATTTACTTTGAATTAGCCACAGAAAGTACAAGTTTTTTGATTCTTGAATTGTCGTATTATCTTGCTTTCTTTTTGAGTAGAAAAAATAAAATCGTGAGAATTGACGTAACGTTTTTTTCACGTGTACTTGATTTTACTAAATTAGCAATAAACAAAATATTAACAATGACCACCATCAACCGACTTGTAGGGAATTGTAACCTATGACTTAATTTCGCACTAGCTTTCTTTTATCTTACAATCTACATATTTCCGGACTTACCTTTGTATAAACTTTTTCCTATTTTTTTTAAAGACAAATCTCCAGGCGAACGTCAGCCCATATTTTTTTATTTTAACAGTTATCAAAAAATTCACAATTTGATCGAGATGGAACCATATTAGTCTAATAAAGCTTTGCAACTTAAGGGGAAGGAAAGACGTTTTATAAATTCTAATTTTGCATGTATATCTGCATTGATAAAAACTAACACTTATCGTGTCCGTGGTTAGAAAAGAACAGTTAATATTATCATACACAATTGATTTCCATTTTCTTTGAATTATCACAGATCTTTGAATCACTCTTACAAGACTGGTCATGGGTTTTAGGTACTGGAAAACTCGGAGGTGTTCGCGCTCGACTCAACAAGTGCCCATCTTTCACCCAAAATTACCTCTACCCTTAAGAACCTCCTATCTGAACCGCCGCCCTCTCCCAAAACCCCCAATAACAACAGTATTCATAATTGCGCAACAAGCAAAAATAGTAAATGTTTGGATACACTTTATGAAGCATCGCACAACGACGATTTAGTAAGCGAAATGGGCAGTATATGTTTTGAAGATCAGTCCTTTAATATAAGCAATATTTCGTTTAAGAGGAAAAGAAAAAACGCGTCGCCCGAATCGAATTCGGAGATAAAGAGGAAACGCGAGAAATGTTACAGTGAAAGGAGGAGGAAAGTGTCTAACTTTTTCAAAACCCCAATGAATTATTTTTCAAACCGACGACGTACCATAGACGCCTCAACTTTCAATCACTCATTAAATGACAGCATCGTTTCCACGTCGGGTGTTTTTAATGTCGAAACCATCGATAATTTGAATTCTTGCCTTAACAGCGAGGACGCGACTCCACAAGGTTATACGAATCGATCGCGTAAGAGCCTCTTTTCAAGGACATTCAGTTCATCTCGGTTCAGCCGAACTAAGTCGAAAAAGTCTGTAATGAAATCCACAAAATTATCCGTCAACGACGAAATCGACGGACTTGAACACAAAATGAATCACAGTTGTTTTGCGGATATTTCCATGAATTCCGTTCCCACTGATCCCTGCGGTTTTAATGGGCTTTCGGATGGAATAGCAAGGCCTTCAAGGACTACTGCTGCTCTTGCGGTACTAACTTCATTTCACATTTCATGTAAAACTGTAATCTGCCAAAGGACAAAGCAACAGTTTTCCAATTTCTCAAGATTACTTGAAAATTTTAGTCAAAAGTTTCTAAGGGGTAACAACACATAAAAGAAGGGAAATAAATTTCAATTAAAAAAACGACTCTGTGCGTCTCTAGTAGTCGATCATTTTCTTATTGCAACTATCGGAGGCTGTGATCTTGTATGTTTAAAATATTCTAACTATCGCAGGATTGCCAGATCTACTTAAAAGGGATAAAATGTTTTAAGTATTAAACGGAGCACCCTGTATATTGTTGAAACTAGAAAGAACTGGAACTGTCATTGTCTTTATTTGACTTAATTACGCAACATTTCATACTAAAACATTGTCTCCTACATTCAGAGAAACGCTCTACATTAATCTGTTGTTGTTCTGAACAAATTTCAAAATTTATTTAATATGAACTTACTTTACATTACTACACATTCTGAACAGATCCAAAGTAGACTCTGTTTAATAATAATTTTATTATTTTCTAATATTGAATTAACAACTTTGTTTTAATGTTTTTTTTATAACACTGTCAAAGTGCAAGTCGGTTTACATGTCATTCTGATGAGGTTTGCTTCTTTGAATTGTATTGTTTCTATTGGAGCTCGCTTAGTTTTTTTTTTATGTCATTTTGAATTACCTCTTGGAAGTTAGTACTTACTTTTGTTTTGTCCGGTAGTTGTTTGATTTAAAAATTTCCTGTGCCAGTCTGTTTATTGTAGCATTATCTGTTTCACACGGTATGAGTAAGGGTTAAAACTGCATGAGTCGGTATCAAAAATAACATTCCCACTAGACACTAATTGTTACAAGCATTTTATTTTATTTAATAATTGGAAATTTTTGAACCAATCAACATTAATGTAAAACTCGTGCTTGAAACCTCAATTTCGTCAATTGTAGACAATAGTTTGCTAAACTAACGTAATGAAAAAGACGTTGAGGTTGTAAGAAATGCACGTTTTATTCAGCTAAGATTCAGCTAAACTGTGTTTGTTATGGAAGATTATTTATGAAACAAATTTAATGTCACTAATATATCTTTTGTGACTCCTGTTTTGTGTAGGTGGTAGATGAATCTTCTATCTCGGAAAGGCCAGATGTACCACTTAGGGCGTTTGTTGTCAAAGCTGAATGGTTTTGGACATCAGTACAAAAAGAATGTAGTCTTGACGAGAAAGAGTACCTGTTTGATGACTATATTGAACACGCCATAGTAACGCCAGGGGCACGGCGAGATTCACATGCTGCAACGCCATGTAGTGCAAGCAGGTAATTCCTATTTCTCTAAATAATTTGTAATTGTTTAACTAGCTCTTATTTAAATTATTGATGTTTAGGCGAAAACGTAAACGAATACAGGAAACACTTCAATCATTAGTACAAACTCAGTCTCCTGGCCTCCATAAAAGAAGATCATCTGTGAGTGATGCTGGACTTCTCTCAGTCTCGGGTTCTTTCTTGGATTGCACTGCAAGCCCGGTTGGTATACAATTTTAACCTTGATACAGTCTTCTTAAATAAAAAGTTTACATTGTAGCTGTTTAGTTTATTTTTCTGTTTCATAATATTGGTATTTACTTAAATAGGCTGAAAAGGTCATAATTGATGGCGCAGAACCAGTGCTAGAAACCCCACGTAAGGCTCTAACACCAAGGCACCAAGTCTTCCTTGAACTTCTTCAAACTGAATCGAATTATGTAGATATATTACACACTATTATGAATATGTTTAAAAAACATCTGGAGGACATGCCAGATGAAGATGCTTTACTCAATAATACAGAATTGAATCTCATTTTTGGTAAATTGCCTCCAATCTATGAAACCCATTTGAAAATGTTAGATGAGGTAAAACTTAAAAGGTCATTATTGTGACTGTGATCTCATGGGTATTATTTTAGATGAGGTGGTTGTCAGCTCATTGGACAGAGGATAAAAGCATAGGCAACATTATAATAAAATATTCAACCGAGTTACAGAGAGCGTACCCGCCTTTTATCAATTATTTTGAAGAGATGAAGGAAGTTTTATCACGTTGTGACCAAACGAGACCGCGATTTCATGCTTTCCTGAAGGCATGTCAGACGCGGCCAGAATGTGGTCGTCAGAGCTTACAGGAACTTATGATCCGTCCTGTCCAAAGGTTGGGAAGTATTAGCTTGCTCTTGAATGGTGAGTATTTGTCAATGTGGTTATTACTGCTATTAATTTTGTTGTGTATTGAATTTTAAAAATAATAATCTAAACATCCATAGTCCAGTCTAATAGTATGACTAAAATGGGAAATAAGTTGACAAATGGTAAAACTAATAGTATTGCTTCAGAACTACTTACTCATTAAGGCATTTGCTCAAACTTTATAGACCCTTCAGTCATCTGTACAAGTATTACCTTGGTTATTACATTAATTATCTGTTTTAGTGTGTATTATAATGGGCACTGTTTATCCCTCAATAAATACATTAATTAATCACATTATTTGATATATCTTTGCAAAACTTAAATAATAATCTTGTCTTTGACAGATATTTTAAAGAATACTTCAAAAACAAACCCCGATAACGCAGCCCTTGATCAAGCGCTGGCAGCTCTTAGAGAGGTAATGACCCACATCAATGAAGACAAACGAAAAGCTGAGGGCCAAGTAACTCTTTTCAACATCTTTAACGATATAGATAATTGCCCTGTAAGTAAAATACCATCTGGGTCGTGATTAGATTAGAAATTAAAGCTTGGATATTTTAGCCGGACATAGTTTCGTCGCATCGTAGTTACATAGCGAAAACAGAAGTCATTCAGCTATCATCTTCAGAGGGTCTTGCTAGTAAAGGCAACAATTTGGTTTTGTTCCTGTTTACTGATCAACTGGAAGTGTGTAAGAAAAAGAAGACCTTCAACAGTATGAAAAGTCCATCTGCCACCGTTAGTTCTTCATTTCAGTTGCAAGGAAGACCTACCATCAAACCCTATAAACACGTTCGAATGATGGCTCTTAATACAATAAAAAAAGTGAGCTGATACTTTAGTTAGTTTTTGGAGCTCATTCATTTGGCTTTTCTTCATTCTTTCACAGATAATTGACATCAAGGAAACAGAAGATTGTCAGAAAGTATTTAGTTTGGTTTGTCGTAACAATGATGAGCTTAAGGAACGGCTGTATTCATTCACGATGGCCGATGAAGAAGTGGATAAAGTCTCATTTTTAAAACTATTGTCAAGGACCATGGCCAACAATGCGTGTACGGCGGATGCGGTATGTGTTATGCTGAAAAATAAGTTATATACTACAAATAAGTACAATACATGAATTTTATAAATATTCATATATGTCATATAATTTTCGTTCATATAGTTTGCTTTTCTAAATGTCTTGTAATTTCAAATTCGAAGTTTCAACAAAATATGTAAAAAATTGAGAGATTTGTTCATTAAGATTTAAAAAATATTTATTTTTTAAATAATGTTTAAGGCCCTACATTGTGGACACAAGGTGCAAAAATGAAAGATTGCATAATAAAAGTCACATTAAGGATCTTATTAATAGTCACCTTAGCCAATATATGAGAACGTGAACCCAACTTAAACTTTTAGAAATTAGATAGTTTAAATTATTATTAATTATGATTCAACCTTAAAAATATATCTAGTTTTACAAAGTATGCAGACCATGAAAAATATTCTTGGGTTATAGCGTTATCATAAATACGACCGAGTTCCACAGGACTCTTTGAATGTCAGAGTGTTGTCGCGAAATTAAAGAATAGTGCAGAATATTTTAAAGTGAAATGGGTACAAGTGCTATAAATTCATGAGAAACGCATGGTATTTTGTGAAGAAATGATTGAACAGGCTAACCAAAAGATTTTTTACCGAATATTTTATTCACCGATGAATCTTTATTTTCGTTACATGGCCGTCATAATCCGGCGGCGGCTGTTGGGTATTCAAACCTCCATTTATCTTTGTCACACTAACAATAACCCTATAACCGAATAATATTTTTCGTGACTTGTATATTGTTTAAAACTTAACTGTTGCGATTAGGATAAGTTTATGGCTTATCTGGAAGCTCATCAGCTGGACATAGACACCAGCGATCTTACGAATGGTACCTTATCGAAGGCCTTGAAGTTCGCAAAAACGAGGCTAAAAGTCGGGCGGACGTTTTCCTTCAACAAGTCCACACCATCGAAATTGAAAAGGGCAGTTAGTTCCATGATGTCGCCGTTTGGCAGCTCAACGAATTTAACGCCCGCTTCGCAGCTGGCACAAATGCGACTCGCCAGCTACAGCAATATTAATGTAAGTAACTATTCGCAATATTTTTTCAGTCCTCATCCCTACTTGGCAAGGTCCATAAATTTATTGCTTTGCGTGGAAAAGGTTCACGCCATTTGGATGGAAACTCGCAGTCTTTGAAATCTATACTATATACTATACTTTTTGGGTAACTGATTTACTTTGTGGCCTTTAATGTTGTATTTTCTAAAGTAGCTTGGAGGATAAAAACAATTATAGTCCAATTATATATATCAACCTTTTTAAAAGAGCAGATGAGTAATTATCAACTAGTTTGGTAATTCCCATAGTAGTTGATTTGAATTTGAAGCTCACGGCGTTTAAGGAGAGACACATTTGCCTCCGTCTTGGATAAGGACCATACGTGACCATAGAATTAATTATTATTTATTTATTATTAATTGTGTAGTATTTTTCAAGATGCCAGTTCTGTAGTAAAAGTATTTTCTCTCTAATTTTTCAAACACACTTCCCCAAGCTACTGTGAACATAGTCTCGGGTCACTAATTCCCATATTGGTGAATGGTAAATTAGCCACTCAGGTGTTGACTTTAGCGGAAAATGTTGATGTCGCTCATTTAGCTCCTCTAAGCGCTAAAGAAGCCAACAGGATGATTGCCGAAACGTTAGCAAGTTCAGCTCAACAACAACTGACGCAGGAGGAATCCTGAAGTATTGTATTTTCTCTCGGATGATATTTTTGTAGTAAAAGTATTAATTAGTTTTTCACTATCCATAACTTTTCAGCAGATAGCAAAATATATATTCAAACATGACTTGCTAAGTACTCGGAAAGAATAGTAAGAAAATTTTATGTACCTACAGCTAACTAGTGTCTAACCTCTATCCACACGATTGCACCAGATTGCTATGTGTATATCCTTTTAATGTATTGAAAAACAGCTTCTATTTTCAGGAATTAGGCAGTGGTGAAAACTCTGAAGAATCTCCCCCCATAGCTCCTATGTCTGTGCAACCGACCCGTAAAGTTAAGGCTTCCTCGTTAGGTGTAAATGCTTTAAAGCGATTATAGCGTTTTTATTATATTTTTTTTTATCGTATTTGTACATATTACAGTTTTTATTATATTAAAAGGATGCAGTTTTAAAGTTTTATCTTCGTTTACCACTTTTTGACACCCAATTTTGAAATTTTATAATTCGCCAGATTAGTCTTTCAGCTTGAATTGCGAAAATTGTATTATATTAATTAGATTTACAAGTTATAGTGGTTTTCCAACTTGTAGTTTTATACCATTAATGAAATGCACCTTATAGGTGACACTTGAAAAAGAATTGTAAAATAAATAATTTATGCAGCTTCAATGATGTTTACCTTTGAACCTTTTTCTCCTAAAACAATTGAAGAGTAAAGGGAAAAAAGATGAGGGTCCATTTTTTGCCCAAATAAGACTAACAGTTATTTCATATAATATATTGGCTATAGAATAATATCCACCTATAAGAAATTGCTAGAAAGATGAGAGTACAAAGATAATAAACAGAATTTAAAATGTATAGTAGTGAAGTTAAATTTCAAGACAGCATCTAAAAAGATTCTATTCTCAAAAAGCGCAAGATTTTCTAAACAGCAATACCACATTGATAAAATGACAATAATAGATTATGGATCTTCAAGTGTTTTTTGCATTGAAATCAAAGTTTTTTTTATACTTTTGCATTGACTATTAATATATTTCTATATATATTGTGTCATAAAGGATTTTAGTTCAAGTTAGCAATAATTATATCCCAAAATCCTATTTTTGTTTACCATGTTCTAATCTTCCTAAATAAAAATCACAATTACACAGAATTAAGTTTTTTGGACTCTCATCTGTTTCCCCCTGTACTCTTCAATTTTATTTAAAAAAAATATAGTAATTATAATAAAACAAGAACACAGTGTAATCTTAAGCTTGGTTTAGAATGGGTTACCATGTTTGCACTAATTGTTCTAAAGATTTATATATTTAATTAAATTAAAATATTCGTAATACATAATTAATCTTGATGAAGTGAATAAAATTTAGATGAGTAATTAGACAAAACAGTGTTGCTTCCAAATCTTTCTGGGTAAGACCTTGTTCGATTTGAGGCTTTATTCTGAATTACTTTATCATAAAATCTTGATAATTTTACTGCATTGGATGTTCCGGGCGCAAGGTATCTTGACTGGCTGCAATTAAGTTGTATTTCCTCTGCTCCATATTTGTATCCAAAGTTACTGCTCGACTTTTTATCATCCACTTGATCCAGCTTTGTCCCCACTATTAAAAGGGGCATTAAGGTTTTTGTACCCATTAAATTTTCAGAATCCAATTCTTCAAAGCTTGCCATGCTGCTAAAACTTGCATTGCTGTTATCAGCTGTGTCACGGTTTAACAGTTCTCTTAGCCATTTCTGCAAGTTCTCCTCAGATTTGCGATTTGTTAAATCATGCACTAATATGGCTCCATGACAAGGATTGTAAAACACGTGCCTAGCATTTCTATGATTATTGCTTCCTCCTACATCCCAAAACTCTATAAAAAAAGTCTTTTGTTCTTTGGTCCCTTCTTTAAATTCATGCAATTTCACTTCAACGGAACAGCCTATGGTCCAACTAGGAGATTTTATTGGTTCATTGTGGGCAGCTAAATGCACAAAAGATGATTTACCAACTCCCGAATCCCCGAGGACCATTATTTTTACACGATCTATCGCAGACATTTTATTCCAGCGTGGGATTGTTTCACATTTAACAAATGGAATTCGGGATATACAGAATTCGCTTAGATTGTGTGCTTGATTAGCACTCCCAAAAGGTGAACAGCGCAACGTCTTTTTTGTTAATCGTAGGTATATTTTTTAAGCATAATCTTTAACCCTGCTGTTGGCAAATGAAATCTATTTTAGAGGTTTTGAGCATTGTGTTCTTCTTAAACCCATATGGGACATTGCGACTTTCTTCGAGTAAATTTTTTGTTATAAGTCTATTAGCTTGTAGTGATAAAAGTGTGTTCAAAAAATAATATGCAACCAAATATACAAGCGTCTAATTCTCGGTCTACGTACATCCAATTGAATAGAATCCGCAGCTTCCGCATATTGGGTTTTGGATGACTTAACGCATGGAATGGAAAATTGGTAACTTGAGCTGAAAAAGTGGGTTTCAAAATGAAAAATGCCAATAAAGCAAAAAAAAACATTTAAAAAGATTCGATCATCGCCCAAAATTTTACAATTTTCTGTCTAAACGGCATCTCCAAACATTTAATTCGTTTCCTTGTTGAAACTTTAATACAATAAAGTTACATGCAAACTGAAAACGGCCGAAATGACAAACTGTCAGCTGCCATGCTGACTTTTGAAAACCGCAAAATCTCATTGGTTAGTTTAAAATGACAAGGTATTTTTGGTTGAAAGCGTACTTTGAAAGCAAGCATTGATTATGATAGATATATTTCTATAGATTCTAATACATTTTCAGCGTGTGTGGTAATCGATATTTAGATAGAAAGTGGCGCCAAGCGCAGGTTCATTTGGGAAACATAAAGGAATATGCGCGCAAAATCATTCCTTTCTCTACGAAAATTTCAACGGCCTCCGAGGTGAATCAATTTTACGGTGTTTACGGCCTCTATAATTTCTATTAGCTATATGTAACATTATCATACAATTTATTTAGTATATAGATATTATATGGTTGGTAGTACCACGAGTATATTTGATTAAGCGTTGTTACCATGAACATGTACGCAATACCAACGAATAATGTCATTTACAACAACTAATAGTTTATAATAAAAGCTTGAAAGAGTAAACTTTTTAACAATTTGATATTATTCTTCGTTCATCCCGGTCGAGGGGAAATATTTTTATTTTCTGATACCTATAGATTAACATTTTTATAATATATCAGTATCAGCTTGAACCTCATAATCAAATTGGCGGAAGCACATGAACATTGTCGAATATGCTATTCGAGCATTGACATAGGATAGGTATGATAGATAAGTAATTGGGAGTTGCCCATTGAAGTTGAACATAATGTGCTATAGTACGTGAAGCCAAAAATCTAATTTTGCGGTAAAAATGTAACCAAAAGTGCAACGTCAGCTCGTTCAGTTGTTAAACAGAAGCTTGTTTGGGTGTAGGTAGACGGTTCTATAAAAAGATTCTGTAGGGTACCATTTGTAAAATTGTTATTCAAATGAAATAAAACAACAAATACGACTTAAAAACATATATTAAAATTAAAAAAAGTGAAAATAAAAACAAGCAGTTTTTAGAGGTTGATAGTGACCAATAACAATAAAAATAGATCAAAAAGTTAAAATGTATAATTTGGCAAAAATACAATAGCCATGAGTACTCACTTTTTGGAAATCTAAAAAACTTAAACTCTTCTTGCAATGTAAGATCCGATCAAAATATCGGAATAAAATTGAATAAGTTTGAAAGGACGAGTTCTGGAAGCAGATTACAGAGTACCATAAAGACGAAGAAAAAGATTGGGAATTTTAACGCCTCATTTGTTTTGTTATGTGTAAATTTCAGTGAGTGTTCATATAAATAAAAAGTCAGCAGTCTACTGTATTCTGTGGACACTATGATCTAACAAAGAGTTGAAACATGCCGAATCTGTTGACTTCGCCGTGCCGTTGGTATGATATTCACATACTAGCTTCTTTAATAACATTGAATTCTAAAGGAATCATCATGTGCATCGTACATTCAGATGAATTTTGTATCATGTATTTTTTGCCTTTGCTGGATGTGCAATGGTCTTGTTGATTCTTCTTTTAGAATTAAACGCTCATTATCTAGAGGCGAGTGTCATACCAGCAGCAGACCGAGATGCGCAGCCAGGTGAAGTTTACACTTGCGCCTAAAGGAACCCAGGAATAGGCAAAAAAATAAAGATATAAGGATTCAATTAAACTCCGAAGTCAATGTCTTAAAAATCATTATTTCTAAAATGTTACACGTGTTTCGCCCACATGGGCATCATCAGACCTATAAAAGTAAATAACAAAATAACTACATAAATTAAGAATACGCACATACAAAGACGTCAACTCACATGCACACAGTCACAAATTGGAATGAGACCGAATCTGTTTGATTTTACCGAGAACTAAAAGATGAAACAATAAATGTTGTGATTAAAAAGTCAAAAATATAAAAATATACAAAAAAACACCGGTGTAACCCTGCACTGGAGACCTGCAATTTATATTAATTAAAATTAATGTCGGCTCAAAATTAAAAAAGTTGTGGTGACTTCTAAGTTTTCCAAAAGATCAAGTTTTCTACTTTTTGCGCACTCATGTAAAACAATGACATTTTTATTCAGAGCAAATATATATATATATATATATATATATATATATATATATATATATATATATATATATATATATATATCCATGCAATAACGAAAATTGTTAATGATATAATAATGTATATTTATTTAGAAATAAAAGTTGAATTTGTGTCCTATATTATCCATTTTACAATTTTGCTTGTTTAAAACATTATGATGTTAAAGATTGGACTATATTTTTTCTTACATTAAATATTTTCTGGGATACCCTGTAGGTATTTTTTATTTTATCTATAAATATGATAATGATAACCAACTGTGTTTATTCAAGTTATCTGCAAACAGTTGCAAAATTAGGACTGAGTGAACTTCGACAAGTGAATAAATGGGCAATGTTTAGAGACATATTATGCTGCTTAGTTTTATTTTGGCCATTGAGAGGTGGTAGATCAGTGTGTGCAAAAATAGAAGTAAAAAATCAGTCAAAAAAGCCTAACCAAACAGCTGTACCCAGTTAAATTTGGACTGAGCAGTATTCTTTATCAACAACGATTGTCCATCAAAGCACAAATCTTGGAAGGTGATTCTGACCATTTCTATTGGAACCTCCTCATAAGGAAGGAAAACCAAGATTTTATAGAACCTAAAAATGCGCAAAAATTGGTGTCCTATTTAAAATTCCAGAAGTTCATAATTAGAACACCCTGTAGTCAAAATAATTTACGAATTGCGAAGAAGGATTTTGAATCCAAACACTTTTGCATAACTCTGCTTGGAAAATCGCAGTGAGTCCACCTCTGATAATTTACTTCGGTAGCAAATTGTAAGCAATAACAAGTTTCAGCAGGACTTCCTCGTCTTGTCATTTCGCGTTTTGACAAGAATTTATCACCACGTCATTGTGATTTACCGCACTTTGAACTTCCGGCTGGAATATTTGAAGTCGTTGGTTTATGTCATCAATTTTATTGAAAATTTTTTCAATAAGAATATGCCAGCGAACACATGATGGTCATTTGCAAAATATTTGGTTTAATGTGTAACTCCCATAGATTTTGCTACAAAAAGTCATGTTTTATTGAACCATTACTTTTATTTAGAAAATTATATTCATCGCACCATCGCACAATATGAAAAATATGTATAGTTCCTAAATAAAATTTCCAAAATCATATAAAATATGTGCAGTTCTTAAATTAAATTTCCAAAATCATATTCCCGTCAAAAGGTTATCGTGGATTAGTTTTAAAAGGGACGATAAAGATGGTTAATATGTAATTAGTTTTTTTAATTTAATTTGGTTTTCATCTTAGGTAGCTATGGATACCAAATCACTGCAAGAAAATTTAAAGGATCAAGAGCAGGAGCATTTCCGGTATAGCTGCGTTTCTGAACTATTTAAGATTTAAGAGAGAAAATACTATCGTATTTTCAGGTGCAAAAATTATTTTTGTATACTTCTTTGTATTGTCGGTAGTGATCTGGATTTGACATCACTTGAAATGATCGGAATGGTCTGTAAAGGATTTTAAGAATGTGCCCGAGATTCAGAAATTTGGCGGTATGCTGCTTAAAGTACCTTCAGTTAAATATTTAAAATGACTTTGATTTGACTGAATTTCGATTTACACTTTGGAGTTCGAACTGTGGCTTAACCCCAGGAATATACTGTACTTGGCGACATATATTTATAGAAAGGTGCAGAGTACGATACAATGGATACTACTGAAAACTGAAGACGAGAGAAAAGAAAAAATTTTCATGTCTGGGCATTTTTATCGATATTTGAGGTAATGCAATACTCATTACCAACGGTTTTATATTTGTAAAAACCACTGAATTTTGGGTTTTCTATTTTTTTCAGAAGGAAGAGTGTTGATATTAACATCTGATGTTCAAAAACCAGCAGAACGCCTTGATCAGCTAAAAAGTAGGAATCCAAGAGAGAATGTGGTGATTGGTTACTATAAAATATAAGATAATCAGGTTTCTATACAAGTACGGCGTCACGGAACAAACACGAACTCAATTCCAAGCGGCTCTGAAAGAGAATTATAATATGGTATACTTCTATATTCATATTTTTAGCACAAGAAAGATATTGCTAATGTGTGCCAATAGTATATTATGCTACAAGTGCGGTAAACGACATTTGACTCATGAGTTTATTTGACACGAGCGGAGCGAGTTTTTAATAAACGAGTGAGTTAAAAAGTTTACGGAACGTGTTGCATACTATACTATTTCTACGATCGTTAGATTTGGGTACATTTTCGCAAAACAACACGAATACATTCACTGGCATGACCGTCAGAATTGACAAACGTCAAAATTCAAAGCGTGGGAAATATTTCCGAAAACATCCGATTGCTCCTAAACCCGTGCGGTAAAATCCCGAATATATTCGAAGTGGTTCGGATTTGTCGGAAACAAAACAGACGTGGTAAAGTGACGCTTCCCGCACGCTCGATCGGCCTATCAATAGGCATTACTCGCTTCTGTAAAAACAAAGTAACGGTCTCAGAAAAAGTATAATATGCAATACGTTTGCTTCACTTTTTAAGTCACTCATTTATTAAACGAAACACCAGGGCGTTTAAAACAATATGCAATATTTAAATTAAGGTTTAGGAAATCGATAAGTTGTAAAAATAGGTCTTTTTTTACACGTAACATAATATCTAACACGTAAACTTATTAATTTAACACTATTATTTTCGACATTTCAATTGGAAAAATCAATTTGAGTTAATTCTATTTCAATAAATTTGTAAAATATAACTCACAATCACATTTCACCCCTATGACCATATTAACTGCAAACAAATTAATACATATTAATATTTATAATAAATTAAAATAACTACATTTAATGAAAAAAAAGTACCACTACTACTAATTTTATGACAAGACATCAAACATTTTCAGTTTCATCAGTTAATAATATAATTTGCATTGTAGATAAAAATTTCAGGAGAGCTGTAGCAAACACGATTACAAATTTGGTGTCAATATTTACAATATAACAGTCGAGTTAAATGTGAGTTTACAAATTTAAACAATTCCATTTTTATTTTATTTTTTCTGCGTTTCTAATATGTTGAAAAGTGTTAAATGGTAGTTATTTTTGAAAGATACTTCAAATTCTCTACTTTTGTTACATAGTCCTCGTTTATGGAGTCCAGCTTCTAACGGAAGGTGCGGGGAAGGAGACTACCTACCCGCGAGTGATATTTTATTCTACAAGCTTTGCGTTAACACCATTTATTTTTGTAACTGAACATTTTCGAACCATAATTTGTAACCCACCAAAATTTTTATTTTTTTAATAGAATATAGAAAGAAACATAGAATATATCACAGGAAGAGAGGCACCGAGGTTACGATTTTTATGACTTAAAGGGTCAAAAAGGACAAAGTAGAATAAAAGATTTAAATAGGTCTGCCACTTGTAATAGAGTTTTATTATTAGAAATTTTATTGATGAATCACCGTGGACGGCGTCATATGAAGCTGGAATGGATTTAATCCTTGGTATACTCAAAAACAAAGGAAGGCAAAGCGATATGCAAATTTAGGACCATGGAAAGGTGTTTTCGAACTTTTGCGTTCATCACAGCTAAAAGTTTTACAGCAGCGAGTGAACAACCTCTGACGTGAAATATGTTTGTTGTAATTGCATATAAAAGTAAAACATTTTATTAAAAATGTATTACTTACATTTTGCTGTATTAACAGATTGATAAATGTGTAACTGTAGTTATTTGTACACGAATATTCCTGGGATGCAACTGGTAATGTCAAATTAGTTTCAAATATTTTCTGAATTTTCGAACATTTTCATACAAGGTGTTCGGTTTTGATTTAAACCTCTTTCTAATTTATTTTTATTTGGTATTATTATTATTAATTGATTTAGTTTTTTTTTGTTTTCTTTTTAGGGAAAGGGCTTTCTGCTTCATGTTTCATGAACTTTCTTTACAAGTAAAATATCTCTTGTTTTCTTTAATTTAATTCTCGCACTGCTAGCAGCCTCTACCGGTTTCGTGTCGCACTACTGCTTTTTATATCTAAAGAATTCGTTATTTTGAATATCATCAAACAGCGCGTTTTTTCAGTTAAAAGCACAAAAACCAAATTTTGGAAAAAAACAGAAAAGTGGACGCTCTCGCGCGTTGACCGTCAATCCAACAACACGTATCGGTTTTCGGGAGTGAAACAAACCATAATTGGACTAAGATCTCACCATCTGCGGTCCAAGATCGTTAGTATACCAGCATCTGTAAGTCCGCCACAACTATGTGATTGTCGTATCACTGGTATATTATATTGATTTCGATTTAGTAACTGCCACTCTACAAAAGTAACTCGTTCAAAAAAAATTAAACATTTGAAATACAGTCCACTAGGCAATCCAAATAATCAGCTATCGAGGTGCATTACACATTTTGAGACCCTGATGACAAATCGAGATATTGTTCGATCCAACTCGACGACTACGGTTGGGGCATCTCACACTAGAGGATGGGGAGAACGCGATATATGCATTCCCGTCGAGGCCGTGAAATGTAATATCCAAACATCATTATTATACGATGGGTGAATGTATTTGAAGAAATTGCCAGAACGATGACATGTGCAGGTTATAATAGTTTTATATTTTGTAGAATAATTTGCTCTCTTCTTTATAAAACGTGAGTGAGGAGTAGCTTCCATGTTTTTTTTTTCATTCAAGAAATTCTTCTAAAGTATCAAACTCTATGTGTTCTGTTGTAATTTCAATATTCTGACAAATAGAGCAGTAGAAATAACTATTTCCTTGGAACAACTACTTGGCAAAGTGTTGACAGAAGATGGGTGATTTGTTTTTTGATGGTATGCAAAGTCTTTTAGTATATTAAAATTCTTATTACGCTGTTTACAATGATGTTTATATTGTTTTCTTGGGGCTATAATGTCTAATGAATCAAAAAATTGAATACTGTGCTTAAAGACAATACTTTTAGCTTTGGCTTTTGTTACGTAGATGAAACTCTTTTGCATGTTTTCTCAAATTAAAACGAGCACTGAAGGCTTGTTCACAGTGAGAGTATTTAACGCTATCCATTTTCAATAAATCAAACACACATAAAACGAAAACGCCAGAAACCACAACAATACAACGAATTCCAGTCAAAAGCCGAAATAAAATCGTAAGTGTCAAAAAATATCAAATCATAACAACGGTCATAACAAACAAGTCTACCTGTCAAAACTTTCGGTTAGTTTCGTTTCAGTTCGTTGCAGGATGCGAATATCGGGAATGAATATATCGCGTTCTCCCCAACTCCTAGTGCATCTCACTGGTAGACTGACGATCGAGATAGCTATGAAACAATCTCACGTTGCCGAATGATCGGAACATGTCTGTCAAAAATTTCATGTTTTTTCAATAAGTATTTTATGTTAATTCCAATAGCAAGTTTATTATATACCCATTTCCATTATAGTTCAAAGACGTTCGTTAATTTTTCACTCTACACTTATAACATATTACGCTATAAACAATGGTAGTTATAATAAAACTATAGGAGTATGGGACAGACTAAATTACAACAATGCATAGATAGCAATTGGAACAATCATGATTTTTGGTCTGTGGAATAATATTAAACCAACTGGATTAATGGAGAAGACAGTTATAAATCTTTCTCGTTTCTTCTATTACTTTCACCATTAAGTATAGAAACTTAAATTGAAGTAATGTTTGAAGCTCATGGGCAAGTGGTGGTGGATAAATCGTTATATAAAGATACGGTAAAAAATAAAAGGTCATCTTCATTAAACATTGTCGCGAGCCACTATTTTAGCCTTAGTATTTTGAAGTTTGTCATTTCTGGTGGTGACATCACACGTCAATCATTGAAAGTATTCACGGTGTTAATTATGCTCGCGCCAGATCAAGCTCGTGACTAAAATGGTGTTTATTATTATTGATGGTAGCAAAACCATCCAAGAGGATAAACTTGCAATATTTTAACGATGTTTCATGTAATTTTTATGAAAATAATTGTTCAAAATAAACCTACAGATGTAGAAAAATATAAAACATTTAAATAAACATTGAAATATAACTTGAAACAAATTTTATAATAATTTTTTTCTCACTGATTGGATAATGTTGTTACACGAAACTTTCGTAGACTTGTTACCCTATAAACTTAAAAGTTAGTAAAGTCTGGTGGTTCAGAAGAAATTTGAGAGAAGAGTATTCTACAAATCGAATAAAAGAGACATTTAGCAGAAGGTACAATTTGTGAACGTATACATTAATGAAAATTTCTGATTTATTGCCACATTAGCTACATTGTTCCTATTTTTTTTGTTTTTGTTTTTGTTTGTACTAACATCTAGATATATTTTCAAAAGGTACCGCCCAAAAAATGCCACAACCAATCTAGTAGCTATTTAGGTTGCCCGACTGAGAAAACTATAACTTGCACAAAATCAAAAATTTGGTATTATAGTTAAGTCCATAACATCTAATAATAGTAATAAAATAAAAAAGCACATATATAGACGACAATATTGAGCGCTGATTTTAATTACTACTAATTAAATAATTTTAATAATTAATAGGCACTAGGAGGCACTACGTATGTAATAACTTTATAGTCATTGTTGTACCCATGTATATAGGTCACGCTAATCTAAACTATTTTAAAGTCGCATTATACTTTACTCGGTTCTTTCAATTTGCGATAAGCAACGCATTCGTATAACGAATTGGCGGTAGTCGTCGCTTTGCGCTATTTTGAATTTGTCATACCTACCTTTGTATAGTGCACTTGTGTTACGTAGGTATTGGTAGAATTATGGTTGTGGGAACTTTCCATTGCAAAACGTCCAACGCAGACAATTTTTTTATTGTGTTATTTGGTAGTTGCTGTAATTTTACGACATTTATGTTTAATAGAAATATAGTGGTATTACTCTACAAACATTCTTCTTCATTATTTTCATTTGGGACAATCTAAAATAACGAATGTGTTAGGCACCTGAAATTACACGGCGCGCCGCTGGCCTCAATAATATGTTTGCTCAATGACAAAATATTTCCATAAAGTTTATACAGATGAATAATACAACAACACATTGTTTACTAGTTGGTCAAAATAACATCAATAAAGCCTTTGTTAATGACAATGTACCAACGCTTTGTCTAGCCAGGGCTAATAACGATGTCCGAAATTATGACAAGGGATCAAAGAGTCATCTGTGGTAGTTAACGTAATTTATGGTCCCTATTATTCAGTTTCTTATTATCTGGTATTTAAACAGTATTTTTCTTCTTTTGATAAACAAAATACCAAAATTTTGTTTTGGTTTTTATTTTCTCAAGAAGTTTCTCAAGGGTTAGGATAAACTTGCAATTTTTTAACGACATATCATGTAATTTTTTTGAAAAATTACTTGTTTATTTTTCAAGATAATATTTCATGTTCAACAAGGGTTTGATCTCATTGCTCTTTTAAAAAGGCTAGTAAAAATTATGGTTTTTAGATGATCACTCGATGTGATATTTTGATATTTTGTGTCGAAAAATTTAATTGCCTAAGGTTATAAGGAAATACGAGTTATAGATGTTTTCATTGTATTTTGTATAACTGATATATTGGTTTCTCTGTTGCTTGTTAGTTTATATGCTTACATAAATTGATGAAAATCTAGTTGCTTTTAAAAGCGGATTTTTTTGTCGCACTACGCAAATTATAATGTCCCCCGTCAGAAATTTAGTAAAATAACATAAAGGTTCACACATAAGTACTCAAAAGAACTTAAGCTAAATCTAATAACTAATAAGATCATAATTGATGATAAAAAAGCTTTCTACAAACGATGTTTTTTGGAAAAATTACACTTTCCAAGAAAAGTCACATACACAAAAACCAATTTTCTATGTTTATATTATTTTATAAATTTATATAAAAATAAATATTTATAAATATTTCTATGTTAAATATTAAGTTTATAATTTCGTTATTATATACATTATAATTCAGCACTGCATACCATTGAAAGTTATTGCTTTAACCCACTTGGGCGGAAATTAATGCGGGAATAATGCGCATTCTATTCCAGTTTAAAATTAAGTCGCAATATTTTCAGAGTTTAATATATACAGCATAAGATATATTACTGGTCAGGAAGTAAGAAGTTTATGCTTAAGCACATTCCTTAACTAGTTTGGGTATTAGACTGTTTGGCATAAATTTGACTTTTGAAGTTAATGTTGGCTGCTCTATACTCTTTATTAGTCCCCATTACCTATATCTCATTTTGTATGTAATAAACTTCTAAAATCGTTATTAATCAATTTACAGTTATTAATAAGTCCAATTTTAATGTCAAAGTTCACTTAGAGTAAACTGAAGAAGATACATCTGCCGAATATCTGATGCTGAAAATATATTAAAATCGCTGACTTTCGTGCGCAAAAACGAATCCCAAATGCAAATTTTCAAATTTTTGAAACCAGTCAAACGTCTTTCACAGAAATAACAAAATAATTTTGGGGCTGTATCAGGATTTTCTGGATTTCTCCTGCGTCAGTTGTTGATGGATCGAACTTGTTGACGTTTCTCCAGTCATCATGATGATTAGCGAAACGTTCGATTCATCAACAAGCGACGCAGGAGGCATCCATAAGATTTGTAAAAAGTATTATAGTAAAAATATATATATAAAAAAAAAAATAAAAAGCAAAAATATAAAAGTTGTTCTTTTCGCAAAGATAAACGGAATCATGAGATCATTTAGCTAATGAAATTTTCTAGCAATTTGGATAAAAAATATATATTTGAAAATATAGTTTGGTAAACCGGAAGAATAGAATGAACAGACTCAGTCTTGAGACTGACATTACTTCTTCTTTTTTTTTCTTGCTGCAAAATTAGCCCTCTGGGACTGTTCTGATTAAAATAATGGAAGGAAGCTCAAATAATAATGCATTCTTACGAATATAAAATTCCAAATTCAAAGGTATGGCTTAATTGTTTCAGCAATTGTTTTTTTATTGGTGTGTAGTATGTGAAAACTTTAAAAAAAGAAAGCCAAAACATACACAGAGACTTTTTGTCCCCATGACCAACAAGAAAATAATATAGCTATTAACTGTAAATGTGAAAACTACACAATTGAAACTTGATTATTGTTTTTAATCTAAATCTGAAAGGAAATTCATTTTATAAAATATCAAAATAACAGGATCTATTTTAACGGTTGTCGGGTCACTTTGCAGCACGTATACTTACAGGACATTTTTGTTCATACTTTTGGCTTTACTATCACCTCCAGAATTGCATTGTACTGATTACATCGCATTACAATAATATAGAATCTTTTGACCTAGGCTCCAGAGAGGTTTCTTGCTATAATTATCTGAAAAAAATAGGGTAGCCTTTTGGGTTCCGTGCAGAACAAATTAAATACTGAATAAAACAAGTGATTTTTAAACCAAGCTGATAGCATTCTGACCTAAATGTAGAAAGATAAGGATTTCGCAACTAAATAATTATAGCAGTAATACAAAAATTTCAATATGATGATGTTCGCATTTTATTTATTTTCGTGACCTCCAACTAAATTAAAATTCTCAAAAACTAGCGTATCAACTAGCCAATATATTTCTCTGTTGTTCGATATGAAAAGCAATATCTTCTCACCAATACGTGTTACGGTTTTTAATTGAGGAAGGTGATATAAATGACGAATAGTTATTGAAGAAGTTGTTACCAAAAAAATCGTAATACAGAGTGAACAACTTGGCGCTATTACTAACTTATGGAAGTTACGAAATCTGTTAAATTCATGAAGTAATATTATTCCCCCTGATCAAAACTGATTGCAACATAAAAATAATGATAAAAGTTTTCTCTAATTTTGCATGAAACTAAACTTGAAGTAAAATAACCCAACCCAAGTTTATACCGATTGGTGCAGCGCATCTCTGTGGTGCTCAATACACTTTGTGCACACTTAACAACGCTTCTTGTTACCTATATGAACCGTACGTCTACGACGTATGATTCGTAATCGTGGCAAAACCGTAATGATAATCTCGAATATTGAAATCATTTGCTTTATATCTGAAATTTCATAGCAAAATATATAAAATTAAAATATGCCCGTGCCATTTCTATTCAAAAACAAACTTTTATGTTAGAAAAAGCGGTGTCAATCAATTTGTGGATAAATGTGTCGAACGTCCCCTTTTACAAAGGTATATTTTTTTAAATAAATCGGATGACATCTGTTTTTCCATTACAATAAATTTAATGAGGAGCAAAAATACCACAACTTTATTAATTTAACTTTGTAGCTTCAATGCCGACTAGGCATTTTCTTTTTTCTGATGTTTTTACAGTATTTTTAAGCCTTTTTTATTGATTGATTTGATTCATGATTATTTTTAAAGCCAAAAATTACTATATACTTGCGTGTCAAGGTTTTATATTATTTTGGCAATTTCTGAACGTATTTGTAAATGGGAATTTTTTGACACAAAATGATTTTGTTCTTAATCCATCATTAGTTTCCTCAATTACTTTTTGTACTATCTTCTATAATATTTTTGGCTTCTAATAAAAAAGTGAGTAAGACAAGTAGTAGGTAGCATCACGCACAAGTAAATAATAAATGAGTATTATTTAAGAAACATTGCAAAAATCAGTGAAATAAAATACCGCACGAGTTTAACAAACCCATAGCTTTAAATAAACACCTTTTTTAAAATCCAAAAAGAATAACTCTATAAAGAGAGACATCTTAAACTTTTACAGAAACAATACTATTCTACAAGTTAATTCCAAATATCAATTCCACACAACTGTAAGGAAGTACATGTTTGAATTAAAATCTGCTGCTACCGGGTCAGATCAAATTAATCTGGAAATGATTTTATTATGCCTTAACACACTCCTCCCATTTCTTTCCAAGGTGCACCCTCCGTGTAAGAAAAAAATGTTGACAGTTTTAATGATTTAGGACCGATAAATATTTTACCGATAATTACAAAAGTAATAGAAAAATTATGAATTTGCAAATGAGGGAACATTGACCGATTTTGCATTTAACCAATGTGCCAATCTGGATTCAGGCCAGGATTCAGCTGTACCACTGCTCTCATAAGTATAACTGATAATATCAATTGCTAAACAAACACATAAAGAGTACCACAATATGCGGATGACACACAAATATATATTTCGTGTTTCCCGAAAGACGTAAATATCGCTCAACTTTATATTCACGAGGACTTAAAAAATCTGGTGTGTTTTGTTTGTTTTTTTTTGTTATTAGGAAAACATAATGATAGATTATGTCAAAACATTAAAATCAAAATCAGTGACGATGATTCCAATAAGAGCAGGAATCTTGGGCTAATTTTTGATTCTGAGTTAAGATTTAAATCGCACTTCAACAAATGTTATGCATATTTCAGTCTTAAAGGTATTTGTCCCCATCGACATCTTTTGTCTAGACGTGACAAGATCAGACTGACGGATTCACTTGTTCTCAGTCATTTTAATTTTGCGAATGTTGTATATGGCCCCTGCCTCCTTAGTATAGACTTTGATTCATTTATGGCACTCGCACCCCTTTAAGATTTCGCTGCCATATCACATATGATATTTATATTTTCTTTAAAAATATTCGGCACAATTTAAATACAATATCAGTGGGCGCATTTAAATATCAATATAAAAAGTTTCTTTTAAGTTAGTATTATATGAGTAACTTTGTTTTTATTTTTTGTTTTTTTTATATACACCTTTTTTTATAAGTGGGCATCGTACGAGTAACTCTTTTTCTGTCTTTTTTTCCTTCCTTTTCGTACAGTGTGCTTTTTGTAGAGGAGAACTTTAGTGTAATTGGTATTAATAGACATTATTTACAGTTTACCTTGGGGGCTGAACTAGAATCTGTTTTAAATTGGCCTCCTTTTTGCTTGAAAATTGGTTATTAGAAATAGACGCTGATTATGTAAATACAGCAAATAAACTATTATTATTATTAAAATTATGCAGAAATACTTAAGAAAGCACCATTTGAAATATACAGAAAACAAATATTTATTTTCGTCTATACTTAATAAATGGACTATTAAATTGAAATATGGCTTGGAATATATTATATTATAATATTATATTGAAATATAATTTATAACATAAACATATATTTTTTTCAATAATAATATTGTTTTTACCCAGAATAGTCACAAAAACTAAACAATGAAAAGAGTAGTATGAATGTATAGTATGTAATAAGTATGATATAAAATATTAAATATAAAGGAATGACGCTTAAAATCGCAGAAAAAAATTGTTTTTTATCAGGTGCAATTTTTCAAATGTTACAAATTGTCAGCAATTTCTTTTTTTTTTTAATAAAAAGGCGATAGTGTCAGTGCCTAAACTTCCTATCTGTCCCATCTAAAATAGTTTTTGAGGAAAAGGAATTATAGTACAATAGACAGTTTTTTCATTTTTTACAGTTTATCTGATAAAATTCAAAACGGTATGTATCGGACAAGTAAAGTATAACGATGCCTTTGTGTATTTGTTCATTCTTGTACCAAATTACACTCGAATTAAACTCGGAGCACAAACTCTATCCAACGGCCACTGTATCTGTCAACTAATTAAAATATTTACCCGGTGTTGTTCTCGGAATTTCCGTAACATATCGATTATATTTTTTTCGAAGGAGAACATTTAAATGTCAACAAGATTGGTGTACTCCTACATTAAAAAAAAAAAATTTAATGGAATCTTTTTTAGATTAGAAAAGTAGTGGTGCTAAGACAAGAGTATCAACGCTCATTTTGCTTAAAGTCGTATTTATCTCGAAATATTTAGATTTGAGGACCCGAAAACATGGTCCCGGATATCGGAAGAAAATGAAAGAAAAAAGATAATTTACCAGTGACGCCAACCCGAAACGACTTTAATTATTTACAAAACTAAAAAACAAAATTTTAATATAAGACTGCGACGATAATGAAACAACTTGAAACTCGGCATCCCGAATGTCGTACCTGTCAAAAAAAAATCCCAAATTAAGTCGGACGAGCTCATAAAAGCTTCGGTCATCCGGCAGGAGCCAGAAACAACAAATAAAATCGAGGAATCGATCCCCCACCACCGTCGCGAAACGGCAACCACTTCGCCCCCTCCCAATAAATGGTGTCGTGAATCGAATGGCTAATGGTACTGGGTACCGACCACGAACCGACTTGATGTGCAACTGTGTCCTGCGGCAAACAGTTTTTAGTGGTAACCCATAGTCAGTTGATAGCGGTTGATAACAGCAATATGACAGCCAAACCAGATTATCAGCGAACATACGGTGAGTTGATAAAAATTTATATACACAGATTATTTTGCAGCATGCTTTGTTCGCGATTGTTTTATCGTTTTTTAAATACTACGCGACGGTGCTACGTGGATTAAGGCGGGTTTTCACCGAAACATGTGCGTCGATTTAAAGCGTCTCGATAAATAACGAAAGACGCCCGGATAAGTTAAAACTTCACTAAAACTCTCCGCAGCCTGAACATCGATGCAGTTGGAGCGTTTTGACAGGAACTAAAATTGTTTATTGAAATTCTTTACTAGAAGAATATTGCTAAGTAAAGTAACTTCCAAGTTGCTTAAATACACAAAGAAATGTCAAATTATGTCCATTGCGCGAACCAATTAAAACTATACCGAATGTTCTTTCAGCGCTAATAAACATGAAATTTTGATAATTTGATGGGCAGTTTTTTCTGATTCTGATTGTTATTTCCAAAGTAAATGTTGAAATCGTTGAAAAGCAATAATAATGTTTCAATCAAATTTGGTCTATTTTCTTTGCTCCCAATAAACCAAAGTATAATGAAAGTAGATAACTGATCAACATTTTCTAGAATAAAGTAAAAACGAAAAATATATGTCCAAGGCGAATTGGCCATTTTATTGTCAAAAAGTCTTATTCTCCGGTTTTTTTCACTATTTTGAGTCTGCTAGCCATTAAGTGCGATTTTCTTCAGGGATGGCGTTGATGTTGGAGGTTGATTTGCCTGCACTTACTAAAAAAAATGACAAAAAAGGTGTGTGAGTGAAATTCCATTATTTATTGCAGTTGATAACATTTTTGATTCGTGCAAATCGATTTGGATGAAATATCTCAATAGACGTGAAGTATGTTATATTCTCCCGGAGTTTACGTATATTCATTTAGAAAACGACCTGTATACTACTTTTTCAAGCGAAGGTAAATTGAGATTTTTCAAGTTTTCAAACTGAATGTTGAACGAATGACATTTTCAGGGTTTTTATATATTCGCTTCCAGTTATTGATGATACATTCTATAGTTATAGTTACGTTCAGGGTTGTCCGTCAAGCTTTTGTTATATAATATACGAAGAACAGTAGTAAAAAATTTTAAAGAAAAATTGTATAAATATTCTGCTGTAGTCACGCACGGAAGTCAATTCAACAACGTATAACAGTACCAACTAAAAGTCAGGCAAAAGAATGTTCGCTTTCCCGTAAGCCTATAGAAAATAAGTTTGGTTTCCATTTCATATCATAACATAGGGTGATAGAGAGATGTGAAAAATTATTTGCACTGATAAAATGTGTTTTTATTCGAATTTTATTTGAGTTGGTTTAAATAACAATGAAATATTTTCAATCCTTTCCCTGAATCGAATGGAAAGCGTTTTTTACAATAAAGTTGAAAACATGAAAAATATTAATATACACGTTTTCATTATGATATCTAAATTCAATAAAATAACCCAAAGTTAAGTTAAAGTATGCAGACGCTTGACGTAAAACAATGTTTTGTGGTTAGGGCTACGCAGGAAGTCAACAGCTTCTGCATTGTGTGGGTTTTATAAATTAATAATAACAAAATTCCATCGCACTGAAAATACACGAAAAACTACTTGAAACGAGTCTAATGTCCTTTTAGCCCCATGATTATTGCGTAAGCAATTGGAGAATTGCGCAGCCCTTATCGCAAAATTAATATCGAACAGTAAAAGATAAATATTATTAATCTGGTATACTATTAATGATTTATATATCTATAAAATAAATTTCTATAACAACCGTATCAGTGTTTTATAATTCGCTCAGTTCCGGGAAATTGCGACTGCTTTTTCTGCACACGAGATCCTATTTTAGCAATATTTATGTGTACATTTTTTTCATTTTCATTAAGTATACTAACATAATTGTTTGGCTATACGATTGATCTTTCAATTTGTTATATGCATTTTGGTCTTGGTTAACATCTGGAATGAGAGCTATCCTGCTACGAACATAACAAACGTTTCTGACTTCCTGTAAGTTTTATTTAAGGACAGAGATGAGGAAACAATTTAACTTTGGATTTTTCATGATTCCTTTGCCACAAGATATCGAGTTAAAGATCGCGAACCGTATTTATTCGAAAGAAAAATATCGAAGCAAATGATATGTTTATTTTATGGAAACGCGTTCATACAGATGAAAGATAAGAACAAAGTCTGTGTAAAGGTCAAAAGGTTGAGAAACGATAATTATTAATAAGCAGAAATTCGTTAATGCTTCGGTATATTTCAATATTTGTTCGACGACTTGAGTAAATAACTTATTTTTATAAATATGTCGTGACGACGGCCTTTTTCCACAAAATATGTAATACCATTAGCTAGCTAGCGCAATTTTTAATATAAATGTTCCGATTGGCGATTGAGTTAACATAACAGCTTTTAAAACAATATTTCGATTAAGTTAATCAAATTTTTCAACTGTTGGTTGCATTAAATGCACATTACGATATGGATTTTTTCAATCTAGTCTAGCAAAAAACGCATAAGAAACGAAAAAAAATGGGAGGAAGATTGGTGCAATCCAATTTTCCGATTTTCCAAAAACTTCCTTGCATTTTGAAAATGAAAGACGTATTCGAGGAACGCATCCACCAATTTGTCGAGATTTACAACTTTATTTTTTATTTCAACTGCGGTCTACAATTTCTGGAGCAATGTACCAAATGACTGTAATATTAAACATTTGGTCGTAACATAAAAGGAGAATAAATTTTTAGATGTCATTATGACCGTGAACTATATAGACAAAAAAAAGAATGGAATGTTATATAACAAGTTTGATAAAAAATAAAACAATTTATCAACGTGTAGCATACTATTTTTTTTCCACCATTAGTTTTTGGGTATATTTTTGCACAACAACACGAATATATTTACTGAGTGACGAGGGATGACAGAATTGACAAATGAAGCTGACGACTTAAAATGACACTTTACACTTACACTTACGATAAGCACAGCTACTGTAGGTTCAATTTGATTGATTTTCATGAAAAAATATAATATTTTATTATTCCTATTCATATATGAAATTCAAGAAAGCATTGGGTTATCCATTGCACATTTCTTGGGCTCAGGTTATGATAATTCGTAGACATTATTACCTTTAAACTTAAAGTTTACCTATCAATAGCGTTAGCTTGGCAGTATAAAATTCTAATGTTTAACTGGGTAATATTACATGTTAAAAGGTTACAAGTATGTCCTTTTTTGACAAAAATAATTTTGCAAATTAAGGTTAATAAAACTGAGGGAACAAAATCTGTTAATTAGCACTTTTCTTTACTTCGGATGTAATTTTTGATAATTTGGTAAATGTATTTTTCAAGGAGTGTAGGTTGTAACAAGTTGTTTAACAGTCCTCCGTCTAGGTGGAATGGTTTTGGTTTGTGTCAACTTTGACTATAAACCCGACAATGTTAACAAAACGTGAATGTATCTAGGTCACTAATATTTAAAAATCGGTGATATAAAGTTCTATTTAGTTTGTATAGTGTATTTGCTCTGGGTGTAAAACCGGGTGTTCCAACAATAAAATAATATGGCATGTGAAATCAGTCCTAGTCCCTTTGTATCACTCAACGAAAGTAAAAAATTAATAGGAATGTAGAAATTACATATTATTTTACATAAACAAATGCAGGCGAGTATGGTCCTTCGCAACCTAATTTTGATTTAAAAAAAGGTGCATTATCGTAAATACATAGCAAAAATAGCCGTTATGCAATATTTTCAAAAACATATTTGTAATATATAGAATACAGGTCCGCCTTTAATAATTCTTGATCTCGTTTTAAGAAAATGATTAGTATGATTTTTATCGCATATTTTCTATATACTGCTACACCAAATCCTCTGAACTTTTAAGCACATATTTACCGATTAGAACAAACGGTATATAAATAATTTCGGAAAAATACACTGAAATGACTAGGAGCTTCATCGTGACAAATTTGTCAGTGCCGTACCATTTTTTTCGTAAAAAATATGCGATACAAATGGCAGACTGACGAAACCAGCAGAAATTAAAAAATATATATTAAAAGGTTTTTTTTTAAACAACACAACTCGGTATCTGAAAAGTTCAGACTTTTAGTCTCCTTTCAGTATTGACACACCAATAATGAACATCCTTTGTACCACATGTGCAACCATTTGGAATACGAAACGAATTTTCTTTTTAGCCACTTATCGTAACTAACATCGTAAATAATAAATATAAGTATACTCCCATAAAATTGCTTTGGGTCAAAAAATTTGAATCAGTAGAGAATTTTTTTGACAACAAACTGTATACTGCACTGAGTCAGTAAAAAAAATTGCGCTTAATAATACGGCCTGGCGTTTTCGCGTCAGGCATGTTATTTTTCCTCTATACCCATCGAGCGATAAGAAGGTAAGCGGTATGAGCTTGACACTTAATAATAACAACGCACTTAATTAGTTCGGCGAACGCGCCATTGGCTCTCCATAACTCTAATATAATACATTACAGAAAATGTATATTAAAGTAAGTATATTAACTATTCTTATCGAGTTGGACGATTCCGTGCAAACCTTTGATGTTCATATTTTTAAAAATAAGCACACAAGGTCTCATTTATTTTTAATTTTCTTCATTATTGAACAATTCACGATATCCACATTACGATTATTATTAATTATTTTTTGCCTATTTTGCATTCCTATTCTGCTTTTTACCGCGACTTATCCGTTTTCAGTAAAACAATGTATTTAAAATGCATTTAAAATTTAGTTACAAAACGACATATTTACACAATGCAATTTTAGCTAAAAAAAAGTCACTCCAACAATATAGGTTTGCCATCGTTATTTTCATTTTTAACTAATTTTAATTGTGACAAGAAGAACCAAATTATTGTCGAGAACTCAACACCCTGTACAATAGCATGAATTTAGTTGTCGATGGATTACAGATTGCAGTTGGGAGTTGGAAGCCCTTAGTCTATTTGTTACTGTGATCCAGAGGGCCTATTATTACTACCTTAATATTATGTAGAGTTTAATCTGAACGGACAGAAATGTCAATCATCGACCAAATTCTGGATAATATCCAATTTAAATATAGCAGAGGTAATCATAATAGGATGACCTAACAAATACAAAAAAAGTATGCAAATTTATAAAATTATATATAATTAAATTATAAAATTACATACATTCAGGATGCAGGATTCCTGTCGGATGCAGGATTCCTGTCGGAGGTCAACAAACGAACAGATGATATCCCGGAATATATTGTCATCACATTTTTCCATCCGTGAATATATATGTATATATATATATATATATATATATATATATATATATATATATATATATATATATATATATATATATATATATATATATATATATATATATATATATATATATATATATATATATATATATATAACTCCAAAACGAAAAGAAATATTTAATTTATGTAAAAAGTAGTCAAAGTGTGGGGTCAAGTAGATATTTCCTAAAGTTTAAAAAATTCGACGCCTGCAAAGAGCTGGGCGTCGCGACGCGTCGAAAAATTATTCGATTGCAGAGACTCTGGAAATACGCGCATACAAAAGTATATATTATTTAAAAACCTTTTTGTTATTTACTCAAACTTATTTACTTTACCCGTTTCTAAGTTATACCGATTTAAAGTAAACATTTCTTGATTAATAAAAAATGTGATTAACGCTTATTTTTACAAGTATGCTATGAATGTTAGTTACTATGGCAACCATTGTTATCGCAGTTGTTTTAAGTGCAATTACAAACGTAAGTTGTTATTGCTGTATCAAAAAATTGTCACATTTTCTCACAAGAAATATCCAAATTTGTTCGGTTTAAAAAAAACTAAGAATTATTATGTGAAAATGGTGCAATTTAGCAATGAGGAAAAAGTAGACATGTTACTGGTGTTTGGAGAATGCAGATGCAATTGTAGAGAAGCAAAAAGAGTTTACGCACGGCGTTATCCGCATAGAAGAGTCCCCGATGCAAAAACCTTTTCAAGTTTATGTAAAAACTTAAGAGAATATTGCAGCTTCATAAAACCTAAAAGAGATAGGAACAGGACGGCTACAAATGATGAAAATACTGCTGCTGTAATTCAGCAGGTTGATAATAACCCCAAGATATCCCTATCAGAGATAAAAGAAAATACCGGTGTTACCATAAGTTCTTCGTGGAGAATTCTACATAGAAACTCTTTTCACCCGGACATTACACCACCAGATTATTTTCTTTGGGGCTACCTAAAAAACGTTATCTATGAAGAACCTATCGAAGATATGGCTGATCTCATTAACAAAATTAGTGCAGCGTGTGCCGCTATCACAAGAAGGACTCTCCTACAAGTGACCCAAGCTCATCTGTTAAAAGATTTTGATAGTTGTGTTCGAGCAGATGGACATAATTTTGAACAAAATTTTTGAAATGTCTTATTATGTAGTTAATTGCAATAATAATTTTGGTTATTAACTTGTAGGTATTTTATTGTTTTTTCATTTATTTATCATGTTATCAGAACTAAATCGATAAAAAATAATAAATAAAATCATACTAAAATAGTTGAAATCTACTGTTTGTAATTGCACTTAAAACAACTGCGATAACAATGGTTGCCATAGTAACTAACATTCATGGCATACTTGTAAAAATAAGCGTTAATCACATTTTTTATTAATCAAGAAATGTGTACTTTAAATCGGTATAACTTAGAAACGGGTAAAGTAAATAAGTTTGAGTAAATAACAAAAAAGTTTTTAAATAATATGTACTTTTGTATGCGCGTATTTCCAGAGTTTCTGCAATCGATTTAATGAAATAACCACTGATTTTTCTGAAATTAATAATGTTATTTCTAACCATGAAAAGTGTTCAGCTGCTGATTTGGATGCTGTTTTTGTTAGCTGTGCAATTAATTTAAAACGAGTCTCCGTTTCTGTTTTGTTAATTTAAAACATTGAGGATTAGATTATGGAGTTTTCCCGGAGGAATTAAAGTTATGCCTAATTACTATTGGTAAAAAGTAAATAATTGCCCGGTGTTACTTCATTTTGCTATTATTTGGGGTTGCTGTTTAAAATTATAATAATAACTCGCAATTGTGAAAATTAAATAACGACAATGTCATATGTATATCAGTCTGTATAATAAGTAAGTAATAATAAATTAATAAATAAAAAATAACACTCAGTTTATAGTAAAACGGAATGACAGAAAGGCCGCACAGGTCTTTCGAAGGTCCTGTTTCACGACGGCCCAATAAAACGAAATTGTTCTCGTGTTGACTAAGTCAACGGAAACTACACGGCTACGCAAACTGCCGTAAATAACCATAAACGCACGGGTCGAGTTAAAAACCACCGTGAAACAAAGCTAGCCATAGTTTTAGATGTTGTTAAAATATGCGTAGAAATATAGAATATGGGTTCAGCGAGTTTTCCCGTTGTCGATATACCTGACCGCATATCTACCTATAACGTATATTTAGTTGCCGTTTTAGAATAAAATAGATTTTTGTCCAAATTTATTGAAGGAACACCTCCAGTTCTTATTGAATAATATACCTATTTAGCAACATTTAGAAAATACATACATGGTGGCACAATAGTGGAAAAGTGTTACTCTTACTGAATTCTGAATTCTGAAAAAGTTTTGTGGCGAGTGTGTCAAAAAATCAAAAGAAATAAATGGTAAAAATAAGTAAATTTCCGCAGACTTTATAAATTGACCTGGATATAGTAAAATGTACAATAGGTTTAGGAAAACCTATTGTACATGTAAAAAAAATATCTTCGCACCAGGAATTTTCTAATGTCTTGACAATTTGACAAATTTTAAATTGCCTAATTATTTAAATGGAACGCCTTATATTATCGTGTTCAGTTATTACATACCCCTCTATGACTTGTATCGATAGGACTAGAAAGAAGTGATAGCGAAGTAACAACTGAACCCGATAAACTTTTTCTACTCTCTAGTCTAAAATATCCAATTATGCACTGATGAAGCGTGTGCAAAGTGTCACTTTAAGACGTCAGCTTCATTAGTCACTGTCACGAGCAACTTCGGGCATTTCCTGTACATGACTCACCGATTTGGGAGCAATCGGATGTCGTCAGTAGATTTTAGGCACGATATTTTAACTTTTGTCAGGTCTGCTAACTAACATTCGTAGACAAAGTATACAAACACATTAATAAACGTTTTCAATCAGTCACTTATTAAACATTTGCTCCGCTGCCAAATCAGACTCGTGATTAAAGGGACGTTAATAAAATTTGTCGCATAATATCAATAATATAAAGTCAAGGTCTAAAAAGTTATTATTATTATTATTATTATTATTACTATGTTGTTTATTGGTACGTTTTCAGTATTTGAAATTTTCATTTCACCTGGTAACTATGCACAGCGGATTAATTGTCTTTTCATTGGACATTATATCTGTTAGACAATAAAGCTTATTTTCATTGTTATTATTAAAAAAACATCAACTGAAACGCACACTGACATTAATGGAATAATAATGACGAATGGATTTTTACGAAATCTAAAAAACGTAAAGAGAGTAATTAGAATATAACAAATTCATAAATAGGCTCACTACAGACTAACTAATTAATAGTTTATATTATTAAAAATTAATGTCGGCTAAAACGGCTGGTAGGACTTTTTTTGTTTCGGTTTTTTTTTATTAAATGGCGACGTCGCATTTCTGATAATTGATAAATTGATAATTGCACATTCAAACTTTACGAGTTGTAACTTTTTTGAGTCGAACTGTGTACTGTGTTATTTTGCGAAAGCTTGAGCATTTGTGAATAGAACGAGAAATCGAAAGTAGAAAACTTTCTGACGTACCACCTGACACAGACATCTAGTATCAATGTTCATTTATTGAGAGTCGCTATCGTTGACATTTGTCAAATTCAACATTCCAGTTGATAATTAAAGAATTACGAATATACTCAAAGAAAGCTTTTTTTTTTTGGACAACCCTATATTTTCAAGCAGGGCTTGTTATTTGGAAGATGTTATGGATGGATGTACCTGTTGATATGAAATGTGTGAAGCGTCTGTGTGTTGAAAAAAAAACGAGCTCTTCTGACTCAGCTGGTCATTAATTTGAATTGCAGTAAAGTATGCTGCGTCAGCACACGCTCATACAGTTTGCAAGCATTTGTGAAAATGTTTCAAGGAGATTGTTTTAAGAATAAATCACTTCTCTACAATAAGTAAATATCTTAAATTGCCAATTTATGGAATAAATATAATATTTGCATTTTATTTGCATTTGAACGTGGACAGAAATAGGTTGGCAATACAGAAACCCAACGTTAAATTCTAATAAGCCAAAAGAAACAATGGCACACGCCTTTCGGTAGAGAACAATACGTTTGTAACGATCTATCCTACTGCCATTGGCGGCACCCGCAAAAGCAAAATTAAAGATTTTAATCTTAAAATTCATTTGGTCATTAGTGGTACAAATGCCTAGATATCATTGAGGACGTCGCAATAAGAGCAGAAATTGAGGTTTTGGTTTTCAGTACTGATCTCCATCGCCAGGGGGTGCAATTGCTATGATGATTATATAACAGTATTTATTTTTCCCACAGTAATTGTAATAAAAATTTCTTCTACAGAATAACAATAACAAAACAATACTTTAAAATATTCATCAATTTTTCATTCATTGACAATATTTTAGAGTAGGGAGCAGAAAATATTTGTATTTACTACGGTTTGCAAAATTTTGATAATTGAAACCAAAAGCATACAAGTTAACTCCTATTTATACGCTCTGCCTGAATCAAATCATAAAGAAACACATATTTATTTTTTCATTGGGAAATTCCTCAGAAAAAGGCTTTTTTCAAATTACTTAACAAATATTTATACAAATTTCAGATCAGAAGATCATAACAGCGGCTTTTTCCTACTCTCGGCCTCTGACACATCTCAGTAATTTGAAACATACGCAGTTCATTTTGAACGATTTGGTTTATCATTCTCTTGTTTTCTTACTCAGAAGGAACAAAAGAAATTTCTCCTACACCACTGGAAAGCTTTATGACTTTTTCGTTCTAAAATAATTTTATTATCGTCGATTCATTTTCGCTTATTTAAATCAAGGTTAAATATGCGCAGGACGTGCAACGATAATAGCAAACGATCACAAGAGAAGACGTTTCCCGTATTTGTCATGTTTTCAACGTGACCCGATGATGAAAATCTCGGTTTTCTAATAATCGGTTCATTGTCTGCTATTTTCTTCTAACTTATCGCCTTGAATTGTTAAGTGCACAATCTTCAATCTGTCCCAAATTCATGGCATTTTTTGTTTTCATGTAAGCCAATTGATTTCTTAAATTGCTACCAAAATAATTGAATAGTAGTCACCTTACGTCGGTGGAAAAACATTTTTAACTGAGCTGACCAAAAGTAGAACATGAATTATTTCTTGATAAACTAATAAATTGAAATGTGAATTATTTGATATCTTAAAAAAATTAAGAATTGATAAGAAAAAATTTCTTAATAAAATATTTTCTTATACAGGGTGTGCCAAATGGGAATTTATCTATAAAAAAACACGATTGGAGGTTATACTGAAGTCGGCGGAATTTAGCCAAAATATTTTTAAAAGTTACTTCCGGCTATATAGAGCATGGGTGCCAACTTGCTTATTTTTAACGGAAAACCTTATATGTTATTACATTTTTAAATTCCTTGGAAAATTTTATATTTATATCGTATATAGCTAAATTTCTCCATTTTTGAAATATTTACGGAATACAATTTCAAATAAGTAACTTACTTTGGTTAAAATGACCTGTTCAAAGAAAGTGAATTGAAAAAACCGTATATCATTTTTTTCCAAACGATACCGACTTATTTTTAAACTTTTATCATATTTACATTTTTTTTTTTTGATAACGATGAATATTTTGACTATTTATAGTTTTCTAAATCTTCCCACTCAAACATTTTCAATTAAAAATAAGCGTTAGTTTCAATTAAATATTTAGAAGTTGATATATCATTAGCTAAGTAGATATCAGAAATATACAGATGATCTCCAGATACAGTGCTAATGATCTCCGGATCCAATTGAATATCGTTAATAATGCAAGTCAAGAACTGGGCCATAAAATTAACATAGCGAAGGCCAAGTTTAGTGTCATTAGTCGAAATAATAATCGAAAAAACCGAAGATATATAAATGCAGAAGAAATCAAAGATGTAGCACAATTTAGGTATCTGGGATGCATGATCAACAAAATAAACTGTAGAATTGAACAGACCAGGACGAATCTCTTAAAACTTCGTTGGTTCTTGACAGATAGAAATTTGGACCTAGGTTTTAGATACAGGATGGTCCGCTCTATTATATTGAGGCATGGACATTGAGGTGACAACAATAAATAAAATGTGAACCCTACAATGAATGCTGCGATTATCCTGAGCTGACTATGTGCGAAACCACGAAATCCTCAGAAGAGTTTCGAGAGTATCGAGGAAAGAAAAGTTGCCTATTTCTAACACATAATATGCGGAGACCGTTAACACTTCCAACGTTTTATCCTCCAAGGAAAAATAGAAGGAAAAGAGGAATTGGTAGAAGAAAGTTGTCCTGATGTCACTGGATGAGAATAACTTACATAGAAAATATAGCTAAGCAGATAGCGCTGACCAATTGTTTTTGATCAGTGGGAAGTGTGTCTCTACGTGATTGCATTTTGCTGGTTTTTATACATTTCTTTCACCAATATAAGGCAATAACGCTGCATATGGAAACTTATACATTTGAAACATACCCATATTAAAAATTCTTGTCTTTTTTATACAATTTATACTTGAGATGAATTTAAAAAAAAGAATAAGAAAACTCGAATTGGAAATCTATGCTATACTCAGTTTACAGCCACAGCCATGATGATTCGTTGTAGTCTAGTTGTGGCTGCATACTCAGTAACGAAGTCAATATAACAAAAAAATATAAAATAAAATATATTGAAATGTTTGATACAGGAGTAGTTGTGAAATATTGAAAGGTTTAAAACATTTGGAAGATACAAAAAAATAAATCAACAGGTATGGCTAGAAATGTTTTGAAATATATTATCATGTCCAAACATAATCTAAAAAATATACTTTAAGTGTAAATAATAGAAGATAATAGAAAATTTTAAAAAATCTAAAAGAAAAACGATCAACAGTTAACGAATTAAGTTCACTACTAGCCATGAAACTCATTCATGAAATTATTGCTTGTGCACAACTTTCACGTAATATTTATAAAAAGTAGGTTCGAAAATAACTGAACAAAATTGTAGCACTTGATATATCTTCACTCTCTCCCTTCCCTAGACTAGCGAATTCATAGAGCTTTATCAAAAGATAAAAGTGTATACACTTCGTCATATACAATAAATACGATAAAACTGCGATAAGTTATCACCTACGTTGTTTTGGTGCATTTCTACGCCTTTTAACAACTTTAGTTGTTCCACAATAAGGCTCCATGTAAGACAATGTTTTAAGCTCGTTCATTATCCCGGAAGTTGCTCTACTTGCAAGTAGTTAAAATGATAGTGATGTGATGTGCGAAAACGGTGATTTCAAGACTCCACAATCGGAGATTTTCTGTCGGAAATAACAAAAGCACTGAGTAAGAGATTTTTACTTTTTTTTTGTTTGTCAGATTTTTTATGAATCTAATGTTCAATGGAATTAAAAATGGAAGGGTTTAATGGAATGCGTATATGTGTCCATAGCAAAAATTATATTTATACTGGAAATTCCGTAGATATGTTGAATTTTAAATCTTTTTTACTTTATTACTTAACAATAGTTTAAGTAAATACTACGCATTATATTCAATTCAATTCAAGTAAAAATACTTGCATACTATTAAAAATATTTTTCTTATAAAAGATTCTTAAATTCATTTCTAAGAAAACGGTACACAAATGTAGCAAACGAACAAGTTCATTTTAATGAATTATGTTTCCCAACATATTGCAATCATTACTTCTATATTAAAAATATCTTTATTTGCAAAAAAAAGCTTAAAAATACTTTCTCAAGATGGACTTAAAAAAAATGAAACACTAAGTAATATAACCTATATCTACTAAATACACCTACTGAACATTTTGTTGTAGTAGTAGTAGTAGTCTAGTATTGTGGCCATGTACTCGCACCAAATTATACAGAAACATACATTTTTTGTTCCTAATTTGAGCTCCCGTAGAATACGTCAAAAAAGTTAATGTTGTAAGCTTAAATGTTACACAAAACATGTAAAAAATTACATGTTTGTACCCATCGTTGTTATTGATCTTTTTTTCATAATACCGAAACCCAAGGGAAGTTTCGATTTATGATTTTATTCTCAAATGCAATTAACAGTAAATTTTTTTGAGCCAGGGAACGACTTGCATTTAAAATTGACAACTTTGAATATTTTTTCGTGCCGACCGCCTTATCGACGTACATTTTTCAACACATCGTTTTATAAACTTTTCATGACACCAATTTCGATTTTATCTTTCCAAGTACCTGCTAAAGAACGATGATTTATTGTAGTAGGGCAGCGGATCATCTCTATAATATACAAATCAATAAAATAAGAAAAAAAGGCGGAAAATATGAACCCTCTTTAGATAAGGAATCGAATCCATTACGTTTATATCAGTCTGATGTTTGATAAGAACCTAGCCGAAAAGGTCGCAAGGGCAAAGGGATATGATGTTTTATAACGGGACATAAAGTTGGGTAAATATTAACGATTTGGTGGAGATACTAGACACGGGAACCCATAAAAAACCATGTAGCCAACATGGTAATTTGATATAGGCATACCTACACGGCAGATGAGATTTTATGTTGGCCCTTAATAATCATAATCAGAGTGGAACTGAATTATTGTAAAATGTTTAAATTGTTTTAAATAATTTTAGTTTAAATGTGGCACGTTTCTGTAAGTGTCAATATCTGCTAATCTAACGTTATATTTTTCTTAGGCTTTTTAGTTGGTTAACACTATATATAAAAATATTAAAAACAATTCATAGGTAAGTTTAGATTCCTTAGGTGTTGCTGTTTTTTGTTTAAAAATAACTTTTTATAATTATTTATATCTGTAAGTACGCTTAGATTTTCCTTTGATTTTTTTTGTAATTAGGTAAATTTTTCTGGAAAACATGATTTAAAAAATACGGAGTACAGAAGTAAAAAAAATAAAATATGACTTTTCAACTATTGTATTTTTCCTTATATATTAATAACTTTGAGATTGGCATGTTTTATAATTCCTCTGGAAGAGGATAAGAAACGTGCAACTTATTTTATGGACTACCTATAAAGATACGGAAGAGTCTGCATTTCCTGAATAATATTTTTGTAGGATGAAAGTTGTCTTTAAAGTGATATAAAGTAACATGTATTGGGTAATAAGTCACATCATCTTATATTTTTCGTTAGTTTAAATTTAAATCTTTGACAATGAAAGTTTTGGTATAGAAATAATCACTTAATTAGCTTAAAAGAGGCAGCTAAAATTCTCACTAATAAGCTTATAAGGAATTCTTTATCATAGGTGAAAAAAAATTACACGTTGGTGTTCGTTTGGTTTTTTTTGTAACTAGGTAATTTTTTCTGGAAAAAATTATTTAAAAAATACGGAGTGCAGAAGTAAAAAAAATAGAATATGACTTTTCAACTATTGTATTTTTCCTTATATATTAATAACTTTGAGAATGGCATGTTTTCTAATTCCTTTTGGCATTATTTGGCGTGCTACCACCATTCCACCACATACAATAAAATTGTGAATTGTCTTATCCCAACACTACTGCACCGCTATTCTTTTATACCGCGTGGTACAGGTATTTACTAAATTTTTGGGTCGTATTTTTGGACCAGTTTTACGTAGAAAAGTCCAAAGATAGACGAAAAGACAAGACGTCTAGATTTATTTCAACTTTTTTTTAATGTGATTTTTACCTTTACCACATTACTTTCAGGTATCTGAACAGCCGCACTAAAAGAATGCTAGCACATTATTGGCAAAATTGTGTTTTATTTTTTATCAGTAAACAAAACTCATTTTCGTGTTGTTACCCCGCGTTTGGGTAAATATTCGGAACTTTCAGGGCTCATTGTTTGCCAAATAAGTTTGTTTAAAATAAGTCGCGTGGACATATCGTTTCTGTTCTAAATAAGTATGTTTAGGATAAACTTTGTGTAAACTTTAGACCTCACACTTTCTCTAACAAGACGTATACCACTAATGTTTTGCCTTCGGTCTCTTTTACCTGATCGGCTCCAAATTTGCCGATCTTAAAAGAGTATCTATTTTCAATGTATTTTATCTTTCCTACGCATGAATAATGAGTACGTAAAGCGAATGAGCGAAACGGCCAAAATTACATTTTATTTGGGACATTCCGATAGTTTTGGTTAGTTAATTAAAATGATTTGCTGCATCTGTAACAAACTGCAGTGTAGTTCATTCTTTTATTTTTTCAATTTTAATGTTAAACCCAAACTTCACAAAATGTTGAAGTCGCATTTACTGCCTTTAACATTTTTGAAATGATGGTGGTTTTAAAGAGTCATACAAAAGCAAAGAAGCTAGGTCAATTTAAATTTCTACTTTAAATTGTCTGTTTCTGTAAAAATGCAATTTTTATTCCGTAGCTTTGATTTATATATTTGTTGTAGAAATGAGCTATTTCTCGCTTTACTGCAATTTTGGATTTTAACCGAATTTTAATACAAATGTTACTAATTTTTTCGACTATTTTACCACATTTTTTAGTTAAAATTACCCGTATATTTGCTGTGTTTTATGTCAAAACTAAAACAATTTAATATTTAACGAATTTATCTTGATTTTTACTTCTAAAGTTGCTGAGCTGCCATGGGATACGTCACAAATTTTACACGTACATGTATTTCCACCAACCAAAATAACCAGAATTAAGGAAATCTTTAAAGCAGTATTACAAACGCTTGTAATTTTCAAAATTGTCTGTAGAAGTGTCTTGCTTTTGAGCCACGTACACAAATTTTAAACCAAAATTAATGTACTGACAGGAAAATAAAGATTTTACAAAAGAATTTGATATCTGGTAACGATCTGGCAATTTTTCTATAATCATTCCTACAATTTTTACTGTTAATGTTACTACAAAATTGAAAAATAAATATAGAGTTCGGCTATATATATTACTTGTACAAAATAGCATATTATGCAATAATTTTGATAAACGCCAGTTTAGTCAGTAGTTTGATATTATACATTTTTACGGCCATTTTGCAAAACCCCACGAAAAAACTCCGAGTGAAGTGTGAAGTAATATCAGTTTTGACAATTAGCAAAATATCAGCAGTGGCTAAAGTCTACCGTAAAGTACTTTACACGCGGTTAAGAGTAAAAAATATATCAAAACGAAATCAAAAATAAAAAATAATCTAAAATGATTTTTTTTTCAGTTTTGTCATGAACAAGATTCTTGTTATTCAAAGCTAATGTTCTGTCCCGTATGTTTTATTATGGTAATACCGGAATTAGACGCAGAAACGAGGTTACACCTACAAACCACAAAATCCGGTCAATTTGACGTCTGTGACCGACAAGATTTCAAACATTTCTTATAGGAATGTCGCAATAAAGCTGAACGGAAAACCAAATCAACGGTCGATAGATGCGTTACAGTGTGCGAACAGAAAACAATGCCAATTTAAAATTATAGCGGGTTATAGCTTCGTGTTTCAATAAAGGCAAAGGCACATAAGCGAGTTCAGTGCGTAGCGAGCATGTTTTACAGTTCGCAGATTTACGTTTCCTTATTGGATTTGACGCCGATACAGGTGTTTGACTAACAAGCTTGGTGCACGGTGATTTATAAACAAAATTGAGAGGAACTGTACCGGACGTGTAAACTAGGAAACCTAAACAGCTGCTTTAACAATCGTTCTTTATATCTGAATAAGTGGAAACGAGAATATAAATTTGTCCATAGAGGGTTGTGCACGCAGGCAATGGTGTTACTTTTATCTTCATTCAATTTTTGCACATTGAGGTCCACGTAGCCGGATTTTTAAAAATGCTATAGATATTATCATTGGGACCAAGAGATTTATTAGAAATTAGTCAGAAACAGTACGTGTGATCTTCAAAAAACTTTTGCTATTAACTACATCCAAACACATGTTTGGTTGACCCACAATGTACATCGTGCTCAAATTTCAATAAAAGTTTTGCGTGGTTGCTACGTCTCTTAAATATTTATATGCTCCTAAACGTGTGCAACACACAACCTTTCTTTCAATTCCAATAAAATCCAAGCAAAAATATAAAAAACTTCAATCATATTAATGTCAAGATTTGTGACAATAAAATTACCTTTGGTAATTTTGGTATTGGTAATAAAAAAATGGCAAAATAAAAAATCTAAAATAACTTTTTAAGCATCTACACATATAATTTTTGATTTTTTTTGCTTGACTGCAATAAATGATATCGCCCTTCCCCCCATTCTTCATTATTCCCCCTTATATCGTGCCAATCGTAAGTGATTTTTATACAATTAAACCAATGTCACTCAACTCGCAAATGTTTGGCAAAGAAAAACATAAAAAGGGGACGTTAAACCATAAATATGAAAATAACGTTTGCCGCTGGCAACGACCATCAAGTAAAACGATAAAAATACGAGGCATTGTATTTGTTGTGATTGTTATCTGATAACAGTACAAACATGAATCCTGTTTATCCCTTGATGCAGGCGACGGACTTCCTGGACGTTTGCTCCGAGATAATGGAAGCTGTCGGGATGGGCGGATTCTTTCAAATGACAGGCTAGAGGTTATTTCCGTTAATTGTGTGGCAATTACATTACACTTCAATAAAATCGTTTAAAATGGATTTTCGTGTTAAACTTTGCCAGAATTTTATCCACTAGTAGACAAAAATAAATACTTATTGCTGACTTGCATAAGTAACGTGCTGACCTGATATGATGAAAAAAAGCACAAAGTGCAGATATGGTGATCTCAACTTTTTGTTGCCCAAATGTGTTGTAGTAAAAGTGCAACAGTCACTGCTGTAATAAATTACCAAAGAGAACTAGTTATTTAAAAATTTCCACATAAAAGAAAAATTTAAATGGAATTTTATTTGGAATACAGTGTCTTACTTCATCTTTTAATTCCATGAGGTTGGAACATGAAACCTCTAAAATTCTGATTCAGTTTGCTCGGGGCTTCTAGTTTAAAATTTACTTTGCAAAAAATCATGTGTGTATATTTTGAATTCTGCATTGCCAATTTCATATTCATACAAAAAAATTCCGCTCTCATCTTAATATTTTATTTGTAGATTTTAATATTTATTCTAAGTTATATGTGTAGACAAATGGAAACAACTAGGTAATACGTTCGATATACAGCGTCGACGACATTCTTTTATAATTAAGTTTGTTTGAGTTTGTTATATCGAAAAATATTAAATAAAAAAGTTATTTGTACACATACAATGAAAAGACTTACTATTATAAAGGGTATCTCGTCAGTATCTTATAACACCTAACCTATCACCTCAGCAAATTTAATGGTATATGCTCCTTCAAGATAACGCTTACCTAATATCAATACTTTTTGAGGTTAAAAAATATTGATTCATTAAACACGACTACTTATATATTATGTTCTAATGCAGAATAATTCTGTATCCATAGACTATACCTCTGCCTATTTTCAACAGTTTTATTTTTATTTCATAGTTTCTTTTTTAATTTGATTTTTGGCAAACACCGAAACATAATTTTGTTTTATGAAATAAAATGAATATGGCACACGGCAAAATGTATTAGATCATAGCCACGAATAAAATATGAAATAAAAAAAAGGTATTAAATACTGAATAACGAGAAATAGACCTTCCAAGTGCATTTGGAGTAGCAAACGCATTCTGAATACAACTCGACAATTTCTGTCTAGTGTGTAAAAGCGTAGACGACACTATAGTTTCTCGCAGTCTACAAATCTACCGATTTAGTCATCTAGACCATATATATAGTCGTTTAACTCTAAAATCAACAACGTATCAAAGTTTATCAAAGATATTTGATGAAGAAAATAAAATCGTTTATAGGGGAAGGAATAGGGTGTGTTATTTGAAAAAAACAAAGTTTTGCAGCTTTGAATGTAATGTAATTTGCCCTAATTAATATCAATTTCGAAAGAGTCGTCCGTAGTGTTCAAAATAAAGTTAAATAATCAGAATCTCTTCCATTTAAAATTTTTTGCAATAAGAAAATAATAAAACAGTCCGACAGTAATGAGCTACCCAGTATATAATCAAATTATGAGTTATCCATTAATGCAATAGTAAGATTCGTAGGTAAAGAGTCTGTTCATAGATATAAGAAAGTGACTAACTGATACGAATTTAGGAAAGACCAGAGCTGTACGAATGATATTTGGCCGAACAGGTCCGTACTTTGCTTAGAATTTAATTATTTGTAGCATAAGTGTCGAACCAGGTTTCATCCAAGTAAATAATTGGCCTTTGTTGTTCTCTGTAAATCCTAATTTTTTCTAGATATTCCAGTCGCCATTTCCGAATTCTAAAAGATTCTATTAAAACTTGCCTATTGTCAATTTTTTTAAATCTAAAACTCATGTGTGGAATACACTTCCATACTCGCTGAAATGTTATTCACAATTTTCCATACAGTTGATGTTGGAATTTTCGTCAATGTGGCCGTTTCTTCTAAAGATGCTTGCTTGCTGGCACCACGTTCAATGAGGGTCACGTAAACATTGTTTATAACTTCCTTAGTCTCAATAGAATAGTGTTTTCTACATTTGGGCGGGAGCATCTCCTGAGATACACTAGACTCGCACATATTTTGCATAATTCGCACACGATTCAACACACGCTGTATTACACACGAAATAAGAATTATTACTAATAAACTTAAAATAAGTAGTATACCAAACCAAAGAATATTAAACACAGGTAGGTATAAAACTATTTTCTATTACGGACCACAATTTTACCTGAATTTAAATTCCAAAACTTTAGGAAAAAATCTTGTTGCATTTTATGTTAATGACCACCTTTGGATAATTACATTCAAAAGCAATTGGTCACTTTCTTATATCTATGAACAGACCATATCTGTGAAGTTAAAGCAGGTTACTTATTGATTTTAAACTTTTCAGGTTGTTCTGAAAAAGTTTTTTAAGTTTAAGTTTAAGTTTAAGTAAATTTAAGTTCGACTGTTTTTGGATATTTAGATGTACTAATAAAAAATAATAAACATGTATGCCATGTATGATAGATCAAATCTATAGCTACATACTTTAGAAATAAAACTGCTTTTATTATTTTTATTAAATTATGTAATAACAGTCTTAGAACACTCTCACATCTATTGGGATCATAATTCACTATTACCCCTTATGTAACTGCGTTCAACCAATTTATTTTTTTTTTAAAGCGGCGGCGAACCTAAATTAATGTTTCCAAGCTTGACCCCCGGGGTCAGAATCTAACGTAAGCTACCGAAATGTTTGTGTAACAAATCGATTTCACTGATTTATTTTTGGGTGTCGCTTATTTCAAGCTCATTAAAATACTCACACGAACTCACTGCTATTAATTAGAAATTTAAAACGGATTGATCAGGTTGCATAACGGGTTTAAATTACTCCATCTACAAATTGGGCTGGTGTACCACGGTTATGAATATAATGAATATGATTTATATTGTTTATATTAGGGTAGAATATTTAAGTAAAGCCTAAACCCTCAGTCCCAATGTCCTATACGTATATAAACGTCGAAATGCTTCGCTTTCGAGATTCGAGGCGAGGTTTAGACAGAAAATCGTTTATATTTTTCATATTACTCTAAGTATCATAAGTACATACCTTTCAAACCTTAAGGGATACTTTTCAGTGTACGATTTTTTTTTTAAATCCCCAGCAGTTGCTTTTTTCAAAGAAACTTCCACAGATCGGTTGTTGTTGAAAAATCAGTTACAGTTAAGCTCTGGAGAAGTCAACAGGATTTGTAAACCAGTAAAAACCAGTTGCGTTCGGAAAATAAAAATCTTTTATGAAATCTCCATAAGTTTTCACGACTAAAATTTCACGTGGCACGATCTCAATTAATGTAACTCGGAAATTAGGGTATGTATTGAACGTTAAAGTTTGGATACTGTAATTTGACACAGCCAATATTTCATAAGTATGTAATTTAATAGTCGTAAGAATGTTGAAAAACCCTCTACCAAACAATTCTGTTATAAGATAACAATTAACTTAATGAAAATGTGTAAAAGGCGAATCGTTAATCCGGCGCATTCGCCTGAATTGTAAAACTTGACTGCTCTTTTAAATGCTACGAATAATTAAAATTTGTGATTTCGTTGCAAGGCAAGCTATGCTGATAATTTTTTTATTCGCCTTACTACTTTACAAACTGATACGGCAAATAATAAAATTGATACATTAATCGCTCGTTGACCTGCCTTAATATTTTGCCGATTAGGCTTTCTGTGCGAGCCTTCTAGACAGATAGCATTGTAAAAAAAGGCGTAAGCGTAAGCAAACGATAAAATTTCTGTTTACGTGTGCCTAATTTTAAATTCTCTCGTTCTTATCGCATCGACTGTTATTATAGGTGTATAGGTATAGGTGCTCATTTTATTTTAACACCGGAAGTCATTAAACAACAAAATAAAAGAAGTTCTTTCGATGTTAAATGTTTCATTGAACCTAATTGAAAACACCAATCACGTCACACTCGATTTTAATGGAATATTAATTAATTACCAAACATTTATTCTTAAAATGAACTTAATGCGATTTTGTGTATTTATTACATTATTAATTATTGACAATAATATTATGGGTAAGGTTATTATTGTATCTTGGAACCTATTAAAATTTTGACACAAACAATGCAAAAAAGGCAACCACAAAGTTGTAAAAACCCGCTTAGCCGCCAAAAACAAATCACCACAACCTCAATCTCACAAAAATTTGACAGTTCTTTGCCTAAACTTTGCTGAAAAGCTTGGTCACGAAAAATTTGTCTACTACGTCTTTCGTGCATTCTGAGGCATTCAAGAATTCACCGATTTAAATTTGCAACAACTAATGCTAGGCAACCAACGTCACTTTAACACTTTGTTTTTCAGCGACTCAGTACAGCGATGAGCATCAGACAACGGAGTATAGCCCCGCCTCTTTACACGAAGGGGCAGTGCCATCTCCCCACTCCAGGTCGGTCACTCCCATCGAATTCACGACTTACGCAACGTCGCGGGAAACGGAACAGGACAGCTATCCCACTCTGATACGGACGGACACTGGAGCGTTTATATCTAACTTTAGATTGGAGGACGTGAGTAGATTTCTACCTAAGAGATAGCAAGGGAATATTAAATCGTTTGCGGTAGGTGGGACCGCTTCGCGTTTCGTTTCTAGCATAACCACGTCGTTTTGCATTGGTGAGTTAGCTTTTTTGTAGGACTTTGACAAATATTTTAAACAATTTTTAAAATTCAGATACATTACAGCAAGAACAACTAAAAAAACCTTCATATAAAAGTTGCTTGTATTTAGGAGTTACCCATGCAGGTACACACCGGGAGTCGATAGTTACTCGTTCTTTGATTTGGAATGCTCTATATATTTATATATTATTGCATTCTTCAATAATGTTGAAAATTGTAATAACCCAAATGACATACGATTCCCTATCGCAAGGTTCCGTTTGTAAGATATTGCAAGATTTATTTAAGAAATTTTCTTTAATTTATTTAATTTCAAAACTATTATTGCAAGTTGTAAACCAAGATATAGCTAAAATCCTGCGAAACGCTCAAACAGGGCCCCTTTTATCCCCTTATCTCTCCCTTGCCACAGGGAATGCCGGTGACATAAAACACAAAAAGTAGATTATACTTAATCTAATAAACTTTTCCAATATACGGCCATAAATTGATGAACAGGTCAACAGACAACATGCAAAAGCTTGATTGACTTCCTTTATATTCAAAAAATATCTTTCTCTAACACGTTTTTTAAAAAATTAAAACGCGCTTACTTATTCATGATTTTAAAATAATAAAAGAAGTTAACTCTGGTGGTTTCAATCCATTATTTTCGACAATACGGGAGGAAATTGAAAAACTTAAACAGAAATGCAGTTTATATGGATGGTTAGCTGGTTCCCTAATGAATCTGCCTATTTTATCTAGTCTATTGCTTTCTTCATTTGTAAGGCCCTACTGCAAAAAACTGACACTCCCTATATAATTGATATTGCCAAACAGAATGTTCCTATAACCATTCTTTTTTTAATTTGGCATAACAGGTTCAAATAGAAGAGGCGCCTGGTACGTTTCTTCAATTGGGAAACGCCAATATTATCACAAATTGCGAATCATCGCATCAAAGTGAGTCTCCGAGTCCGGACCCACCCAACAGAACACCGTACACCCATTTAACCACCATCCATGGGACGCCCGCGTCAGAACATGACCAACATCAAATTTCTAACGTCGTTTGTGAACAAGGACAGACACAGTTGACTCAACTCACGAGTCACATCAGTTATACTGGAGGACTGGAACCAGTCAGCTCTATTTCAAAGTGAGTAAACTGTGTTTCTTTTTTATAAGATTCCATGAGTGCCTGTAGAAATTTTATCGCTCTTTTACCTGCTTCCAAGTATAACATCGTTGGCTGAAATGGTAATGGTAATTGGATTTATGGTCTACATATAGACTTTCGCTCGATATCGTTAATAGAGATTTTCATACGGGAGAATTAGATTCTGTTTTGTTCATAAAGAACCCAATTTTGTAGTATAAACAGAGTTTAGGGATGATGTAGTGGTGGCATCGAACAATAATAAGGAATGAAATATCTCGTTCAGCTTTAGCCAGAAAAATAAGTTTTTCGTACTTCTCAGTACTAATCAGCGATTGACACGTAGCCCTATATTACACTGCAGATTTCATTTTTAATTTAACTTTATTGATGTAAATGTAATACTGGAGAATCGAATTCTAACTACCATACAAGAGAAACCTTGATCAATACAGGACACGTAATTTAATGTCTAGAATAAATTCTAAAAGTGGGTTTTATAAAATGTAGAAGTTTGTCTTTTCACACAATTACATTTTACATTTGACTCGCCCATTTTTACTTTGTATTTGATTTTGCATTTGGTGTTCCTAAAATGTTATGGAATAGTCCAGATTTTCTGCCCGAGTTTTCGTGATGTCGAACTTCATAACGTAATAAGAAAGTAATAAATTTAGCAATGAAGTAATATTCTAGTTCAAAATTTCTACTTCAGACTTTATTGGGGTTTAAATAATAATAAATATAATATGACTAATTTGATAATTGCAAGATGTTTTTTACGTTAATATACCCACTCGAATAATCAATATATCGTCTTTCGTCCTTCCGGTGTCACAAAGGTGTAGCAATGCAATTTGCAAGTGAAGGTTCTAATCTCTCCCCATAAATTATGAGCCAAATATCAGTATTTGTTCTCCAGCAGCAATGTTCTTATCATTTCTTTCCTTAATCGCTCAACTGCGCCTGACAAGTTTAATTGACCTCCGATATTGTTCGCGCTAACTACTTCACCAACCGTGAGTTTGTTTAAGTTGTTCGTATTCAATCCTTTTGTTTCATATAATAAAAGCCCATTTTAGTTTCTTCATCGATTTTTTCACAAGAAATTATCCCACTTCTGATGTAACCTTTTCTTGATAACAAACGACAATAAACTTGATAATAGTCCACAAACAAACTTACCAAAAATAATGGCAACTTGTGACACCGTCTAGCAAAAGCTTCATTTTAAGGCAGACCTGAACAAATTTTATCTGTAAATTCAGAGGCTCAAAATATTTTTAATGAATCAACTGATCAAATAAGAATTTCAAAATGCAGTCGAGCGTCCTTTGAACAAAAATATTTCCTACGTGATTCTTCAACATTGTTATCTCTCTGCTAATATCAGCATTACAAATTTCAATAATTCATTACGAGCACATTTCACAAACAGTTTAGAAGCAGGAAAACGTACTCGTAGATAAGGATATTTCCTGTTACAATTTTATTACATTCGTTTAGTTAAGTTTTCGACCAAATTCCGCTTATAACAATGGGGATAGTACGCTTCATGTTTGATTGCAATAACAACGTGCGTGACTATTTCTCCTATTTCTTCAAACATTTGCATCATTGAATACTTGAAACGATGAAGATTATATAATATATAGGTGCTGTCTATATCGTGTTCAACCAACACACACACACTAACATAGAATTTGACGGTTTCAGTTTACTTCATATTTGCAGAAGAAATGCGATGTATAGGGTATTTTTCAAAAAACTTTCCAAATATCCAAGAAAAACTAAGATGTTATGAAATGAAAACTTTTTCAATATAATCTTGAAAAACATTTGAGACTGTAAGAACAACTTAATATTTTTATGTTGAACTCTGATTCTAACGGACAAAATAAATTGGTGGCTTTGAAAAATGGCTTTCATCCGGAATTGGTACGCAATATATATATATATATATATATATATATATATATATATATATATATATATATATATATATATATATATATATATATATATATATATATATATATATATATATATATATATATATATATATATATATATATATATATATATATATAAACATTAACATAATTGAAGATTGGGATGCGTAGTTTTTTTCAAAGACTTATTTTTCGTTTTTTGGTAAATGATGCTAAAATCTAAAAACCTAGGTTGCCAACACCATACCTAAGTTATGTTTTCTGCGTTTCATGAATCTCAGTGCGAAAAGGAGTTGTAAAAAATATAACTGGATCCCGGAATTTAAAACCTTATTCCCAAAAACTGAGTGTGCTGGAATTTTTGAAAACTTTAATTATATTTAATTTAAAATTGTTATGTCAAGAGGGTATACACTAAATCCTGGTTAAACAGGACATTTAAAAAATAAAAGTTACTACCATAAATTTCAAGGCTTGTTGGCCTCCCCAGTGTGTGGCCGGGCGGAATTTTTACTAGCTTTCACCAATGAACTGCAATCAATAATGCAAAGGAACACTTTCCGTCGTTTCCACAGCGAGAAACCATTTGCCGTATTACGGTCTGGTGGGCGCATTATTATTAAATGTTGTGCTTTACTCTTTCCGCCTGCATTAAAAATAATATATGCGGGTTTTGTTATCAGCGAATTGGGGTAACGCTCCCATTATACGCTTCGAATTATACTGATAACGACACGTACACCTTTGGAAACGTGGCTTACAATGGCATAGCCGTTTTTTTATATTTTCTGAAAGTACTTAGAAAGAGAATGGCACGAGAATTTGCGTTCGCAATATCAATAAAGCTATAGAAAATTTTCGAAGAAAATTTGTCATTAGTGTAGTCGGCATTCGTCATATGCATAGATGCATAAGCAGTAATTTGCCAGTTCAGCCGTTTGCTTGCAAAGGTGTCACGCGATCTGTTTATAAAAAAGTTCTGATATCAATAATAAATATGTGTGATTCATGATCACACTTTTAATGTGACATGTTTATAATTAGATATATATGGGTACATGAACATGCCTCGATTTGTGCTGTAATTAATTAAATTAATTTAAAATCAAGAATGCTTTCTTTAAAAACTTCTTTGCCAACTGCTAAAAATCTTGTCTTCCATCAGCAAATATTTATAAAAATAAATTAAGTTAATTAAACAATCAATATTTCAATATTAAAAATGAGGGATGGGAAAAACATTAGCATCATTTGTCTAATTAATATTAGCAGAAGCCCAAATAATTCAAGTTAAATGATCGTAATTTAGCACGCTGGTAATTTTTTTAAGTTAAATGTAACTTATTTTATTTAATAAATTATTGAATTTAATGATTTTTATTTTAGCATTTACCAAGGGTACGTTACATATACGGAATTCTGAAGTTTTTAGTTAAATATTTTTTGACATTGTTCCAAGACTCAACTGATGGTGGCCCTGCTACAGTAAAAATTACCCCATTTTATTTCTCTAGTATCTATGTGGATCCAGAAGGTATAACTTCAAAAAAACACTGTACAGAGTTTGCATTTCAAGAGTTTCCGGGGATATTAAAAAATCACACACCAAATTTGTAGTCAAAGGGAAGCAGCTTTAAAAGAAACAAAGAGAAATGAAAATATAGAGATTGTTGAAAAAATGTTGGTCATAAAATTTCTATAACGTTCTATTTTTTTTTCGCTTTCATGAAAGCATACATAAAATTAAGGACCTAAATTCCTGGAAACAAAGTACAAGTTGTCCAATGTTCGAGACGTTTGAACGGTAGATGTAGGGATCATCCGCGAGAGTGTGAAAATTCCAAGGTCAAAATATATAAATATACTAAACTAAATTATTAAGTGTAAAAAATATAATTCTATAAAATATTTCAATCCAACCAAACAAAAACGACCTCTTGGTGCAAACCAAACTGAAAATAAAATCATATATAGTTCCCTAATAAACGCATAGGTGTTTTTTTTACTTAGATATTTAAAGGAATTAATCTTTTTTTCTATAAAACATTATGTCGCCTAAGGAGAAATCGGCAAATGATATTCTAGTAGTGCTTGCTGGTGGTTCTTGCCCAATATAGTGATCAAGTCAACTTTGGTGTTCACAAGAAAATTAAATTTCGTGACATTGTCATAAAATGTAGATTTTTTTTTTTGGATATGGCGAGTAAAGATTGCCATAATTATTTGAAGGCTATCTTTATAATGTTGAAATGTGATCGCGACCTTGACATTGCATTCCCGTTGGTCGAGTCTTGGATGCGTTATTAAAAAGGTGTTGTTATTCAGATACGAAATTAGTCTGAATTGGATAGATAACAAAAAGAGCAGCATTTATTTGGCTATAGGGTTACCAGCTACCACCCATAGTGCGGGGTGTTTAAAAGGAATGCATAAATTTTAAAATTATATCATTTTCAAGCAAATCTGATACTAAAAAAGGAAAATGAAAAAACAGAGCATTACAAATATTCTCTATTACAAAAGAGCCAAACGTATAGTAAAATAATTAAAATAAATCAAGGCATTTCGACAAAATAAAGAAATAAGTCACTACATTCTAAAATTAAATAAACCATTACCATTATAAGAAATATCATGCCATATTCGGAACAAAATCATTTTTTAGAAATATTTTTGGGAGACAGCTTTCGCAATATTATCTTTGAAATAAACATATCTGATTAATAGATCAATTTTATATAAGAAATTTCGAATTCTATCGAGAAACTTTGTGTCTGGGCGTAAGTAGTTTAAAATGCCACGAAGAGTAGAGTTCCGTTCCAGCAGTGCTTTAAACAAATGTTCAACAAATTTCTGTGTTGTCATGTCAACATCCTTTAGATTATCGCAAATTTTTTGTTTGGGGTCTTGAAATGTTGGAATGCGGGAAGTACTCTGTGTAAAATATATTAACGTTGTTTTCTGAAATTGAAATTATTTTTTTATATTCTTCATTCAGTGATTATGGTCAGTAAATTATAAAAATACCGAAACATCAATAAACTCGCATTAAAAAAGGTTATGCAATTGGACTCTTCTACTTTTCGGTTAAAACACTCTTCCAACAAATCATTAAGTTGAGAATTAATTTTGAACTAGCTGATGACAATGCGCTTCTGTGTTGGAACACACCTACGTCTCAAACAGGTATGGAAACTGTTTTACGGACATTTCCCAACTTCGGAAATTAGACTAACATACCTTCAGAGTTAATTATGTTCTAACGACTTACTTAATTATTTTTGTATTATGACAAGTAGTTCACTCACCTCGGCCAGTTTGTTTTAACGTTAGTGTGTTGAAACCAATGTCAAGATCGTATAACAGTGCATACAGAGCGGCTTCAAATATTGTCGGCTTTATAATTTGAAGTTAGACTGGTGTCTGAAGCTGTCTGCGAATCGCCATCCGATAAGTATGATAACTCTAAAAGTAATGCTAGATATTATTCATATGGAATTAACATTTTGCCTCGCTTATTTTTTAAATAAATATGGTTACGGACAACCTGTTTATTATATACGGTAGTTGCAAATGATTGGCATAAAAAATCACTTTGGATTTTCCGCCGATAAAGTTACGTAGCTGAGCACTTTATAAGAGGAAATACATAACCGGGTGCGCTAGTTGTGCTTTATAATGTGCTGGACAATGATAATCCTCAATTCGGGGAGACACCTTCATTTGCGTTTAGTTGAGGTTACTATTTTTTTCGCCATGTTCGCTTCGTTTAGTTGAAACTCAGCTGCTTGAATATCACACTCGATGGACAATTCCCGCTTAATGAATTTCATTGATCGATGGTGGAATTAGCTGAAGATGGTAATTTATTTTTAGAATATATAATATACTCATAATGTATTTGGTGAAATATAACTTTTATTAAGAATGCTTCTCATTAATTGGAATTAACCAAAATTGGTTTTATAATTAAATTAGTGGATTTTCTTATCATACAATTTGTTAAAAAATACATACTTTAGTAATATTGAATGCCTCATTGGCAACCAAGTTTTGAAAAAGAAGCAACCGGCTAACTGAATTTTAAATGGAAATTAATTAAATGCTGCATTTTTTGTATAAAATTATATTTTATTAGAATTTGTGAAATAGATTTGTCAAATTCTTTGCAATTTCTACTTCAATGACAATCGTTATATTCAATCACACTCTAAGCACGGCCATATGAACTGACCATCTTCTGACAGTCATCCCTTTTTTTTAACAAAAAATATAAAAACCTTAATAATATGTTACGCAACAAGTATGCTAAAAGTCATTTTACTCACGAGTTTGATTAGGCATGACGGGAGCGAGTGCTTCATAAACGAGTGAACTTTATCAACTTTTCTACGACCATTAGTTTTTCTTGTACCGTACCTTCAGATATCAAAGTAAACAAAAAAACAAAATTTAGGGTTAGTAGGCAAGTTTTTTTTTCAAGTGACGTATAAAACAAAACACTATCAATTTTCTGACGTGTAATTATATGCATATTATATACGTGTTTAATAGAATATCTTATTCCGATTACAATAATGTAACATACTTTACATTTTAGTCCACTCGTTTTTAACAAATGGGCAAAAATTGGAATTTTTATATAATTTCAAACAGTGCCGTTAGTGACTGCAACAACAATATTTTTTTACAAATGAAATTAGAACAAAAATACTAAAAATGGCGAGAGACACTAAAGTAAAAAATTCTTTTCTCTGCTGTATGTGAACACTATTCTCTTGAACACATTTCTCATACACTCTAATTGTATTTGTAGTGTATTAGTAACGTTTGATTGCTGATTGATTGCCTCTGAAATGCTTTGCCAAAGTTCCACAAAAGAAAAAATCCATTAAAGTTAAGTCGGTGCTGCTGGTTGGGCAATCCATAGTTCCGCCGTTCCCTATCGTCAATCCCTGGGATATTCCATGTTAAGAACATTTTAATTTGCACAACATTGTGTAATGAACCTTCTATATATTGTTCTACCGAAAACATCCGATAGCTCCCAAACCCATGACTAAAGTTCCGAGAATGTCCGAAGTGGCTCGCGACCGTGGGTGTGAAACTGACTATATTATTACTCATTCGATATGGCAGGCATGTGATTCTAAAACAAAAAAATGTCTTTGAATCGGTTTGTTTCGTTTTTACTGCGACACACTGCACATGAATTATCCAAGTATATTTTAAAAAAAGATTCTTAAAATTTTGAGTAATATCCGAATATTGAAAAATAGGAAGTTCAATTTTAAAGTTTCACATGATTTCGTGTAGATGTGACAACACAAAATTGCTTTTGTCAAAATTCTTATTCCTATAATATTTCTAGGGAAGAGAGCAGAAAAAAATGCAAGCGCAATTTGGTCAATGCAATTAATATTAGTTAAAATAACAATTAAACTCCACAGATCGTAGACAATATGTGGTTGGTATAATTCGGCTGAGCTAACATCTGACGCATCACTTCAGGAATCCCAAAAATGTCCCAGAAAAAGGACATCCTGAGACTAAAGGTAACATAAACTCGCCTTCGTTTATATATACGAGTACATAGACCATCAACATTCCACAATTGTTCGATTCGGTGGTGACTCCACGTGCCCGTCGAAGACGGCTGACCCTCCGCCGTTAATTACCTTCCCCAGACCACGCTGTTGGACACGATGACATTACCGGTACAAGAAGTTTTACTTATTGCAACCGTTGTCTTGTGCCAAGCACGCGACCATTTCGTGCCATTAAAAGGTTTGCTTTAAAAGGATTTCCGGATTTTTTTCAAACTGTCGGTATACCAGGTAGCAATATAGGTACGGGGATGGTTCCTATAACTTTTTGCTTCATTTTGAAGTTTATTACAACAATGAGTAAATATATAATAGCATAATTGCTTACCGGACGATTTTTTTTGTTAAATTAAGAGTTCCCGAAAAGTTCTCCCTTTAGTTAGTTCCAAGTGAGGTTCATCTTAAATTTTGTTTTGGTATTATGAAGCTTTGTTTTTATTATATGTTGTGGGCTGCATTACAATTTTCATACACAACAGACCAACTGAGAAAAAAACATTATCGCAGAAAGAGTACATGCTAATCATGTCAACTTTCCGTTTCAGTGTCACAGCTTGCGTATTTTCATTCGGCAGTGAAAACAAACAAAATGCAATTTTTAATGTGCCAGTAAAATATTGTCTGTGGTGAATCTGCACGTTCGGGTGATTCTAGAAATATTTCGGCAAATGCGGAATTGTCACATCTATCCGAAATCTAGTAAAATATTGTAATTTCAAATGTTACTTCCTATTTTTTGATATTCGAATATAAAAAAAAACGAAACACAGCAGTATAACGACATTTTGTGTTTTAGAATCAAATACCCGCCTAATGCGTCAAATTTGCACAAACTGGGAATATTTTACAATAACCCTTAGATGTGGGGAAAAATATTTTAATATCCCAGGAATTTATGGGTTACTCAATGTGGTCCAGTAAATATTTTTAAGAATTTTTAATACTCTTAGAATACCTAATTGACTTAACAACTCCAGTAAATGTCTTTCTTTTTTTACGAAAATTTATTTTTGGTCGTATAGGCAATCTTGCGTGTAGTTTATTTATTCCTAGTGGATGCCTCCACAGCGTGTAGGATTTTAACTTAAGGTAAAACTAACCAAAACAAACAATGACTTTAAACTGTTATATATATATATATATATATATATATATATATATATATATATATATATATATATATATATATATATAGACATATATATATATATATATATATATATATATATATATATATATATATATATATATATATATATATATATATATATATATATATATATATATATATATATATATATATAGGAAATAGAAATATAGGAAAATATGGAATACACATGGAAGTTATTAAGTTTATGAAAATATACATAAACTACTACATTTTTTAATTGTTTCTTTTTGTGTCTTTGAAGCATTGTTAAAAAGAATAATTGTGCATTTTTGAACCAAAAAAAAATGTTTCCGGATCATATGCGTAATTATAAAATCATAGCGATTTTCTATAGAAAAATAATAATTGATTTTTTTTTTATACTATGAGGTATTTTAACATAACTTATTTTTTGTGAATTTATTGAAATATAGAATTATTTAATTTTAATTTAATTAAAATTAGATTATAAATTAAGAAAAATGTAAAAAATACGCGCATAGTCGAAATAAATTTCGGCAAGTGTACGAGATAAACATCAATAATTGTTTACTGTATCCTTTACTATGCCATACTGTACTGTACACTGAACACTGTAAAACACTCCTTGTATTAAATTCAGCAGTCAACAAAAATTCCAAGTACCTATTCCGTTAAAGCTGCTTAATTTCAATTACCAAACTTTTCTTCTTCTACGTCGCACACACAATTCTTAAAAATATTAGGTTTAACATTATTATTTTTATTTATTTCCTTAGGTTTATTGAATGGACTAATTTTGATTTTATTCGTACGTGTGACAGAAACCACGGATTGAATGACAAGACCACCAGTCTGGACAAACGGCGAATAAAAAGCTTTTGTTGCATAAGGATATCGTATTTCTTTCGTTACAAACAATTGCCGTTTTCATTAAGACCGCTTGATGCTGCAGGTTTCTTGTTTTTAATTCGAACGTGACGAACGGTCAAAATCTCTTGGTACTTCAGCCAGCGTCACTGTTAAATTCGAGCTGCAATATATTTTACCCACCTGTTTAGTTCCTTACAATTTTCATAGCTCAGAAGTTAATAAAAAAAATGTTGATTGTAGGGGATTTGAAATCATTCAATGTGTTTTTGGCAATTCTGAAAATACTGCATTGTTGTGCTACAATTGTTTTTTCATTTGTATAAAACTTTCTTAGTGAGACTTTACATAGGGTGGTATAATGAATAAATTCATCAAGAACGAACCTTATATTATACTCGCCTTAATCGCGAAACTCCGAAATAGTTATTTCTCTATTATTCCTTCCATATCGACTTGAAAACTCAGATTTGCGGGATTTTGGAGATGGGACTACATTATATTCCCTTTTTTTTAAATTATGAGGCAGTCACGATTTTTTAGTAAAAAAGTTAAGCTACATTCATTTCGATTAAACCCAAAGGTATTACATAGTAAATAGAATGATTCGTAGTCGAAAGAACGTACCAACACAGACGCCAATATATAGCAAGGGTGCGATACCCCTCCCAGTCACCGGCAGTACTTCTTTCCGATTAGTGCTTTCAGCAGCTTTCGTTGACGTCACCTATCACGTGACGAGCAGCGCAAAGCTCGCTCGTTGCGAAAGTTACGATGGTCAGGCAATCATCAGTGAACCCACAGACAAAACGTTAGTTGTTTACAATACTCGGTCGTAACTGCTGGTCGCGGTTTGACACCATTGGCGATCCCGCACTTAAGTCTGGACATTCATATTTTGTTATCGGTAGTGAACCAAAACTTTAAGTACGTGCCAACCGCATAGTTCGGATATGGATACCACAAGAGAGAACATAAACTTTATGCAATACAAGTTAGTCGTTTCTGTGGTTTGTCGGATTTCGCTTCTCATTTCGCAGCTGTGCTATTTCAAATCGTTTATCTTCCTTTATCTTACTTAAGCACAGATAACGGTATCAAAACTATGATAATGGGTTCAATCTTAAAACACCTGTTACGGTCAAGGTGGAGCTTTTTGTTTTATTGTGGTCTTGTTTGTGTTTTGCTTAAAATTTTGTTTTTCAGCCCGGTTTACGCGAGGAACCCGTCTCAGTTTAACGGATCGAATATGCATTATTACAATACTGGATCGCCTGAACTTGTATCCCAGAATCACCTCTGGCCTAATACTGGTAAGTACATAGATTAGTTTGTATATAAGGTTACTTTAACTCCAAAAAACGTTGCCAAGATATAGAAACCACTTTTAAAAAGTTTGCTTTATTATAGAAGTGATTTTTTTGTATTAAATTTTAAAAAGTCGAAAATTTCTTTTCTTACATCTAAAAATTTATAATTTTTTCAATTACTTTTTTTTTTTAACAAATTGTTTCAAATAAGCCGATCTGGAAGAAATTAGTTATTGTTGGCGACATTTGGTTTTTTCTTGATATGATAGTGAATTTTAGTGAATGTTTTTCTTTTTAAACAATACAGTAATTTTGTTTTTTATTTCTTTAAGTTGGCATATAATTATAATTTCAATATTTTCAAAAAATCAAATAACAAAGGTAAAAGTTTTTTGAAAAATAATATGTTGAAGAAAGTATTTTACTAACAAGTGGATATAAGGTTGGAAGACTAGAAGGCCTCCTCTCAGTTCTCTCTTCTTCTTTCTATTCTCTCTCTGTTCAAAAAGGCCAGAAATAAGAAGAACATGGACATGGAAATTTACTTCATTTCTGCAGCACCCTGTATAGCTCTAACTATTTGCATTAACTTAGTTTAAATCGTTACTTTCAGCAGTATCAAAATGCAAATAGCGGGTAAGATTTTCCGAAAGACCATTGCAATACAATTATTGATAAATTGGTTAAGGCTTTCGCGGCCCGTTGATATGCTATTATCTTGGTTCGGGTTTAAAGGCCGTCGTCGATTGGAATTACTTCCTAACGTTTCGCTAGCACGAGTGGCGAGCTTCTTCAGAGGTCCTTCCATCTCCGATGTTGGACGTAGACTGACAGTCTACGTCCGATAATAGCTAATACAATTATTTTTTGCAAAATCGCAAATATTTAAAAAACTGTTAATTTGTGTCATAATATATGTTATGCAAAATGTGTTTAGAATTAGTGATCATACAGGGTGATTTCTAATTGAATGTCAGTAACTGAGGAGGCGACTTTTGGGTCCATTTTAAAAAGAAAACTTTATATAAACATATGTCCTAAACGTTTTCACTTTTGCGATACAGGGTGGTAAAGTTTTCAAAAATAAAATGTATTTTTTTAATAACTATAATACCGCTTTAGATATTTTATTGAAATTTGGAACGCCACTGATTTTTCTTAAAAAGAAAATTAATCTTACAATCTCCAATCATTCCTAAAGAAATTTAATTTCAGTCAGTGGCAGGTCACTGATTTCCTTAAAACAATGATATTTGCATTCATTTGCGAGCAGATTTAATCTCGTAATATTTTTTTAGTCCGTCGCATGGTTTTCATATGTCAAAATATGCAGGTGAAATTCCGTACGGCCGCCACTGGTGTATGTTAAAAAAATTGTGGTACACTAAATAATACCTCTTAATACATAGTACATGTGTGCCAAATTTCATTAAACTGTCTAAAGTGGTATTACAGATATTCAAAAAATACATTTTATTTTTGAAAACTTTATCCCTCTGTATCTCTAAAGTTCATATAAAATTTACTTTTTAAAATGTACGTAAAAATCACCCCTTAATTATTAAAATTCAACCAACACCCTGTATAGTAGGTTGCATAAAAGTAAACAATTAAATCTTCTTACAAATTTATGGGACATCCTGTATACATGAAAGTCATTTTAGGCTATCTGCCACTTTTTCGAGGTTAATTTTCCAATAACGCCGTTTACAATCACTCCTATATTAATATTTTTTTTTCATTCAAAAATAATAAACGGTTTAAAACTAATTCGATTTTATAAATTGTTTTCAATTCCTTTACAATATATCTTATGCCATTTGCACATGAGTTTACCAGAAATCATAGAGGACTAGTTATTAATTACTCCCTCCTGGTCAGTCATGTTTTTCCTTTAATTAAAAACCAGAACACGATAAACCACTTTCAGAAGTATGAGCGGTTTAATTTTCAATTTTGTGATTTTTTATACACAGAAATGAAACTTTCCGAAGCAACGGCAAGACAGGGTCAGGTCCGGACCAATTGTTATCTGCAAATCGGTTTTAAAAAATCGCCAGCAGACTGTTGCGAATGTATTGAAGTAGCATATTATACACATACATTATAATTATCTATCTTTGGCAAGAAAATAAATAATAATAATTATAATAATAATAAACATTATTAGCGTATATCAATTTATATATTAATTTAAATATTAATTTGAACTATTTTTCCTTGCGACTGAGTCTCTCCTGTTCACTTATATATTAAATACTAGAAATTAATACCTACCTGTGGCAGAGCATGTTCAAGTTTTTGCTTTACTTTAGTCACGAGTAGAGCGAAATTTATAAAACTGTTCCGTACTATATTTCTTCTGCAACTGCCACGAAAAAAAATTACAGCCCCAATGCATTCGCATGAGGAATGGCGATCAGGTGTAGAACGGTCGAAATTGATTCACATAAAAATATCATCACTGTTTTAATAAATATCTTTAAAAATATCCTCAGTACGAATTGGCTTGTGACAGTGTTTAATGAATCGGAGGTTTTAAAGTGCCCACGCCTGATTAGTGCATAATTGGATATTTTATGATATGATATGATGATATGAATTAAAGTAGAAGCAGTTAACGGGGTGCAAAAAGAAATAATCCAGGAAGTAATGACGTCTTCTCTAATAATTATAGGCATACAATTAAAAACGTTTAGTGTGGCAACAAATGCCAGACGAACAAAATAATTACGAGTAATCAGCGTTTTCACGACCCGATCCTGGATCGAGAAAATGAAATAGTTAATTAGGTATTCCAACTACATAAGCAATTTATTCGTCTAGGCGTAGTTACAACACCTATCATTATACGTTCATCCAAACAATTAGTAATTTATCACCTTTAGTACAGTAATAGGTATAAGTTGAACATTTCAATTATTGACATATAATGTAGATGTTTCATAAACACTGAAAGCTTTGAAGTTGGGTGATGGATGTGTCGAATAAAACTGAAATTAGGATCTCGCCTATAATGTCGACCTCGCTGATTATCCAAATTCCAGGAATTTTATGCACAGTGGAAGAAATGCAAATTAAAAATAGATTGCTTAATCAAATTAACGCTTTTATCGAAAAAACTTATCGTTCGCGCGGGTCAAATGCAAGAAGCAGGATCAGCGGCGATAACGAAATTTTCGTTTTAAAAATTAATGGCAGACAACAAGTTGTGTGGTGTTTTTCGCCTGCTATTTTGTTTCGGTTGGACCTTAATAACAAACCGCTGATAACATTTTTAGATTCGGTTAACAGAACGAGGTGTACCCGCTTGTGCAGGCCTTTGTTGCACTAATTTTTAGGTCGATTTAAGAACAATTACGAAAAAAAGCATCGTTAACGAAAAAGTGATTATTTTTAAGCACATTCTTAGAGTGTTATATTATTTCAAATTATAGGGAAATTTAAAACCTAATTGCTCAAGTTCCAATAAGCTTTGGGTCACAATTTTATCTTTTTATAGATATTTGACCGTAATAATATTAAGCACAACGACAAAATCTTTTTTTTAAATCACATAAATTTAAAATAACTTCAGAAGGATAATTAAACGCAAAATATTTATTTAACATCATAACTATAGTAACTGATAAATAATATTTTAACTAAAAGTCACACGACAAGCTTAAAAATATAGAAAGTACGGACACAATTGATCAAAAAACAAAAAATGCCTTTATATATATTTGAAATCTTAGGAAACTCCACATTTTTTATTACAAATTCGAATTCTATGCCATAAAAGGTCAGGTTTTGCTTGAAAGTCTCTGTTAAATTCTCCGATATACACCAATGTTGTGACTCCCCCACTTTTGTGTTATCACACCTTCGTTTTCACATATTTTTCTATTCCCTACTCTAAATCCCTAATTCTATTCTATTCACTTATGCACTATTCATTGACGAATGAGTGTCTGAAGAGGTATTGCTTCCTAAACTGAGGTCAAAGTACTAGCAGTGTTTTAAATCTATCGAAAACATTCGATCGCACATAACTAGTGACTAAAATAGCAGAAACGATCGAATTCGCTCACGACAATGTTTAATAAAGTTGGTTGATACTTTTAAAGATATCTTTTTTTTTATCAATTATGTAATTCTCGAAATATTTTACCGTTTTCATACTTGGTTTTTATACACCTGGTATATTTTTTAAATGGTTCCTAGACAAACCCTCTAGCGTATACCTGCTGGGCTAGTTGGTTCATGCATGCATTCTTTACCTAAATTATTTTCTTGAAATTATTTGGCAACATATGTCACATATTTTTATACAACTTCTGCTGAGCATTTGATCCGATTTTTATGTTCCTTAGTAAATATTTCTTTTTTTTTCCAAGCAATGCTTCACGATATTTATTAATGTTTGAAATCAAGTAGGTTAAGTTACGTAAGTAAATTGATATTTGGGGAGCGTTCATTGAAGAAAATTAGTTTTTCTGAAAATGACTTGGGGAATATGTCTGTTTTAGACTGAGTGATGGATATTTATATGCAAATTTAAATTAATTTTGATGATTTTGAACAAGTCTTATATAATAAACTCGATAAAAACTTAAAAACAATATCTAACCCTGTTTGGTTCAAATTTTATTCTAAACGCCTGAATTTGAATGACTGCTCTCTATTTATAATTTACACAGTTTACGACCGCGATTGAAAGGTTCATTTCTTAAAATTTCTTGCGACTAAAGTAACGTTCATAAAACTTTACGTTACTAATAATTACTTCAAATGAAAGCCAAATTCTAAATTCATTAAACAATTTCATTATAATAGTCCAAAAAATGACTTCATTTTTTTTATTGCTAATGGCGGTCAGCTGTGAAAATAAATTATAACAGACTAAAAAGTTTGCCAGAATGAAAAACGAAAAAAAATTATTAAACTTTAACACTGTGCACTTCAGTCACAAAGCGTTTGCTGACACAGTTTTGAAAAAAAATATTATTATTATTACGGTTATCGACTTATATACGAGATGTATAAAACAGCTGACGTGAATTTAAAAATTTTTCACGAAACTGAATTTCAGAGTCATCTCTTCTAGGTGTTATATTCTATCTATTGAATTTGTTTCAAACTTTTGAAGAAACCCTTATTAAGTCTTTCTAACGTTTTAATATACTACCTTCTTGTTCACAGTTAATACGGGAACGACTCTTCCGTTAACTGAAGATTACCAAAAGGTCACCACTACGACAAATTCTCTACCGGGCTTCAACAGATTGCCAACCTTTCAGGCAAATAACAGAACCCAGGCATACTCGACATTATACCCCGATTTTTCGTACACCGATCAAACTGCAGCCTACAACTTGAATCCCCAAGTCTCCTCCAGAAATAGAATGTCCGCCGCCAATACGTTATCAGCAAGTAAGTAGTTTTTTTTTATACCGAAGACACGGTTAATGCAAAATTAAAATCAAATAATTAATTCTCCTAGAGGTTTGGTAGAAAGAGATATTCCTCTTTCGGAAAGAGGGAAAGGAATGGGGGTTCGGTTGATATGCACCTGCTCGAAACTATTAATATATAAATTCGACCAAAAAAAGCCTCATATTATGATGCACAGGTCGTTTGAAAATATACACAATAATTTCTTAACCTCTGAGATACTAACTAACACTACTCTCGTTCTTGAGTGAATCGGCCTGTGTACAATGTGTCTCACTTAAGAACTGTACACTCTCGTGAAATCTTTGTTATGGATCGATTTTGATATTTTTTTTATTGGATATATCTCTGAAAAAAGCACTAAAATCATGCGACTATTTAACAAAACATTGTGAAGAGAGATTTACTATTAGGGCTTAAAAAAATAAATTAATTGGCAACGAATTCTTATTCAGGACTACATAAAACCTAACTGTGCTATTTTACATGAAGTTCTCTTAAGCATTACTCCTGTGTAATGTTTATTTACGGCTCAATTTTGATAATTCTTTTTTGCTGGATAGATCTTGCTAAAGAGAAATGGAACGATTTTTTCACATAGCTTCCACTAAAGTTATGACTAGCTGATACAGTTTTTTCAAGCAGAAAAACGAGAAGTACTTTTGCAGATTTCTTCAAATTGAAAATGACAACAAATTCGTATTCAGGACTACCGAAAAGTAACTAAACCAATGACCAAAGTTTTTAATGTTTTAAAAAATTAAATATTGTCAACCTTGTAAATAACGATTATTTTGTATGTGATTTTAGGATGTTACAAATTTTAATCAAACAAATTTCAAAAATAATGATAAAAAATACTTTTTAAGGGACACTTATTTCTTAGTATGATCTAAAAACAGCAGCATTAATAAATCTTAGTATTCGAAAACTATAATATACACAAAATCAAAATGTAATTTAGGGAGTGAATTTGACAGTTGAATATTCCGGTCTCCATATCAAACTTGGTTTTACAAAGGAAACGGTATGCCGACAAAAATCAATTTTGATATTTCTGTTATTTTCATTATTAGATGAGAATTAAGAATCCTTTTCAATTAAAGAAATACAGTGTTGTAGAGTCTGTTGAATCCGTTTTTAATCACCTCTAATCATATTTAATGTTAAGAAAATCGTTAACGTCTTTTAGTGCAATCGATCCAACAAAAAAGAGTATCAAAATAAACTTCTCGGAAATTATTATTGTTAGGTAGGTAGGTTAGGTATTGTTAAAAAATGTCCAATAGTACTTTTCTCTTCTCTCTCTTTTGTTAAATGTCTCAGTTGGCCATGACTTTTAATTGAAGCAATAATGAAAAACAAAGTTTTAGTGCATTTTTCAGAGACAATGAACAAATATTTTACAAGGGTGTACAATTCTTTAGTGCGACACACTGCATACCAACCTTCTAGGAGTAGTAATTCTCTGGTTTTTAAAGTAAGGATCCATTACTAAAATTCTTCCGGCTATTACTGTTTAACTAGTGTTTTTTCGGAGATGTATTGAATTTTGAAAAAAATAAAGGGAATTTCGAGGATAAATATATGTAGCCTATATTTTGATGGTAAATTTGTTGAAATAACCTGTTTGCTGTTCTTTGCTTAAATATGGATCTAATAACACTGTCATAAATAATACGTCACTAATTATAGCAATTTTATATTTTAATTATTTCACCAGTGTCTATTTTCATAATACTTTGAACAAGATAAATTTAAATGGTTTATTAATAAATAATTTGTGAAAGGCTGTAACAGAAAAATCATTTACTGCGAAAAGGACGGGGTGGTTTTCAAAATGGGTGGCGATCTACCCGCTTACCTTATCATTTCGTACATAGTATTCAGTAAAATCTTTACTGACGCGCCTCGTCAAAACTATACTTATCTGGTGAAATTACCATACCAATGGGTTATTAAAGACCCTTTGAATAAAAAGCTTCAGCTAATATTCAATGTTTAACAAATATTCGGCGTTAAATAAAAAAAAAAACGCTAATCAAAAAACATCGTAATTTAGTTTAACCGGTACCTTTTATTTTATTTCAATTATTTTAAAAATCTGTTAATAGTTCCATTTTACTAACATACTTACTAACATAAGAAGTATCGTTGACATCGTATAGAAAAATTTAAAAACAGCCTGGTTTGTAAGTGGCAAAAAACCACACGCATACCTCATGTCGTGTAAAAGACACCCAATGCTTTCACGCCCCTTATCTGTTTTATATCTGTTGGCATTTATACACAGAGTGTTACTCCGAAAAAACCTGTGTGGAAATATTTCGACGTAAAGTAAGAACTAACGACATCTACGAATCCAATTGAATTATTTGTTTGAATTGAATAATTCCATTGTTTATTAAAATTAATAAAATTTGCTGAAGGTAATTTTTCCTAGTCGTAACACTAATGGTATACTCACTTCTATTTTGCACTTGAAGGTTATTTTAAAAACATATTTAGTAGTATTTATTTCTTTGAAAATTAATCCTTATGCAAATATTTTTGTAGAAAACTTGGTAGTTCTGATGGGACGGAAATTGATCTTGTGATTTCTCAACAAAAAAATAGAGAAATTGCTTTTTCGTTTTGCCATTATCAGGGGAAAAAACTCTTATCTTGGACGTAACGTGCGACTAAAAAACATCGAAAGAGGCATAAATTACAGGTGCCGAGCTATTCACTTGCAGTGTTCTAAGATTGTGCTCTTGTATTTGATATGATAGCAATTTCAACAACATAGTTTCTACATGCCTAATGCAACGCCGTGCGTTTTTGTCATAAGTAAAACCTACCTACAGTAGCAGTACCTACTTGTTCGACCTAGTTAAAGTTTTTTCTTGTATTACCTCCTCTTTAAAAAGCATTTTTGAATAAAATAATATCCACGAATTGGTATTAAGACTTCTGCAAAGTGTTCTAATTTTAATTTAAGGCACTATTTGGTTTGCTACTATTAAAAAGGTAAGGTTTATTACACATTTTCTTAAAAATTCACTTATATTTTTGAGTCAATAATCGTTAAATCCAAAACATCGAAAATATTTACCAATAACTTAAAATTTGAAAATTTACAGCTAACACCCTCAAAGGAAGTTTATCTATATTAACGGATAGCCACAGAATATATTTTTTAAATAATTGTCACAATAAACATGTGCACATCATTTCAATTAAATAAGAGGGATCCACATTGGCCTATGAATTATGTATTTTATTTTATTCAAGAGCCGTTCTTTTGTCGAGCTTAGAAACGCGCAAAAATATGGATATTCGATTAGGAACATTTGGAAATATATTATCCAATATTTATTTAACGGAAACAATGAAACAATATTGAATTCTGGATTTGAACAACTCTTAAGAACAACTGGATTTTTTTTTCTTTGGCAGTGTAATAATCATACACTTAAAACTGTTTTTAGGGGAATGAGCATAGTTTCAATAAAACACTTGTTTGTTTGCGTTTAAAATTGCCGTATCCTCAATTTATGAGCTTCAGGTAATTCCTTCCCTAGCACTAGCGACCCGAGCCTCAACAAATAAAAAAAATTTAACAGGCGTCAGAAGTAAACAAATGCGATTATAATGGGTATCTTTTAAAGGCTGGCCGGTTGAAACCGCAAATTAAAAACATGGACATTCAGCAGATAAAATCGTACTGACCTAAGCTAACTAGCTTGGTCGCTATTCCTTTCCAACACTGCAATTTCTAAATGTCCTAGAACTGAGTAATTTTTAATGATAAGTTTAATGATGGCAATAAAGTGTCTGTAATCTTTGTTCTGAAAATAATATCTTATAAAAAATGTTTAAACGTCTGCATACTATACCTTTGTTACGATCAGTCGTATTTTGCAAAATGGTACTTGACAAACGTCAAAATAGCATCAATCGTTCCCTACTCGTGATTAAACATTCGTTTTAAACGCTTTAAAGTGACACTTTGCTCACACATGATCATTGCATAGTTGGGTATTTTAAAGTAGAGTGTTGAAAAAATAAAAGAAGCACTTTACTAATTAGTATTAACATTATCACCCATAGTGAAAGCCTAGAAAAGATGAATTAGCTGACAGACAATAAATACATGAAAATAAACAAAGAGGTAAGTCAGTGACACTTATCATCTCGTTGACATAAAAAAAAGCCAACATTATTTAGTCGAACTTTTTCGATGAGTACAAAAAACCGAACCAACCCCTACAGTCACTCGACTAATATGTCGATACCCTGACGTTTCCTGTCTTTAAATTATTTTGTTGGTAAAGTACCTTTGGCAGGATTTTACCTGTTTCCGTTCAGAACGGTACGATCTATGTGCTTTCGGTAAACAAAGGTCGACACTCAACATTATACGGAAATGGTTTCATTGTCATTGATCTTTCCAAAGAAATCATTCACTTTTAGGTATTTGCCGATAAACGATTTTCCGATTGTTTTAGCCTTTGATTGAGGATATTGTACGATATTTGTAGAAGACACTAAACAATTTTCTTCGCTTTTTAAATTTACGTCGAAAAGAAAATTGGTTAGATTGGTAGACAAAATTTTTAACTCGCGTGATCTGATTTCTAAAGATACTTAATTTATTGATTCACTTAAACTAAAAAAAATACAGTAGGACCATCATGGCGTGCAACTTTCAAAATTTTAAAACTTTCTTAGCAATTCAAACGTTGTTAAAGCACGAAGACCACTTAATGCGGTTTTGAAATACTGGAAACATTTTGCGCTAAAGTAAAAGATTTATAGTTACCATCCCTTTTGGATGGGACCGTAAAAAATTGGCGCCACTAATGCTCACCACTTCGGTGTCGGGTTTCTAAACATTTCGGCCCAATCGATCAATCGAGGCGACCTCCTACAAAACTTTTTCTACGGGACAGGTTTATGCTAAATTTTACGAGAAAATTATGACCTCGGCCACACACGTGTGTTGTTCTTTTGAAGCGTTGACACGCGGTTCATATGTTCGGATAAAAAATCCCTCCTGTTCGCTCCATTTCGAAAGTCTTTTTTTGCCAGCGTGATGTATGGTCAGGATTTGCCATATGTGGTATTTTATGACAAAATGACAAAATACAGTTGCTGCAATGATCCCGATATATTTTTTCGAAATGTGCAATGGAATTGACTCTCTATTTTGATCACTCCAGTATTATACATTTGACACAAGTTACAAAATTTCCCACGTTGTCAAAGTATAAAGGGTCGCTTTAGGCAACATAAAATGCAAGAATTTTTTACTTTTACGGAATGTAAAACCCAGGATATCAGAAGGTCTTTCTTTATGGAAGTCAGAAACGTGAAATGTCTCATCAATCATCAATCATCCGATTGCTTCCAACTCGTGACTAAAATAAAGGAAATGACTCGTGGCAGCCTTTAATGAAAGTGACGTTAAGAAAAAAAGACCTTATCAGTGCAAAATTGGATATGTTAGAGAACATTTTCTTGTGCTTCCTTAACCAAAACTTTCCAAAGTTACTACCTACACCTCTAACTTTCAAGGATAAGCATTATTGCAGCATTTATTGCATAATAAAATATAGACAAAGAATCTTATTTCTGATATCAGTTTTAACAACTTTATCAAGCACTGGCAATGCATTTAGCAAGTTATTGAAATAATCCACCAAAACATGTACTGAGCGGAAAAACTCTCATAAAGTCAAATATTTATAAGTATAAGTCCTCAACAATATTATTTTCCAAACAAATACTGACGTTCTTAAATTATTTTTGGTATTAGTAACGAGATAGAAGCGCAGATAATGTTTTCCTCGATATTTGACTTGAGGAAGAATTTCTCGTTGACTGGGAAAGTCCTTGAAATCCGTTATTGAAGTAGTAATTGGATGCTACTTTGCTTTTCCATTCAACCGCCATGCCCTCAAGTTATGCACAAGGTTATTTTATACGGCTAACTTAAAACTATATATTTTGGTTGGTTTGGTTCACTTGTGAAATTTAATATATAAATTTTTTAGAGGAGTGGAATCGCAAAAAGTTTTTCTAAACTCAAGACTCATTAAAAACTAATTTAGTACTATTACATTAACATATTATCGAGTCAAATTGTGTCACTCACTTTCTTAATATGTATTGCGATAAAAAAATGAATACCACATTTACGCATTTATACAAATATCATTAAAAATTATTTTGAATTTAGCCAATTTGAATTTTAGTCACCTATTACAATGTTAACATATGCACCAATGCTTTTGATTGATACTATCCATAAATAACTGCCAAAGTAAATCGATTGAATTTTAGTACTAAAATATAAAAAAATATATATGTAGTTTTTGATGTAATTTGTAATTTGCATTGTTTTTTGAGTTTTGAAACATTTACTCCAAAAATACGCATGATAATACTAAATTTCGCTTGATATACCGGGTGAAACAAAAAATTTATGTAACCAGGTGACCTTATAACTTTTAAACTTACAGGTAGTTATTTGAAATTGGGACGGTTTAATAATTACAGTCTTGGTTACAACGCTCCGTATTTTTTCGGCCAAAGTCCAATTCGGCTGATTTAACATCTACGTTTTAATGGAAACCCTGATGATAATTTGTTATAATGTCGGTTCAGGAGGTTTCCTATTGAAAACTTGATTACATTATTATGACCATATTATAACAAATTACAAAATTTCCCACATCTTATGATTATAATTTTCTTATTCTTTATTATTAATCGTGAAAACTTAAATAAACCTTCAGAATGTCGTTTCTGTAGCCCCAAGTGTTTCAACTAGATTCCCTAAAAACCATTTTTACGTCTTAAGATCCTAAAAGTCCACTGTACCTATGAAATATTTAAGTTACGGTTATCAAAATCTTCATTCATATAAAATTTTCAGACAGACATATGAATCGAACGCTATTATATCCTGTCCTGCCAAAAAGATTTTTGTTCTACAAAATTACAGTTAGGTTTTGTCAAATGCCTAGCGGACGCTCATAAGTCTCGTTTGTTAACAGACCAAAGTCTAAAATCAATCCGTGAATCACCGTTGACCAATGCGCCCGCAATAGCGGATATTTAACAGACACAACAACGGTTTAATCGTGTATGTATAAAGGAAAGAATAAACAGCCAAGGTGAATACGACACTTGCAGCAAGCGGTCGGTTTGTAATTCCTCGAACCGCAGACAATACTATGGGAACCTGGATCGAAAAGGGTCCAGAATTTTGTTTAGTTCGTGGTATTTGATTACGAAGTAATTGCTGCGCACTCTTATTTTCATAATTGTTTGGTTTTAACATTTTTTAAAATAATTTTTATACGTTATCGAATAATGCTTCGTCGTGACCGCTAGAGAACTTATAGACCTTTGTGATAATACAGAAATCACCAATTAGCAGAATGGTTGATTGGTTATAGGTTTGGAGTTTTGAAATGTAAAAAATCGAGTAGTTACTTCAAAAATCACAGCAGACGCTGTGTTAGAAATTAAAAAAGTTGATTATCTTTAAAAATAAAAATGTTTTTGTACCAAAAGTAAGTGTTTTATAACTTCTTCTTAAAATAAAAGGGGCGGGTTTTGTTTTGTTCGAATATCGCTTTGCTTTCAAAATAATGAATGTTATTTTTTTCTATGGTTTTTTTCATAACGTTGGATTTAATTAACCAGCCTTTATTGAAAATTGACAGCGTTGAGAGTCTGATTTAGTACTAACTAGATTCAAGTGATCGAGTCAAATTGACTCACTTGCTTTTTTAATATGTATTTCGATAAAAAAATAAACACCACATTTGCGGAATTATACAAATATCATTAAATATTATTTTGCTATTTCATTATTGACGTCTATCAGCAAATTAAAATATTTAAAATTATATTGATTTCTTTGTCCAAATTTATTACGAATTTGTGCGATTTTTCAAACCTAAGAATGACTCGAAAAAGTACCAAATTCTGTGTTTCCTTTAATCTTCGACAACCATTTTAACAGTTGATACTCAGTATGAACAAAGAGCTGTGGAAACTGTTATTAATAAGAACATTAAAATGTCGATCTGGTGTATTTAAGGCAAAATCAGACATAATACTCTTTCTTTCTTTGTTCTTTTAGGTGCAAATTTGGGAAAATAAATTTGCAATAAAAAACGTTAATACTTGAAACCAAAATTGACAAATCCAATTGAAAAATAGGAACTGAAATCAATTACACAAAAATATTAGTAGATCAGTATTTTCTCGAGAATATCTCAACAGCATAATATAATTTCGTAAATCATGGGCGAAAATATATTTATAAATGCTAATTAGAGGATATTCCTAACTTAGTTTTTCATACGATACCCCTGTTCAGAAATTTATAGCTATGCAAAAATTCTTTTATGTTCTTTCAGTTATTAGTATTGCGTATTCCGTGATTCAATAATTTTTATTTTTTGAGTCTACCAAATAAAAGTGTACATAACCAAACGCTTCCGCACACAATGTAGTCGTTATTCAAAAAATTTTTTGGGTTACCATTTCCTATTTGTAAGCTTATTTTATTAACTTGAAATAAGGGGTGTTTTTTTTTCGATGTATAGAACTTTAAGTTGCAATAAAACAACGATGGATTATTCTATTGACATGAATTTTATTTATCCGAAAGATAATCTTGTGGCATTACATTTTAAATATGATTTCTGGCATATGACCGACCTGGCGCCGATGTAGTTCAATCTGGACGTCCAATTTTCGATGATTTTTTCCAACATTTGTGGCCGTATATCGGCAATAACACGGCGAATATTGTCTTCCAAATGGTCAAGCGTTGGTGGCTTATCCGCATAGACCAATAACTTTACATAGCTTTCAATAAATCGATTGTGGCACGAGCTGTGTGACATGTTGCGCCGTCTTGTTCAAACCACATCTCCTGGAGATCATGGTTATTAAATTCAGGAATGAAAGAGTTAGTAATCATAGCTCTATACCGATCACCATTGACTGTAACATTCTGGTCATCATCGTTTTTGAAGAAGTACGGACCAATGATTCCACTAGCCCATAAAGCGCACCAAACAGTCAGTTTTTCTGGATGTAACGGTGTTTCGACATACACTTGAGGATTAGCTTCGCTCCAAATGCGGCAGTTTTGTTTGTTGACGTAACCATTCAACCAGATGTGCGCTTCATGAATTGCCAAACCAAACTGAGAATAAATCATCTGTTAAATCGGTCGCCATCTTGAACAGTAATGCCAACTTAAAGTTCTATACATCGAAAAAAAACACCCATTATAAGGTATAGAATGTATTACGGACATTTTTCTACTCCCTACTCTAAATATCCAATTAAATGTTGATCAGGTATGCGCAGACTCTCATAAAATGTCAGTTTCATTAAACACTATCGCGAGCCACTTGGAGCATTTCAGGTATTTAGGCACGGGTTAGGAGCCATCAGATGTTTTCGGTAGCATAAAAACACTGATGGTATTTTGACGTTTATCAATTCTGAGGATCACGTCACAACGCCATTCAGTGAATGTATTCGTGCTGTATCGCATTGTATTCGTATCAAATTCGTCAACTGCTGATAAGTTTATTTTTCTTAGTCTTAAGGCTATTTCATGTTCTTTGAGCCTAGTCGATACTTTTCGTCTGGCCTCTCCGATGTATTCTTTGACGCGTATGCATGGAATGCTGCAAACTCCTGGATCTCAAATGGAATCTGACGGATCGAAGATTGTTGTCCAAAAATCTCTGAATATCTGCGATCTGTTAAAGACAAAATTCCATTTACTCGATATGGATGGAAGATTGGCGAAGCGTTAGCAAGTTTGCCTCAACAACAACCGAGATCCAGAAGTCTTCCTTTGTCGACTACGACTTCTTTTTCCACAGGGAACGTTTTCATAAGCCTTCCTCGCTAGTCTTCATCCATTCTCAATACGTGTGCCACCCTGCCCTACTCCTTTGGACCTATGAGCTAACTTTCTATAACTTATCCCTGACATCTTTATTGTTAATTCTGTCCATTCTTGTCTTATCAACGAATCTTCTCAATGTTTTCACCCCGCAAACTTCAAACATATCTGATGTTTTTGTGGTGTCAGCTCTTGTTTCGGTCACTTAGGTCAGTATTGATTGTATTCTAATGTTTGTTCTGTGCTATATACATATAAATTTATTTTTTTATCTGTTGTTCTGTTATTATTACGACGTTATATACAATTTTATGTTAGCATATACTTACATAGATTCAATTGATTTTTTTTCCTTTGTATGACTTGCTACAAACAATGATATTGTAAAGTAGTCAACCATCTATCTATCTATCTATCTATCTATCTATTGGCATTGGTGGATATTTTTAATTGAATCCGCTGAAATACTATTGCTAGTATACTATGCAACAAGTTAACGACACTTTAGTTATTAGTTCGTTTTGATTCTAGCGGAGCGATTGTTTAATATATGAGTAACTAAAATCCTTGTATTGTATACTCTACTACTGTACTGTAGTAGTACTGTTGTATACTGTAGTTTTCCTATGACCATTTTGCACGAATATGCTCACTGAATAAGAAGCTGTGTGTGACGGTCAAAATGACATCCGTATCGGAAATCGGAATCGGAAGTGGTCAGGAAGCTGACGTTGTAAAGTGACACTTTTCGCACGCTTCATTTGTGCATAATTGGATATTTTAAAATAGGAAGTAGATTATCATTTCAGAAATTATTTACTTATTTACAGTCATAATAAAAATTCAAAGTATTTTTTAATTAAACTCGTGGACACGCAAGAATTTGGCGCATATTTTTTGGACATACTTCGCAAATATTTCCAAAACGAGCGAAAAGACTGCATTGTTAATTGTTTTTGTTACATTGTGCACATAATGCCAGTGGAAAATTCTAATATTTCCTGCATGTTTGAACGGCCTTAAGTTTACGTGTTGGTCATGTTTATTATTTATTCCACTAGTCGATCCCAGGACCGCCGAATACTTCACCGAAGGTAGGGAATGCGTGAACTGTGGCGCAATCGACACCCCTTTGTGGCGTCGAGACGGCACCGGCCATTATTTATGTAACGCATGCGGACTGTACCATAAGATGAATGGAATGAACCGGCCATTGGTGAAGCAGCCTCGCAGATTGGTACAATATTTCATACTAATACGTAATTTTTACGTTTTGCATCATCCATCCATTAACATCGCGCGGCGGAGTGTTTCCGAACGAACGATTAAAGTCATCTAGGTTTGCATGGCGATATTTGTTGCATGAACGCGACTTTTCTCTTGTGTAGCAAAGCACTTGGAAATTCAAATTTTCACTATTTCTAGCATTGTTGTCAAATTAGTGTTTTATATTTACTTCCCGAAAATTATTTAAAGCTCTAATACTCCATAAACAGGAGTTTATTTTTCCGGTTTGTCGGTTATCTTCCATCATCGAGCTAAAGTTTTTCATTTCGTCGGACGCCGTTTTTACGGTGCTTTGCGAAATTCAGGTTTATTATTTGGAATTTTTGTCGTTTCCAAGTCCAACTTTTGAGAGTAGTTCCGAAGTACCCCGGAAGTAAATGGTCCACTGGAAAAATTAAGTAACTCACTTGGGAGTTGATATCAATATATTCACATCATAGGCGTCATCCAAATTAAAGAATTTTATAATAACAAACAATTCAATATATTTTTAACTCAACAAAAACATTCATTCAACTACCTAGCTTTTCGTCTGGATACTATTTTAAATGAGGCAGTCCGATAGCTTTTAAAAGGCCACAACATTAAAAAGTTCAAGAATCGCTTTACGTGTAAGTATGCTGCTTCTCTTTCAGCTGCAACGATAAAGCCACGAATGTAAAATCTATTTATTCTAATCGTTCGTAAAGGAAACACCCTTACAAAACACCCCCGATGTGCGAGGCTAAGCTACTACGAACACCAAAGCCGGTTTAAATATCAATTCTTTGGTTTGCCAGTAAATCAAAAAATAATCTGAAAAGTTAATCGCTATGTCAATCTGTAACCACCTTGTTTTGCGTTCCAGTGGCGGCCGAGCCCAGTAACGGGGGTGTTCCAGATTACTACAAGAACTACTACAATGGGTATAATGGGGCCACTCGTGCCCCTTTGCTGGCCACTGAAGAGAAAAGTAGTCGCCGACTGGTACGTTTAAGAGAGGCTTTCTTTCTCTTCCTCACTTTACTGTCTTCTGTTTTCGCTATTCCGGTTCTGCCGATTTCAATCCCTTATGATAAAGTAGTGTACGTCAGTGTGGTCCCAATCTACCCATTTAAATTATATCACAGAAATAATAACGACTGGACTTTATTAAAACAGATGTACTATATCATATTAACAATATTTAAAAAAATGGTTTAAAATATATATTACGAAGAATATGATATTTTAGAGTGCATCTCGAAAAGCCGGGCTGATATGCACCAATTGTGAAACAACAACTACGTCCTTATGGAGACGCAACGCTCACGGCGAACCAGTCTGCAATGCGTGCGGTTTATATTACAAACTACACTCTGTAAACCGGCCATTATCGATGAAAAAAGACAATATACAAGTAAGTATCTTCCACAAAATCACTGGGTGGACAGTTTACCCACAAAATTAATGCACCACTTCTTCAATAGACGTGTAAAACTATTGCATTGTTCAATGTAGGTTGCATAAAAAACTATGGGAGATGTGTAAAAAAAAGAAAAATTTCCATAATCATGACTCCCTTGCTCCCTGAGGAGGCATTTTCAACTAGCAGCTTACTTGACTTTTTTTTGGTTTCAAAATCTTCCAATTGTTCAGATATAAGTCATTCATAAAATGCCGAATACTAACAGCAAATATAAGTATGGGCTTAACTCATCCCCCATATTGTAATCTCAGAAACGTTAATAGACACACGACAAATTAAAACGTTGCCCCTCGATGGACAATGTTCCGTTGAAAAATATTATCTTTGCAAATTCGGTAAATAATACAAAAAAAAAACTGATATTTCTGGTTTTTGGTTTTACTTGTTAGAAATACACTCTCATTGGAACGCTTTCAGCTTCAACTTTTATGCAAGTCAAAAATCTCGTTTTAGTTAAACTATCATCAATAATTTTTGTCATGGATACCATATTGCGATTTGCAGTTCTAAGTAGTCTCTTATTACCCTTTTAATGATGTATTACATTTTTCACGACAGATTTCACAAGCTATCAAAATATTAAAAAGATCAAAGTCTAATAGAGAATAGAATTTTTAAAAAATAATTTTTATCTTTAGGAATACAAGGATACCACATTGTTGTATTGAAATGAATAAGTGACTTCGTAGAGATAAATATAAGGATCCTAAAAAGGAAATTTTATTGCATCGAAAAATTATTAAATCTCTCAATTATGATTCATTAAAATAGATTAATGTGTGTTTAGAATCTTAATTTGGTTAGTTACTAACTAACCAAAACTAAGCAAAAACAACTACGGTTTGTCGTTTGGGGATAAGGTCACTTGGTGTAAATTGTTTAATACTTAAACCAGGTAAACCCATCCTCAAAAAAATAATATAATCCTATTTTGTTTTAGACGAGGAAACGGAAACCTAAGGGCAGTAAATCGTCTTCTCAAGGCAGCGGTGGCCAAGTGCAACGACAGGCGGTGACAGGTAGAATCAAAATGGAAAACTCCGTTAAAATTGAAACAATGGGTAAGCAACATTAGTGTCACCTCACAATTAGTTGTATGAAAAAGACGGAACGCGATCTTAGTTGAAAATTTACTGCTTTTAGATTTTGATTGGTAATTATCTGCGTAAGACTCAATAAATTTAGCTTTTAATAGAACATTTAGTGCTGTTAATCCTGTAACTATCTACTAACAAAAATTGTTCCCGGTTATATCACACAGAGAGCATTATATTAAGAACTTTATTAAATTTGATTCTATGCTTCTATAAATACAGCAACTCAATTTTAGTAAGCGAATTTAAATTAATCTTCCCCCCGACCTAGACGAGTTAGTACCGCGGAATTGCTAAATTCAATAGGTTTTATTATATATTTTTTTTGTTTCAGATGTCTTTAATGTATCGCATCTTCAACACACGTCGCCGTCTAGTTTTCTGTACAATCAACCGCACCAAAGGTTGAGCCCGACCTACTCATCGCATTCACCGCACAACATGACACAACAATATTTTGATATTCTTCACCACTCCAGTCCCAGTCCACCCTCCACTTCGTCTGAGATAAATTCGGAATCTCCGCACTCTCCCCATCTTGTGAATAACAACAATAACAATAATAACAACTCGGAAATTATCATCAACGCCGAGCATACCTTAGAAAGGCCGACTGTGGTATCACTTTCGTCGCAAGCCTGCTAAAATCGTTAATAATTGTAAATAAGATTAAGTTAACATCGTTTACTGTTGATTATATATAAAACGTGACTTTCCTATAGTTAAAGTACCTATAAAAGTGTATGTTACTCATTACGCAGGCATTTGTAAATTGTTACTCGTCCTGTAACAAATTACATTGTATTTGAGCAACGAACGACAGATGCAGGAGGAAACTATTTTCCAGGGCTTCGTAAAACTTGTGATAAAATGATTTATAATATATATAGGTTGATATAATATATTAGTTGATAAACCACGATTCGATTGAATAACGCACCCTGGGGAATGTAGAGATGTAGTTCTGAGTAGGTCATATAATGAGATTGAAAAATTTGAGATTGATAAGGCACTCGACGACTTTAGAAAAATCAACCATTTTGTATGTACATCTTGTGCAGTATGACGTTTACAACAGAAAATTCAACCATCAATTCAATTATTCAGTTTCAAACCTCACGTTTGCTAAATTTAATAGCAGATGTCTTTGTTCCAGTTTTTTAAAATATGCCTTGTTAATTTAATCACAATTTTATGTACTGCTTTTGATATTTAATTTTTAATTTTTTAATTAATTTTCTAAAATATTACATATTTTTGTTAAAATATCCAAAGATTATATTATTAATCTAATATGAGATTGTTGCTCTTTGCTCTCTTTTGTAATAACTTTAATTGAATTTTTAATTCAACGAAATATAATTTTCCATCTGGTTGTAAGTAATTGACCACAGCAAAAAGAGGAAAAATGAATATTCGTTATTAATATTTTCCAATGTGTCTACAATTTTTGTAGTGCTATTTTTGTATTTTCTGCGCGACTATATTTCCAAAGAAAATAGATTTAATTAATCGTCTAATCTGTATATTGTTGTTTAGTTGTACATAATTAGATTTTAAAAAATTTGTTTGCCACCATATTTGTTTCAAAAAATTCTTAGATTGTTTGTGTGCTCCGTCTGAATAACTTTTTAAATCAAAAATAAAATAAAGTGTTCTATTTAAATGTTCTTTCTATGTGCTCGTCGGTTGCCATCGGGATGTTTTAGCTTAAGGTCAAATTAAAGAAAAGTTGATCTCATCTGCTGGGGTAAGCGCGCCACAAGCAGCAAACATGCGAAGAGTAAATAGACCATAGAAACAAAATTCAAAAATTTATGGTACCATGTTTCTGGTTAATTGTGGTGACTAGTTTGCCAGTTTACCAGTAATCCTCACTTTTAACTAAATAATTTATCAATTCTCAAATTAGTGTGCATTTATATCAGAATTAGAATTCTTAATAAGGGTAGAAACAAAGTAAAATTTGAAAAAATAAAAGGAAAAAAATTGTACAAGTGTTTTTAAAGATCGAAGGGTGTATTTTCGCAATAGTAGAGCTACTACTACTACTAACCACCTACAAGTATATAGAGTCAAGTTAAGGAAATCTTCGTTAGTTATGTGATTGAAGACTCTGGTGTCAATATCTGCGACGTTCCCATAGGAATCTTATAAATATGGGGAAAACTGGTTTTGTATCCATTCTTTCGCTTATATAAGCTTAATTAAAAGCGCGTAATTCTCTCTGTAAGAGCAAATAAAAGGATTTTTCAAGACCGAAATCTGTCGTTTGAAAACATTAACTTACATTTTTTTCACTTAATTTGCCTAGTCATATTTTCGAGGACGTAACCATTGCTTTTAAAAGTTAAGGATGGACAAAGGATATCAAAACAAATTAATGTCAGCTACTAGGTAAATTTGTAGCGTTTGAAAGTATCGTAAACGAAGTGATAAATAAAAATAACGAAAATTACTTTGATATACATATCACTTGGCTTCCTAAAAATGAGTTTGTCATGCCACAATTTCGATAAACATTTTAATCACAAGTTTCATTGGTGATGAGGGGAGCGAGTCCTTAATAAACAGTTGACTGATGTGTTTATCAAGGCAGTATAAGGGTAAGGGCTGACGTCTTACCACATTACTCACGCATAATTGAGAACGTTATAGTTGGGAGTTGAAAAAATAAATGGACATCATGTAAAGTGGAGCTTTTTTTCAAAATTAAAACATATTTTAGGTGAGGATAAAGATATTGCTAGATTGTTTATTGGGTCATTATTTGACTATGCAATGACGTAAAGAGTTATATTGTTGCATTATTTATTCCGAAAATTATTATTTTTTTATGATAGAAAATTCATTTTGGTGACAAGGTGCCTATTTATCGAAGTTTTTTGAAATGCAATCCTTCTTTAGAAGTTGGAAACATTTATTTTTCAAATTATTCGTTATTAAAGCTTTTGCGCAAAGAGCCATTGAACAAAAAAGATTTGAATTGTCTCAGCTCTAAAGGATTGCTCACTTACTCCATCTATGTTTAATACAAGAAAATTTTGCAGAAACCGGGTTGTTACATTTCAGAAACCGAACATAATTTTTAGCATTTTCGTTTAACTGGTTTACTTATACTTACCACAGTAACTTTTCTCTGAAGTCTGGCCAGAGATATATATATGGTTCTTAAAGCTAAGGTTTATTCATTATTCATTAGTGAAATGTAATGAAATGTTATTAAATGTAAATATTGTTTGTATGAAAGTTCTGCACGACCATTTTGGCATAAGTGCCATAATGGATACGCCCAGTATCTCCTAAGTGCCATCTAACCTCACCTAATTCTTCTATATTTATATTTTTCAACACGGCTCCATTTAATGATTTTTGACTGGCGGAATGGTAAGACTAACACCAAATAGTATTTGGAATCACTTGATTTAACAGTTGCAGGATGTCCAAAAATTTACGAATCAATTTAATCGTTTTTCAAATATTATCAAATTTACATTTTCCATACGGAGAAAAATTAATCTGGGTCGTGTAAAAATGAAAAGTCCAAATAATTGAAAATATATTTAAAAATTAGTATATTACATGTTTGTTTTTATTAAAATTTGATGGGACTAATTTGGTAGAATCGGGAAACGTGTTTAAGATGTTTGGTGCGCTAACAAAAGCGATCAAAAAATAAATATGATTTCATATAGACCTTAGTACACTCCATCTTATCGCGATCGATCGATCAAAATTTCACACACAATAATAGCACCCACGTCATCGACAATTCAGCCATCTTGTCGACACCGCGGATCAACCACGTATCATTTTCTAGTCAAGTGAAACATTACAACCTAGTGACCAGTACGCAAATTAGTGTTCCTCCATTGGTAAGGTTCCTTACACGTTACTTTTTAAACAACCGTATTTTTATCGCTACGAGAAACGCGCAAATTGAAGTCGAGAACTCGTCTCTTTTGACTACGAAGTTGAACTGATAAATTTGGTATTATTTGCGGAAAAAGATTATTCTATCTTGTATATGATTATTAGAAACCCAGATAATCAGAGATATGTGAAACGTATCGTATCTACTGCCTCAGTGAAGAGAGGAAATCGTGCGTTTGTACATTAAAGACAGCTGTATTAAGTCAAACAGTTCTGTCCTCCGTAACAAAGTGTAGCGAATTTTGATGGCGGGCGATGTTGTCTTCAAAACGTTTGACCAAGGGCTCTACAGTTCTGCAATTTTGGTTCAGGAAAAGAACAAAATCCCAACACAGAGTTCATCCATGGCTACAAAATCAATGAAGTCTGGCCAGGAAACACGTATTCAAAAACACTTTAGTCCTAGTAGTCTTCCAAAATCAAAATGTGTTTCCAAGGTTCCTACACAGTTCTTAACCACTATACATTTTTCCATTCAATAATTGAAAGGATGCGACTTCTGAAACAACCATTTACCTTAAAAGAGAAATTCCAATTTAGGGATCGCTGGGAATCGAATGTTGGCACTAAAATTTTAGGTTTTATCACGCAAGAGAGAGGAGGAACGTTTCGTACCACACCCGAAGGCTTACTAAAAAACAGGATTTTAAAGATAAAGTCGGTAGCAAACAAGTTAGTGTGAACAAGCTGATTAAAAAGTTAAATAAGTCTTGTTGGGGTAGTAGTAGATTATAATGTTGACAATATTTTGATAAATTTTATTATACTGAGATACTGTATCTATCTTATTATTAAAAGGTTAAGGCCGAACAGATAATATTAACAATATTTAGAAAGGAATCCCTTCGGCCAAAGAATTCAGAAACCGTAAAAAAATCGCCAACCCTTCCACAACGGAATAAATTTAGGTAAATCTTAAATAAACAAAACGGCAACCATTTTGATGAGAGGTGTGAGATTGCGCTGTTACGTATATGTGTAGCCCACCTGAGTTGTGGGAGATAGGTACCTATAGCATTTTACTCCCGAGAGTTGATGTATTAAGATTACATTATCGCGCAATTAGTATTTATCTTTGTGTGAGTGTGTGGTGATAAGTGTAATATCAGGTAGGTTTCATTTGTGATGTTTATTAATTTATTGGAAATGAATTTTCGACGTCTTTCATATTATGATAACTACCATTTTCTGGGGCGGGTTTGCTTCCCTGATCGTAAGAGTTAAAGAAAAAAATTGGGTATTAAAAATTTTTCGAAGGATCCTGAAGTTTAGTTTAGGTTAGCAGCCTTAATCTAAAAATATGAAAATATCCGTTAAATTTTTGTATTGTTTAAAAAAACACATTCCTTGAAGGGTTGTTCAGCTTTTAATTTAAGCGGAGTGAGAATATAGCTAGTATTAATATATGTAATTGTTTATTGAAATAGTGGCACAATATCTAGTAAGTAATGGAATTAAATGACCAGCTCGTATTTGACAACAAGCATTTTGCAATTATTATTACACATGGGACGCGGCTTAAGAATAGCAGTTAATTATAGGTATAATCCCGTAATAGGTATATGACTTCACTTTAAGAGTTAATTAAGTTCTAACTGTCATACAGATGAAATTAAAGCTATACCCATCTACACGTTGATGACAAAAACGTATGGGGCCAAGTGAACTTGTTAGACCCCTGGAAATGGAATTTGGAATGGAACAGATAATATTCTCATCGTATTATTTTAAATAGAGTCGATATTTTTATTCAGACTCCCCGAATCGCTAAGTGTCGTATTCGAGTATTCCTTGTAGAGGTTTATAGGTAAATTGGACTTCACAAAAATAGGTATTATTATTATTAAATGATGATAGATAACACTCTACAATTGCGAGAAGTTATTTTAAATATTTTGATCGAATTTGACTAGTCAATTAATTATTTGTAATGTATTTATTGACCAGCCCCAACACTACTAGTGACATTATATATATTGAAGAAGTGAAAGCTAGTAGTGACTGCGGTAGTTAAAATAAGTTAATAACGTGAACTGAAAAGGGCTGAATTGAGTGAAAGAAAAATTCTCATCACTATGGTCTGTTTCTTAATGCAAAAAAATTATAAAAGGTAAATTCGGAATCAAACAGGGAGGACATCTTAAAGGTAATATCGTAAAGTTCAGATTAATTGCAATGATATTGAAAATTCTGTATTTAGATGGAATCGTTCCTGAATTTGTGTCCCACTAATATGCATACAAATGAAAAGAGTTTGCGGAATGAATGAGAGCGGAGTTAGTTTGATAAATTGTTAATAAATATTATTATTTAAAAAAATCTTCCATTTAAAATACTTTATTTGCCCATTTTAGTAATCATGCTTCGAGTAGTCAGATGAACTTTTGAGTTGTTTGAGGGTCTCTAGAGTGTCTTGAAGTAGGCTTCTAGAATGTGGGAATCTGATTCCCAAATTCAATTCTGGCATCTTTACAGTCAGACATCTTATGACTCACAGTAATTTAATGATAAAAAACGCTCTATTAAGACGTTTACAAATTATGGGATGATTGGGATAAACTTCTAAGACTTTGTAAGATATTTATTTTTATCATTGCATAGGTCGATATCAAATGAATTTTTGGTCCACTAGTAGCACTAAAACTAGTCACAGCAGAAAGTTAAGACGGGTATTACACGGCCAGTTTCAGACAAAATTATCCCTTGTGGTAAGTTTGGAAGAAGACCTAGCAAATTTCATTTGTTAAAAACGTGTTAAATTTTAAATAGGATATTTTTTAAATATCCTATTTTTAAATATATGGAATACTCTCTAAATATTATCTTTTCTTTTGATTGATAATAATATGTACTTTTCAAAAATATTTGTATTATATTATTTATTAAAATATTACTTTTTGATTTTATTATTTATTTATTTAGTATCAGATTAAAAACAGTGAAGCAATAGAATAGACTAGACTACCGTTTTGGAATTTGCAAAATCCGAATTTGGTATTAGTTTTAAGCTAGACAGCGTTTTTACGTACTTAATATTGACTTAAAACTGACACCGGTTTGATTTCAAAGTAAGGTTACACCTACCCTTTGTCAGTGTCGATGTCAATGTACCGAAGATGTGTTTTTCAAAAAGTGAAACATGAATGTCTACGACAACTGTTTTCTGTCGATCAATTTAAATACCCGATTTAAAATCTTCGTATTTTACCAAATATGTATCAAACTTTACTTTCAACGACCCGTATTATTTTAAAATTAGCCATCAAATATATTGAACAAGTCTTTTATTGTGATATAATCTGTTGCTCTATGGCAGATAAGTTGTTGGATAATTGAAGGGCGTGATCGCATTTTCAGTTGAAAAATGTTCCCTAAGGTATTTTCAATGTACTATTTTGTTAATTCAAGAAGTCTACCAAAATTGAGTAAATCACCACAAATACTTGTTTCAAAAAAAATATCAACTGTCATTTTTACGATTTCAAAATCCCACATAGGAACTGTGCAAGTTTACCGATAACATATAAATAAAATAAAATTTTGTATATAAAAGAAGAAAAACTTTGGCATTTTGATTTTTAATTTCTATGCTACAAAAATTAACAATAACTGAGACCACCCAGTCGCTTTACCACATTTGCCTATCCAAAAGATCTCACTGTTAAGTTTTGACTTTGTCTTTCCTATTTGCAACCATAATGGAGGTTTTCCCCATTCGTTAATTAGGTCAAACCCTTGACTACGCCCAAAGTTCTACGCAAATATGCCATTATTGACACCCACATTTGTTTAAACAAATACATGGTTGAAAGTGTGTAATACCCTATGTTCAAGGAACCGTTTGCTTTTCTAAGTAATTTTGTATCGCGTAAAACTGCACCCTAAAATTGGAATATCAACTGAATCATTCAGATTGAAGGATTAAATAATTATTTTCCGAAATTACCTAAGTCCAAATAATTTAATGTTACCAAGAACTTTATGTATTTGTTTGAAGATTTCGGTGGGTTAAATAAATTGGTTTCATATGGCGGTGACAATAGAGTACCATTTATTGTAACAACATCGTATTTACAGAGACTAAACAAATACACTTAAACAAATAGGTGTTTTAACGCTACGAAAGATATTTACTACATTTAAAATCTCTGCAAATAATATAACTTGCTGTACGTAATAAAAATATCAGGCGGGAGACCTATTTATCCGTCGAAGTATAACTAAAATACAATTCAAGAAACCAACACATCTATTTTTGAAAATACGACCAGAAAAGCTCTCTTTATTGTAACTGCAACTGACGACTATAGTAGCAATGATCAACATGTACTGGGTGGTTCGTTTATTATGGGATGACACTCTATCTGAGAACCTGTAAAAATTAACAAAAGAATTAATGGCAAAAGTTGTTTGGCTTCACTTAAACTTTTAAAATATTGTATTGTTATAGGTATATACTCAGTTACTGCATTTTCGGAATCAAGTGACACACTTGTCATTTTAAATAGAACACCAGGTATATTAACGAACGAGCATATAAAAAGCAATCAAGCGGAGTCTTATCGAGAGACATAGCGGGTCATTCAATTGTATCCATCTTTTAGGACAGTGATGGGGAAACTACGGCCCGCGGAAAGGTTTAATCCGGCCCGTTTAGGAGTGCCGTCGTGAGAATGTTTGAACGATAAGATTAAAAAATACGAAATTAATTTGAGAATTTGAAAGGAGATTTCAGGACTTTAGAAAAATGGATCCAGAGTTTAGTATTTTTGCGACTCCATTCAACTGTAATACTCTCCTGATACAAACTTTTCATTCAGTGCCATTACTAGAATTTTATAAAAAATTAAGTCCAGATAATTTCCCAAATCTAATTACTCATGCAATGAAGATAATGACAATGTTCGGCTCATCTTATATACGCGAACAAATCTTTTCAACAATGAAGCTTAGCAAAACTTCTTTAAGAAACAAAATTAGAGATGAGCACCTTCCATCAGTTTTAAGGATTTCAATTTCATTTTTCTCATGCACCATCAACCAGTAATGACAGCAGAAAAAAAAGTGATAATGTTTCACTTCAAGAAATACACTAAAATCATTTTATATTTTGTGCTTATAATTTTCTTACCTTTTGCTTTTTTACTATTAAAATAATAAGGGTATGTAATAATATATGTATATGTTTATAAAACCCACATTTTTTAACTATTAAGCATTATTCTTTGGCCCGCTACGATTGTGTAGTTATTACAAATGGCCCGTCTTAAAAAAAGATTCCCCACCACTGTTTTAGGATATGTTTCTTCACATTCCCGCAAGAGTAGCCAATTATGTGCAGAAGTCCTTTCACTTGGATATTTTACAATTAGTTAATTTATATAAAGTGCCACCTAATACTGCCACTCGAAAATAAACTTTCTGTGGATTTATCAGATTTATCACAAAACCCGAATTAAAGCCAGAAAATAGTGACAACAAATATATTTTATATGTTTCGAATCTTGCATCTGTAGCATTGATCACACGTCATTTTGTTGACATACCCGTGCAAACGCTCAAATGTCTTACAAACTGACAATTTAGAAATTCAATCCCGGTACATTAAAAATATCATCAATATCATAAACATTTCAGATAGTTATTTTTACTTTAGGAAATCATGAACAATTTCTCCACACTTAACATAAATAACTATCCATATATATGACCAAGTCATTATTGACTATTAGATTAGATAGAAAAATAAATAGTAAACAAGTTAGGTGAACATTTCAAAAATTTGGTTGAATTTGCAATTTTGTGATCGATTTATTCCGTTTGTGGTTTAAATGTTGCGTATTTTTCTGTCTGTCAACCCAAATTACTCACTGTTTGCTCACGGACCTGTCGTCAATTTATCGAATTTAGGTGTAGTTTTAACAATATGATTCCGAAAAAACAATGTACACTTAACGCCGACACGCGCGGGAAACGGATGTTCTGTTCAAATAACTCCACATCATACCTTCCGATTGTACGTTCGCACCTTCCACCAGAAATAACCTGTCGCCAACGCAAATACTCAACATTATCAGTTCGGGTTTAAATGTAAGCTTTGTATGGTCTGATGGGACGGACCACAAATTGAATGAATTGTCTCCTTCAAGTCACCAGAAAGTACTCAGTTCGCGTCCGCACATTACTTTAATCATAACGAATAAGTCTCCCGTTTTGTAATTACAGTGTAGTGGTGTTTAATGGTGAACAATGGGTTTTGTTCGTTTCCAGAATCAACATGGCAAACAAAGATGAAGCGCTTTCACCGCAAAAAGAGGTAACGCTGAAACAAGAAGAGGATGGTAAAGTGCCAAAAATTGAATCCGGTCAATCGTCTCCAGAACAGAAACAAAATCAGCAATCAGTCAGCGCACCTCCAACTGTTATCAGGAGGAACATTCTTACATCTGCGGGTACTATAGAGGCAGCAGAAGATCAGCTCGAAGTTACTAACGAAGTAGTCGTCAATACGACAACTTCACCAGAGGAAATGAGCCCCCAAGACGAAAAGCCAGCTGCGAATCAAGACGTGGTCGCTTATAGACTTTTGATTCCTGAATCTGGCCACCCAGATCAATATGCCGATTCAAAAAATTTTACATCAGAAACGGGAGAGCCATTTCAAGCTCAGACCAATTACACTAACCAAGAAACGGGATTTACGGCGACAGTACAAATTGATCAAGGGGGTAGTATAGTACCAGTTACTATCGAAAGTTCTATTGAGGCATCTGCAGATTACGCAAACTTAGAGACGGCCCACTATAATAACGGACAATTTCCAGCCGATGGGTCTCAATATCTACAACATCACCAGTACAGCACCATGCAGTATCTCGATAGGAATAGTACTGATAGTCCGCCCAGTGGAAATAATATGTTATTCAGACATAGCGACCCAACATTGGGTTCCTCCAGATACCAGGTGAGTTTTTGAGTGAAGAGAAAACTTTGATCATATTTCAATTCGATTTCATTCAGTTTCATAAAAAAAAACAAATATATTAGTATATAAGTTATCTTTAATTCACCCCATTTCAAAAAGAACAGACTTATTTCCTAATTTTATTTCCACTACTAGCTTCCGTTTACTGTTATTTCACAACCATTACATTTAGCATAGAAGCAAATAGATAAAAGGGTGAAACAAAGTAAATCCCGTATTAAAATGAAAGGATTTTCTTCTCCTGGAATGGAAACTATATTTTTTTTGCATTTTGTAGTAGATTTAAAAGGTTCCCAGTTTGTGAAACGGCTCTTGTTGTTTATTCCTAGACTTGGAAGCTAACAATGGCTTCATGGCAAAATTAAAAATTATATCTTTTCAACATAATTCTCATACAAATGACCCGTGGAGGATTTTTGACAGAATTACGCGACCTGAAGTGCATTATGTAGGTAAATTGGATATTTTTAGTTTCAACTATCAAGTAATATACAGAACCTCACACAGTTGATGAAACATAGACGTTTTGGGAAAACGGGGAGTAGAAAGTTAGGAACATGTTATATGAAATGGAAGCGTTCTGAGAATAAATAGGGTATTTTATCTGAGAGATCAGTCCAGGGACATATTTTTACGTGACCAAAGTTTCAGCAAATTTCAAAGTCCTGTTTTCCCAAAAAATGAAATGTTCCAGGCACCTTGTATATTTTCCCGAAGCTATTACATAGTAATATAATTTAACACTTTTCTAAAATGGCCCATTATAAAAACACAATTTTTATTTTATAACTAAAATGTTAGGTATTCTGGAGAAAATCTGATAACATCATAGGTTGGTTCTACGTCCGAAAAATTTCCACGAACGGTTTTTACTGTCACGAAAGTGCAAATAGATAAGAAGAGTATCTAAAAAGGGAAAATTTACATAGTAAAATTTAACTACGCAAGTCCGTTTGAATCATGGGAATGGGATAACCAGAATCTGTAATACATTTTTTTATTAAGGCGATAGCATATTTAGTACCTCTTGAATTCCCTAAAGAAATTGTACCTAATTCAGTTATTCAAGTTCAGTTTAAGCAATAGAAATAAAAAGTTAATAATAATGCGAGAAACAGTTGTATGTCTGGTTGTATTTTGACGTCTCGAAAACAAATCCAATCAATGAAAACAGACTGCTTTCGGAAAGTATTTTACATTCCTATAAACCGATTAGCCAGGATGAAAATAACAACCTAAATTCTATGGCAAAACACTGGTTTCGTAGTTATATGAACTTAAAATTTGTTGACGGATCATATTCACCTAATTATTTTAACATTATAAATCTCACTGCCAGTTAGAGGTTTGTTAAAAGTATTATTAAGTCAAATTGTACAATTTTTCCTATATTCTTTTGAGAAGTTCCCAGATAAGAATAGTAGACATGTGCGTATTCTACAAACATGTTGGTTCTACGTCTTCAGCTTCTTGAAAGGTTGTAAATATTCTCTCATAATATCGAAAATATTAAATCACCAGATGAAATACACTGAAGTATACATCTTTTCTAGAACTACGACATAAGCAGCAGCCAGCAGCTCAATCAAATTACGCTGACCGCTCCGCAAACAGGCGAAACTTACCAATTCACGACAGCACCCAGCGGCAGCTGGTCCACTTCGGGTCAGGCTTACCAAGCTTACCAAGCGAACTTAAATGTGGTCCATCAAGCTGACAGCAGCACACAACAGTTTTTCAGCGGCAATTGGCAAGCAAACGGCGCCTTAGACGAGGGTCCCAACGTTTCGCCGTCCCAGAGACAACCTTCAGAGGTACTTGTCAAAGAGTGCGTTAATTGCGGCGCAAGTGTCACACCACTATGGCGCAGAGACGGCACGGGGCATTACCTATGCAACGCGTGCGGTCTCTATAACAAAATTAATGGTGTGAACCGGCCCCCGGTTAGGCCATCCAAAAAGCCACAGGCGGTAAGTCCACGTAATCAATATGGGGTTGATGTCCGTGCTAGTACAAGCCGATCGCGTTGGCTATGTTACGCACAACTATCGAAAAAGCTCGTTAGGTGGAAAAATGACTACGACGCTTTGTGGACAAAATTAACCAACCAACTACCAAATTATTATTCATAATGAAAACTTTATCAAAATGCATATAAATCATACATTTAACCGAACCTAATCCAGAATTACGACGCTTCCGAAAATTAATGAAACCATTACCAAAATATCACCTGATTTTTAATAAAAAATTTCGTAAATATAACCAATACTAACAACTGCTTCACTACTTGGTCCTGTTCCTTTTTCCAACGTTTTTACCATAAATTCATTCATTTTTGACGGCCACACTGCGGTAAGTTAATTAATTTAGTTGTTTGGCTGTTTAATTGCATCCAGAACCCGTTTGATTTTTTTTTGCTCAACGTGCGTTTTCGTGATTTGTGAGTAACACCTGCAGGTTTAATGTGGTAGAAAAAAATCTTAACTGCCTGTTAATTTTACACAGCCTGGTGCATTCTAGATCTATCATAAGCAAATCATGAAATGTGAAGCCTTTATTTTAACTTTATTCGTATACAAATGTATCATTCAAAGGAGACCACACATCTTAAGCAGCAATTGCACAAAAGAACTTATTAAGGATGAAGTCAAATAAATTCCATCAATAATTTCAGACCAATTCCAAAAAATCATAACTCAGCATTATTTAACATTCCCTCACAACATTATATGTTTTTCTGTAAAATCAGCAATGTGCAATTTGGATATATGTAAAGATAATTTTTTTATTGTTTGTTATAAATCCCAAAATAAATTACATCTATTATTTCTGGGTTTTAGATGAGCCAGAATAAGCCAGGTATTATTTTACATGGTGAAATATTAATGGAAAATTCATTATGAACTAGAGATTTTCCGAAGGCATCTTTTATGTACCACGCTGTTTCCTTCAATAAACGACTATATTTCAACACGAAATTCGCGTAACGAAATACATACATCTGCACACATTTTATATAAAACTTGAAGTATTCGTATTGCATCATAAGTAAAGCCCCTATACTGTCAATTGCAGAAATAGCCTATAATTTAAATCGGGAAAATTGATTAATCTTATCATATGACAAAAACAAAACTGATCAACTATTATATACCTAGTGAAGAGTTCAAGCCATGAAATGAAATGAAACTTTAGAATTACGTATTTACATTATTTTTTGTATTTTGTAATTTTAGCTGTTTTTTAAGTTTGGCGAATATGTTTTGCTTCGAGTTTTATTTATGACACTATATTTTTATGCACGCTGATCCCATCATTTCAAATTTAGTGTAAATAACCAACCATAAAAGTTTCATCACAATAAGCCAAAAGAAATATTTAACGCACAAACGTTTGCTGTACTCTAAAATGTGCGTACGCTACTAAGGAATTCGGAATTGGGAAATGATGGTAAACATGACCTGAGTTTTGGAAGGATTAACGCTATACTCCTGGTGTGTAAATATAACGAAGAGACAAAATAATATTTCTAAGTATAGAAGATTTTTAATGATTCCTTATTAAAGATGCGGAAGATATTTTAACAAATGTTAGTGGGGTGCCTGTTTGGTCAGCTTGATGGGTCGTACAATAAGGCAGAAGGCGGTAATATTCCGACAGTTTTGGTGCAGTTATACGGAACACCTTTCAATTCTGGGCCCTTATCAGTTTAAATACGACCCCATTTACATTAAACAAACAAATGATATCATCCGCTCGGTGTGACGACGGATATCAAGGCAACCTTAAATATTTCGTTAATAAACTCAACTTTTCGACAAATACCGATAAAATCGATACACGATTGATAGTTGCTGTTTGCTGAAATTTATTATTCTGGAACCACTAAAAAAGGAAACATAAGTATTTAAACGTGGTATTAACAACATGCAACTTTTAAGATGTTGAGTATTTTTTAATTTCAAGAAATTGATAATTAAAAAAAATCACTATTTATTCATAATTATTTCATTTCCTTTTTCAAAGTAGTCGAAAGAGAGTTTATTACGATTTTTTTACCAAGCTACTAAACTAACAATAATATTGAAAAAACAAAATCTCAAAATATTAATTATTAACACCAAAGTTACAACTTTAACTTTTGAAAGGAGTTATTAATCTATTTAAAAAAAAATAACAACAAAGCTAAACCACAGTTGACATCATAAAATTTGTTTTTTTAACGAACTGAAAAATTATTTAGGCTTAGTCGCCATTTTTTTTTTGTTTGTTATTTATTAATATTTGCAAATATAAATTTAATTGCTTTTTGTTAATTATGTAGCCGTCTATATTTTCATATTTCCGATGTTTCTATAACTACTAAAATAAAATAATAATGTTTATTATTGCAAATTATAGTATGTGCATGCCAAGTTACATATATCATATTCTATGATGTAAAGGATCCAAATCCTAAAAGCAAAGGATGTGCGATTAGTAAGTAAGGCCTATAAATATGATCTTATCGTCCTTACTTACCTCACTAGATAGGATCGGACGCCTGATGTTTCGTCAGAATTTCATCTGACATCTTCAGAGGCTGCGCGTCCATGTATGTGTCAGGGCTTAAAGTGAGGGGTAGTAGGAAAAGTATAATTTGCAACACATTTGGTAAACCAACCAAACGTGTGTTAGTTTTTTCGTACATTTTGTACATGAGCGTCAGAATTGACAAATGTCAAAATTCAAGCCGTGCGGTAAAATCTCCGAAAATATCCGATTGCTCCCAAACTCGTGTGGTAATGTCCCGGAAATGTTCGAAGTGGCTCGGATCCATAGGAAAAAGAACTGTCGTGCTAAAATCACACTTTCCGCATGCTAGAACGATGTATAATTGGGTATTTTGCAGAAGGGAGTAGAAAATTAGTATATTATGCAACAAGTCTGGAAAATGGCAAACGTGTTGCATACTACACTTTTTGAGTACATTTTTGCAAAAGAACACGAATACGTTCACTGACATGACAGTCAGAATTGACAAACGTCTAAATTCAAAGCGTGGGAAATATCTCCGAAAACATCCGATCGGTGTATAATTAGTTATACCTTCAACGGCAATCACAGACGTCATTTCTTGATAAATCATACTATAGTTATTAATAGGACTTGTTCCTTATTATACAATTTATTGTGGAGTTTTCTAGATATTGGAGTTACACGATATGATGTTGCGAAGTCAACAAGACATAAATTGCAAAAAAAAAATGGTTTAAATAGTACAATAAATTGACTAATCTAAAACAGTCTGAAGTTTTGGTTAGTTTCCATATAAGATGACCATCTATCGAATTATGTACACTCTTTGTACGAATTTATTCCAAGTCTATAATGTTATAACGTTATAACAATACATTTTCGCAGCTATAAGTAGAATCCTAATTGCAGACTGGGAACAGAAGAAATGGTGTTATATGTGCCAACTGTAAAACGAACAACACCACGCTATGGAGGCGAAATAATCAGGGGGAACCCGTGTGTAACGCATGCGGACTGTATTTCAAATTGCACGGTGTAAGTATAGAGAAAGCAATTTTATGCGTAAAGTTTGATGATATTTTTGAACCGAAGAATATTGCGAAAGGTACCTACTTAAGATGGATAAGATCTTTTATTGTTAAGTAAACATTCACAATTTACGTGAGATAAGAATGCTTAAGTAGGATTTCGTTATTTGGCTTTTTTAGAGGCAAAATCTTCCCTGACGCCACACTCTGCTGCGCAACATGATTCGTCGAAAATAAATGGTTCGGCAAATAACCACTTGAGCGAAATAAAAATCGAGACAGAACAATTTAATTTTTATCGTATAAGTTGCCAACGGCAGTGGCGTGCTTGGGCCATTAATTAAAGACGAAAACCTTCCAGCCATCGACCAACATGAAATTATCTAACAGATAAAATATCAAATCGCCTGACAGAGCAAAAATCACTGAAAATAAGATAACAGCTATTTTCTTAACGTAACACCGGTATATGATTTAACAGGTGTAAGATAATTTTTTAACAAAAATACGGAAATCAGACACCTTGTCTGGCCTGGAATTCTGTAATCTAAGATAGGCCAGTGTTTGTGAAGATAGGACGTATCTTAGTGATATGCCGAAATATCAGTTTATCCGGGGTTGATAATATGCCAAAATGTTATATCTTTTTGATACGTTACGTATTAGCGTTTAACTTACTCTGACAAATATTAGATAATATACCTATCTGTTACGTTGTCCAACGATAAACTTCATTCATGATTTTACTCTAATACATTAACAAACTTAAGCAAAATAGTTTATTTTAACCGAATGTGTCTTAAGCAGCAAACAGAACTTCAGCAGTTTTGGTTAATTCTTCTTTTTGGTAGTACGATCTAAGACAGCCACTTTTATTTATTAGCAGTCTGAACTTGGCTCATTTATTTCAGTAAATGTGTCAGTAATATGTCAGAACTTCCCAAAACGGAGAATTACTAACAGATAGGGGAAAATATCATTTTCGAAAACGATTTAAAAGTGTTGTTCCAAAAAGTTTAAAAATCGTTATTACCTGCCACTGTTTTTCAAATAATCTCCTAGACAAACATAAAACAAAAATATAAAATAAAGTTCACCATATGTAAATAAATATCTTAACCCTACTATGATGCAGGATAATAATTGCCTGACATTTAATTTTTTTAAAAATTTATGTAAGGTTCTACAGTTTAGGCATATATACGAAACTTCGTTTTATTTTTGCCCTTTAGGTAAAAAAGCAGTAATGTTACTAACTATATAATTGTGGAATAATGGAGAACATCTCTTATTCACTGTATTGTAACGCTATTGAACAGAGATGGCTTTTATTTGATGAAAATCCATTTAACACAACTAAATTAGAATAAAAAATGTTCAGATTTTTACAGTTCTTTGTTGGTTTATGTGAAAATCTGAACATTTTTTGTTCTAATTGTAGTATAACGCAAGATTACTATCTTATAGACAGGGTGTACAAAAATTTTAAGAGCATATTTATAAGACAAAAATAGTTCCGTTTTTTCCTATATGTGCCCTAATTTGCTTTCTTTATCAGAAAGACTGTAGAAAAAATTCGTTTTTTTATTAATAACTCAAATTTCTTTTAGCTTATTTTGCCCGAAGTTGCCACGCTTCTTTGTCGCCATAAGGGTCTTTTCATTGGGTAGTTAAAATAAAACTCGTCATTTCAGTCGTGCTTGGGAGAGTGATCTTACTGATAATTATAGGTAAAATCATGGTACGCCACTGATATATTGAATAACTAATATATTTTTTTTAGATAAAGCAACGAAAAATTAACCTTTTTCGTATTTTTACTTTAACACTTTCCTTTCAGTTATGAGCGATTCTATAGAAAATGATTCGTGTTACCAATAAGAAGCAAATGAGAAAAAGTTATAGCAGTGCTTAAAAGTTACCCGTTTTGCAAAAAAAAACGAATATAGACTTAGACCGCAGATTTATCAAAATAATTTTTAAAGATTTTGTGGAATTGCTAAAAACACCTTTTCGTCAGGAATTTTTATTTGGAAGACGAAGCCAGATACAAAAAAAAGGAAAAAATAAAAAATTTTCATTGTTGTTGCTTCATCTAGAAAGAATCAGTAGGGTACCATAATGATTTTACCTATCAATTAGATGTCATTGGAATGAACAGCTTTATTTTGATTAACACAAAATAAAAACCCAACGAAAGATTTTGTCAAATCCACTAAAAGATTTTTTTGTAATTAAGAAGAAAATTTTGACATCTAAAAAACAAACTTATTATTGGTTAATAAATATGCCCTTAAAATTTTATACCGAATTATGAAACACACTGTAAATAGAATATACTGACAGGAAATCGCATATAAGAATGTTTTTAAAATAATTACAAACAAAACAAAATACGCCAATTTAAAATGCCTCTGCATTTGTATAATTTAATTCGCACTTTTAGGTAAATCGACCAATCAGTATGAAGAAAGACGGCATTCAGACGCGAAAGCGGAGACCAAAGAGTTCGGCATCTCACGCTGGACCGTCAGCATCCGGGATGCACCAACAGCGAATTAGTTAGTATTTAAAAAATATTTCAGTTCCCAATTATTGCGCATCTATTTGCTTTGTATATACATATTTGTCATCCGGCGACGCAGTCAGAAACAAATCATACAATTTCTAAGTATAATATTTATTGCACCCATATTAATGTCATAAACCATATTCCGCGTTCGTTTATATCGAGGTGTTTGTTATCTGCCACGCCGTTAATCATTATTTACAAAGCACTTCAATTTTATCTAAACATGTTTTTATTAACTTTATAGAAAACGCGATAATACGCGTATTTTTGTACTTGCTACGATTCCTGAAATGTTTTAACTTTAAAATTTGTCTGTTACCATTTACTTCAATAAGTCACGCCATCCAAGCAAATGTTAAAATGAACTTACTAAAATAAAAGTCAGATTTAGTTTTCAAAAATTATCTGCTTTGCTTTGCGTTGATTAACCTTTTCTGTGTTGCATGGCGTTTGATTTGAATTTATGCATATTTAAAGATCAAATATTAAAAAGTATATAAATTGATTGCAAATTTGTTCACTTGGAAATTTCCCCAAATTGGCGAATGCGCTGGACCGAAATACAAAAATATATTCTCTTCAACTCTTACGTGTCATAACTGAGGCTGCATTTTTTTTATTATTTATATTTCTCATTTAAAACAATTTTTAAGAGAAGCAAGCGGTGGCGGTTGTGGTATCCTGTTAAACAATTTATATATAATGGCAAGCTAATTGCATTGTATATGTTCATTTAGGATTTAGCCAAATCTTCGATTCTTTGTAGATCCCTCACAAGTATACTATTCTCAGGCAGTTCAAGAACTTGAATTACCTGTAGATCAGTATCAATTACCCCAATCGATATCGTCAACTGTATATCCGGGTCATCAATCGTTTCATCGCCAACTCCCCAGCACAGACCACATAGGTCGTCAAATGACCAAGTAAGTGAGTATATTGGGTGTTATTTAATTAATACTTTTATTTCTAATCAATAATTTTATTTAGATTAATTTTCAATTCAGGACTTTTCTATTAATTCAAAATATTTGATTAGTGCAATGGACTTATGAAGTGGAGATGGTGTTTACTAAGTATGAAGCTTAACTTTCTTAATTTTAGGTCAAAAAATTTCTATAACAATATACATGAGTTTAAATGTTATTTAGGGATGAAGCGCGTTAAAATTAAACTATTGATAGTTTTCTAAATAACACTTGAACTAATATTGATATTTGACTAATACTTGTATTGATTTTGAATTTGAATCTTTCATTTCCAAATAAATATTTCCGTACGCACCAAAAAGTAGCAAAGGTGAGGTAAAATTCTTGCCTTTATAAAAATTAACAAGTAATCATTCCTTAAAGTTCAGGTTCATAAAAATGTTGATACTAAGGTACTAACCGACGAAGTAAAATATTTTTACTATCTCATCAGTTTCACTTGCTCATTTTTATAAAACATACTCATATACTTTGCTTAGGTACTTTTTCAAACTATGGCCAGTTTTCGCCGGTGATATTAGAGTTGCAGTTTTCTGGCAAACATTTCCAGAAAACTAAAGATACAACCAAAAAATATAGGTGTACAGGACAACCCATGATGTTGACTATTAAGAATTTTTGGAAAAAACAGAGAAACAAAAAAGCCATTGTCATTTTTAGACTTAAAATTTCAACAAAACGAATAAAGCACGGCATTTTTATAATAAAAACCACTCGATTGCCTCTTCAGTTTGTGCAAAATCATCCATCCAAATACTTTAAAAACAATGCGATGTACTTATGCCATATTTAAATAATACATTTGACTGTATCAGTTTCAGACAATCAGCAAGTTTCTTTGTTGAAAGAGAAATCAAATTTTGATAATCTAAAATGCAAGTTGATCCACAAATAATATAAAATTCCAGAAAAAACTGTAATTTTAATGAGAATTTAAATTTAACATATATATTTCTACAACATCCTCCAATATACCTAATCATATACCCATCGATCATGTCATTTTAATGTGAGGTCGTTACCCAAGCTACTTCGGGCATTTTCGGGAATCTAGTTACGAGTTTGGAGCGATCGCATGTTTCCGTTCCATTTTAGTCATGGTATTTTAACGTTTGACCATTCTGTCAATGTTCTGAAAAAGTTATGGTCGTAGAATAAGTATAGTATGCAACATATTCACAAATATCTCCAGTAAGTTGTTCATTAAAGACTACCTGTGCGGTTTTATAAAACTTGCTGCATAATTTGTCTAAAAAGATATTTCCACAAATCAAGCAATAACGCGGAAATAAACTGATAGTTTCCGCCATATTATCGAATTTATGCCAGAATTTTTGCAAATTTGTGAGTAGAATAATTACTTTCGAGTAATATATAAAATAATGGGTGTTTTTTTTTTCGATGTATAGAACTTTAAGTTGGCATTACTGTTCAAGATGGCGACCGATTTAACAGCTGTCAAGTGATTTATTCTCAGTTTGGTTTGGCAATTCATCATGAATAGACTCACGCCTGAACAACCCTTGCAAATAGTGCAATTTTATTTCGAAAATAATGGTTCTGTGCGGAATACGTATCGCGCACTACGTCCATTTTATCGTCGACAAAATCGTCGATTAACCATCGAACGTTTTCGCACCAAGTTTACTCTTATTGATAACTCGCATCCCCAGAGATGCTGTACGCTGCGTACAGAAGAAGCTATTGCTGCTGTAGAGCGTAGCATTGAGGAAGATTCCATCCGCCATCGAGCACAGGAATTGGATGTGTCCATCCACTTTATGGAGGATTTTGCGGAAGGATTTTGGTTTACGTGCTTACAAAATCCAATTCGTGCAAGAATTGAAGCCAAACGATCATCAAGTAAGGCGTAGATTCGTCGAATAGGCCCAAAACGACATTGCCATTGTTCCCGATTTTCATAAGCGTATTTTGTTTAGCCATGAAGCGCACTTCTGGATGAACGGCTACGTCAACAAACAAAACTGCCGCATTTGGAGCGAAGCTAATCCTCAATTGTATGTCGAAACACCGTTACATCCAGAAAAACTGACTGTTTGGTGCGCTTTATGGGCTGGTGGAATCATTGGTCCGTACTTCTTCAAAAACGGTGATGGCCAAAACGTTACAGTCAATGGTGATGGGTATAGAGCTATGATTACTAACTCTTTTATTCCTGAATTGAATAACCATGATGTCGAGTAGATGTGGTTTCAACCAGACGGCGTAACACACAGCTCGTGCCACAATCGATTTGTTGAAAGACGCGTTTGGTGACCGCCTAATTTCACGTTTTGGACCTGCGAATTGGCCTCCAAGATCTTGTGATTTAACACCGCTAGACTACTTTCTGTGGGGCTATGTAAAGTCATTGGTCTATGCGGATAAGCCACAGACGCTTGATGGCCATAAATGTTGGAAAGGTCATCGAAAATTGGACGTCCACATTTAAAATATAATGCCACCAGATTATCTTTCGGATAAATAAAATCCATGTCAATCGAATAATCCATCGTTGTTTTATTGCAACTTAAAGTTCTATACATCGAAAAAAACACCCCTTATTATAACACCTATTTTACGGAGATATTTTTCGTTAAATAACAATAAATAGTTCTTAATTGCAGTGCTCAGCCCTTGCAGCCGATAATGACAGTAGAAGACGAACAAACGAGCGTTATTACCTCAACGTCTCAGCAAACGAGATATTCTCAGCGAGATGAGGATGACCAAGATTCCATGAGTCAATAGTGTTTAACTTACCCTTTAGAGAGAATTTAATTTATTTTTGTTTTTGTTAAAGGTTTTTAGAAATATTCGAGCTTTAGCGACTTTTTTTTTCATGTGTGAATAATTTTCGGGGATAAATTTCACAAGAAAATATCAAAATGTCACAGACATACCATTTCATGTAAGTTTAACGAATAATTTGTATACATATCTACAGTAAAATCATTGCAGTTATTGTAAATACAATAGAACGGGATAAGATGATATGATTTGAAAGCCAAAACGAGTTCATCCGCACATATATATGCTTGTCTATTTTACATTTGCAAACGAATTAAAATATCTTATAGGTATTTAAATAACAAAGGTTTGATTGTTTCTTATTATTTTTTTGCCGAAATTCGCCTATTCGATGCTGTAATGTGTAATGTAAATTAATTGATGATATGCGACACAAACGACAAATTTGTAGTACGACCAAATCTGATGAAACATTTAAAAACTTAGTTTTAAATTTTGTTATTGGACTGAAAAGTAAATCTTTATGTATGAAATTGTTTTAGGTTTATTAGGTATTTATATATTTTTTAGGTTAATTACGTACAAATGTTCCGTACTGACCTACTGCCTAACCTACAACCTACTGATAAAAACTTAGCTTCAAAATACAGAATAAATATTTAATTTCTACACTTGCGTACGTGTGACAAGCAATATTTTTTGTAGTTCCAGGTAGCAGATCTAATCATAAATCTTATGCTAATTTTGTAATTTTTTATAAAACCAAAATTTTAATGGATACTCTGTATTTCATAATTTTCATACTTTTGTAAGCAAAATTAGGCGTTTTAGTAGTAAGAATCGACTAAAGTTACGAAGTTTCTTATGCTAGTCATGCAATTTTATAAGCTAAGACATAATATTGTAGCAAAATCAACAAATCGAGTGTGACTACGAAATTTTCTTATCAATAAAATTATTTTAGTTTAGGTATTTTGTGGTACCTCATTGTGCGAATGTCGCACTTTCTTAAGTTCGAGTTCGATTTAAAACCAAATCCACCAACTGACAAAAAAAAACAATAGAACGTGTTAATGTTAATGCCAGTGGAACGCTTATATAAGTACAGCGGAAATTTGTAATATTTTACCAACATTGTCATACTGTTATTGAAGACTTACGTTAAAACGGGTTTTGTATTCACAAAAACTGAATACCTTACATCAAGTTTTATATATTTATAATTTTTTATAAAGGTCGGAGATTAATAATTTTTCTAAAGATTTATTTAAATTAACCTAGATAAAATATATATGATATGTTTTATTTAGTATGTCGGTAAATTGTAATGATTATTTTCAACCCTAAAGTTCATATATGCACTCTGTTTTTTAGTTTACTGATTTGGTTTAAAAATGTTCCTGGATTTTTTACTGTGTTCTAGATTTATTCTTAACAAATCAACAAACTGACTATCTTTAGGTTGAATTTTTAAAAAAAATCGCACATGTTTCCCGTTTCTCTATGTTAAGAAAGAAATATAATAAATACATATACATTCAAATTTCGTATTAAAATCTTTTACTTTTTCAGCAACTGTGACACTGTTTCTGAAATCTATCGTGCCATTTTTTAATAGTAAAGAAAAAATAATTAATCTTCAATTTTAAAAGCATTCGAAAATCTACTGGACAACCGAATGCATTTGCTGTAATCAACAGTTAAAAACGACATTTCTTTATACGTTCAACTCTTGATCAGTCTCTATGTTCACTTTTATAGCAGACAGTGACAAATAAATGTCATATTTTCAATCGAATTCAAACTTAAAAATAATTTATTTTAAGTGCGTGATTGGACGATTTAATTGGTCTAGTCTTAGTCATTTAACCACACTGACCTAACGAACGCACTTGTTGGCATGTCTGAATAAAAGGCTTTTATTTAAGTCCGTATAAGATAATATCAGTAACTCTGTTTTTTCGGTATTAAACCATAGGTTGTTATTCCCATAGTTATAAAGCGAATCCTATCGAATTTGAAATTTTCTAATTCTCAACTCATAATTGTGTATTTTTAAGTAATGCATTTAGTAATTTAAAAAGGAACTAAATTATTTCAAAATTTGACAGTTTTTACAATTCAAAGACTTTTTATATTATTTATTGATTGACATCAGAATGAAAAATACTTGTTATACCAAAATTACAATAAGATAACAATAATTGGACTGTTTTCTAAGGAGCAACTTAAATATTAGAAATATAAACTAAATAATACCCTCTATGTCTCTGATTTTATACTAAACTGCAGCACTGTGTGCCTGTCGGCAAACACGTTGCGAATGCCCACATCAATTCCTGGAAAGGCCGACAAGAAGGAATAATTTATGGAGTTGATGTAAAAATGCAAACGAGGCAGCCGATAAGATGCCTGCTAAACATTTCGCATGCTCGCCCCGCTACTGAGCCAAAAACTGTACGTTGGGATTTTAAAAATTTGCCATTTATATGCGAAACGCACTTTTATATCGATGATTAACGATTCACTAACATTGGCTAGTTGTTCCTTTATACAGACACATAAACAAGGCAGGATGGGTCATTCTAAATGCCGACCCCTACGTTTCCGCCTCATTCCATACCTTTCCTAAGCACTTATTAGCACCCATTAAAAATTGAAGTTGAAATAAGTTTTTTTTCCATAGGCAAACGTTTTGTGTGTCTGATCTACAATGTGTTAAAGCTTCAAGATGTACTATTATTTTCCATTTCAATGTTAAACACATTAAAACAAAACAAAATAGATACGCCATTACACAAAAAAATTGCCAATAAAAAACATATCTCCCTGTACATTTTAACACCATAATTACACAATTTTAAAAACCCTTATACTGGGCGAATCAGCCTTTTTTTTAACCCTTTCTCCGCGTCGCTTCTGCTTTCTAGTCATTTATATTTTCTGTTTAATTTGAAAACTTTTTGCCTTTTTTAATATTGTTCCTAAAAAAAAAGAAAGAAATGCTTCAGAGAATTAAAGTGAGTACAACCGGCAAAAGTATTATTATCTTGATATCCTAACTTTATACCCTCTAATATTTGCGCCAAATTTCAGTTCTTAACAAAATTGCAGATCTCATAATTTATTGAAATTCTACTGTTTTGTAAGTTTAAGGATTAAACCAATTAATCTACAAAAATTGTATTTTTTAAGTTGTTGAAATCATATACAAAATTTTAACTCACTCTGTGTTTTAAAAAAACGGTAAATTGATGCAGTAAGTTAAGTGAGGAAGCTGAGTGATATAAAGCAAGGAACCGAGGATCATTTTGTTTATATTTGGTTAGTTTTCTTGCTAAACTGCCAGAACCGAACACAAAATGTTCTCAGATATAAAATATAATACATAAAAATGGAAAAACCGTTAAAGAATATTTATTTTTGTAAAATATCTAATTATACACCGATCTAGCATGCGGAAAACGTCACTAACCGTCGTAGAAAAAATATAGCATGCAACATGTTTGGTAAACTTTTTAGGTCACTCGTGACTCAAATGCCGTTTACTGCACTACAAACAAACTCCTTATGAGATTTAAATTGAAAAAGGTCGAGGAACTGCGATTTTATTTTGCCTATAAGAATACAATAGTGGTTAATGTAGTAATGAAGTTTGGGGGGGGGGCGAATATTTTCTTAAATAAATGTCCATATCTTCAAAAAGGCTTGACGCTTTTGAATATACTCGATGTCATTGATTTTTCCTAGACGCGCTTGCGATTGATTACCTTACAACAGGTGGCGTTTTCTGACATACCTAATAGCAAAAGAATATTTTTTTGAAAAAAATTAAGAATGATGATCTAATCCTAAAATGTTATTTATATCTTAACCTACGGGTTCTAATTAATGTCAAGTTATCCAGAATTTCCAAAAAAAAGGATAATTTACAATATCTTTTGGTTCGCACAAAAATATTGTAGTATTACATACTACTTGGTCGTTTTCAATTCATTTGTATTACCAGTAATTTTTTTTATTGGTAGTTAGTTTTTGTCAACTAATCAAAACCAATAAATTGTTAAAGACTAATAAATGATTTAATTATTGAATTATTTAAATAGTAAAATTTGTATTGTAATTTGTATTATTCTTAGGCGGTTTTCCACATTTTTCTGCTTAAATATGTCAATGGTTAATAAAATTAGGTAGTAGCCAAGTGACCAAGTTAGTGATTAAAACCAATTTTTGCTGAAGAAATAAGTGGGAATACTAAATATTTTTGAAATCGGTTAAGCATGTTAAAACGTAGTCATTTATATAACTTATTGTGAATTTAGGCGCAAACAGTACATGGTACCTAAAAAACACCCCCTAATTAGTCGTTCAGTTTTCCACATTTTACTGCTTAAATATGTTAATAGTTAATAAAATTAAGGAGTAGCCAACAATTAGTGACCGAGTTAGTGATTAAAAACAATTTTTAATAAAGAAATAAGTGGTAATACTAAATATTTAAAAACGATTAAGCATGTCAAAACGTAGAAATTTATTTATTTATTGCGAATTAGGGTACAAACAGTACATGATACCTAAAAAACAGCCCCAAATTACTCGTCCAGTTTTCCACATTGTACTGCTTAAATATATCGATAGTTAATAAAATTAGAGAGTAGCCAACAATTAGTGACAGCGTTAGTGATTAAAACGAATTTTTAATAAATAAATATAATAAATAAATATTTAAAAAAGATTAAGCATGTCAAAACGTAGAGATTTATTTATTTATTGTGAATTTAGGTGCAAACAGTGCATGCTATCTAAAAAACACCCCCCAATTAAAATCTCAAAATCAAACAAAAAAAAAATAGCATAAACTCTTAAACGCATTAATTAAAGAAGGTAGTGTTGCAGTAAGATGAATATACTTACCTATAATTACCTACCCATTATTGTAAAGCATAACGCGAAAAAAACAAAATTTAAAAATTCCGAAAATAAAAAAAATCGTTTTTTTAGGTCTTGCCAGCTACGGCGTAATTTAGTGCCCTGCGAAGGTGTTGTAAAAAGAAGTTATATCAAAAAATAATAACATTGTGTTTTGAATTTAAACATCATTTGAGTTCCTAAATAAAGTATGCTTTATTTGGTAAAATCGGGATCATTAAACTAATTATTGAGAAACAATAATTTTTTAGATATTTTTATACTGTGCGAACTGTTTTATACATAGAAAACGTACACTCCGTCATTGTCGCTGTCAAAAGTCTTCCAATATTTCATTGCACATCTTGTCCATGTATATTATGCTATTGTTATTTTGCCAACGAATTTGATAATCTAAGAGTTTAAAATTATTACCACATTTCGAATGTTAACTTATTTCACATTGATTGAACAAATATTATGCTCTATAGCTCTATGCGGGGGATGGCAGGTTAGACATTTATGGGAAACAAAAAATGAAACAGTATTGTCTGTAGTTCTTGGAAAAGTAGCATCATTTAATATTCTGCAAATTTCTGTAGAACCCTATATACATATACGCTCGTAAATACAGCATCAACGAAATTTTTATTACCTACTGCTACTCTTCATTTCGTCAAAGCCCTGGTATTAGTTCTGTTTAGTGAAGCTTGTTCTGCATATTAGAGACGTAGATTTGTTTGGAAAGTACTACACGAAACAAGCATAGATTTGATCTAAATTAGATTTTTTTTGCTAAATTAGGGACATTAGGCATTATATTAACAACCCAAAATGTCCAAAAGCTTTCCAGAATTGTAGTTTGTTTTGAGTTTTATTTATTCCTACTTTAGATTTTCCGTTTTTCTAATACCGTTCCTCGTTGCCTCATTTAGATGACCGGTATACAATATCTTCAGTTGGTGAAATGGTAGTGTTTATAACTGAAAGTGTAGTGTTAGACATATTTTTGTTTCATTTAAAAAAAAGTGTTTTGGTACAGTGTACCAACTAAATGCACCTGCAGACATTTGTTCAGGGCTTTTCGTGGGATCTGCCTATTTAAATTTTAGGCATACAATATTGCGTCAGTAGGTAAATTTAAAAAAAAAGTATTCAATCGTCTGCGTGAATAACAATATCCACCTTTGAAAGGATGTGGTGTTTAGGCAAGTCGTTGACTTCTTTTTAAAATATAAATTCACTCGAAGGCAAATACCTGGTGTCCTTAATTTGTCAAATTATAGAGGTAAAAAATGAACGTCGATAACATAATTTATAGGTCCTAGGTCGATGACATGTTTAACCCATAAAGTATGCTTTTATAGATATACGATTGTCATTCCCTAATAAAAGGATATACAGGATGTATCATTTTGCTGTAACAGGACTTTAACAGTCTAGATAAACTTTCCAATTAACAAATAATATAAAGCATTGATCATCAATTTTTAAAATATTATTCGATTTTTTTATATATTTCTGAAACGCCAAAAGTTATCAAGTTTAAATTTTCAAATAACAATTTATTCGAATTTGCAATCATAATCTTGCAATGTTAACTCAAACTTTTTGAAGTCTCTGGAATGACACAAATAATTTACATTAACAATTTTCGATGAAGCAAATAGTTTCTGGGACAATTAATGATTGCAGTAGGGTTGCCTACAGTGAATTAGAAAAATAAACGGACGTTTGCAATCCCTTCGTATCTCCTGTGTGCTTGCGCTGCGTGAAAGATTATTGTTGTAATTTTTTTTCAACAATGACTGATGGTTTTTACTTTAATGACACTGCTCTTAATAAAACTTCTGCATATACTGTCCAAAAGCTAAAACACGTAGACATCTGACATCGAAATTTCTTGTTAAAAATTAAAAACAAAAACGTCTGTTGTGGAGAAATTTGGATAGTAACCGTATTCGTTATTGCGCAAATTCATCATCAAATACAGTGTAACCATTTTTCGTTTGTCGAATAGATACTTGATTAAATAAGCTAACAATGTTTCATATTTTCAAGGTTTTGTAATTCTTTGTGGAGTTTTCTATTTAAATTAAGAATATTAAGTTTATTTTTCGAAACCGAAAAATTTCTTCCCGGACCGCCAACTCTATCGGCATCAGGAGGGCCTAAGTCGACCTTGAAGGCCTCCGCTCGCGCCAGTAAGGCAACTCTCCCAACCCCCCCTAGCCTCGTCGAGGCTATGGATGTCCTTCATGAGTCGCCTTTAGACAACACAGAAGGTTTCCCGTTGATCCTAAATTATTTGTACTCCTTCTGCAGTCTCTACAATCGACACCTGGCGGGAACGAGAACGAGAATACACTAGCGAGCAATGACAGAGATCTAATTAGGAAGGCCCTCGCGTCGGACACCATGGATCTTATATTGTCTATCGACAAGTGGTTGTCCGACAATTTTAAAATGAGGGCCTCAGCGCACCCAGGAGGTCCCACAAGTGGGGAACCAGAACCGACGCGCTCTAGCCCCTCCTCGCGTGGGACAAAGCCCGTGAAGCATTACGAACTTCTGGCCGGGATCCTAGAGCAGCAACCTACAAGAAAGCCCAGGATCTCTACCTGAAGAGTCGCCCCGCCTTGGCTGAGGCGATTCTATCTGGAAAGGGACTGGACGCGGTCGGCGACTTTCCATCAGTCGAGGCTGTCGAGAACTTGTACGGAGGTATTCTTGGGTCGGAGTCTCCCCCCGACGACCACGCCCCCGAACCCAAGCCATGTGACAGGGATATCCTCGAAGCCACTATTACGCCAGAGGAAGTAGGGAGATTGAAGTCCAACTGGTCGCCCTCCGCCCCAGGAACAGACGGCATTTCAGTAATGTCTATTAAGAACAAGTCTAACTTAAAACTGGCAATACTATTCAACTCACTGATCCTGCGGAACATCATCCCCGCGGCCTGGAAAACTTCGAGGACGGTCCTTGTCCCCAAAGAGGGTGACAAAAGGGATCCTTCCAACTGGAGGCCGATCACAATTGGCTCCGCTCTCCAGCGCATCCTACACCAAATACTGGCTGACAGGCTGAAGCGGGCCACGGACATGCACACAATCCAGCGTGGCTTCGTAAGTGTGGATGGGACCCTAGCCAATTCACTTATCCTCGGGCACTACATCGCCCAGCGAACTGAACATCGCAAACTGTTTTTCCTAGTTTAGAGAAAATTGAGTTTTGATCTGCCGTATAACGCTATATTGCAGCTAGATTCCATTATAAATACATACTTATGCACTGGGTGTTCAAATTTGGATGTTTCTATAGGAAGTTTTGAAATCTTTAGGGGAACTCAAATGTTGAAGACCAAAACTTTCGATCATTTTTTTTTCGAGCTGCATCAACAAGTTCGTGTCATCCATTCTTCCATAGCTTTTATAGTAATCGAGATCTCTCCTACAAAAATATTCACCATCCACCGTGTAATCAGTACATAACAAAGTTGTGTGTGCTGCATTCAAATAGCCAGCAGGAGTCTTAGTAGTAGTCCTGTGTTCGGACTACCGTCTCCCCCTTTTGCACTGTTTTAATGCCGGTGTCATATTTCATTTAGGAATATTTCCAGTTAGCTGCATGTTGGTTTGACAATTTCATCTATCTACCCCTATCTCTGATGTTTAAAATATTTGACATTTCAAAAGAAAGTACAACCAGCATGATATTGTTGTTGCGATTTGGGAAACATTCTAGATTTCAGTTTTGTTTGACACTCTAGCAAACTAAAGTACAGACGAATCTCAAAAAAATGTGTTGACTTCAGTGGCAAATCTTGTTTTTTTTTACACTAAACTTCACTTCCTTTTCATATTCCAAGGATAAAACTATGTAAGCAAAATGGGGGTTATGGAAGCACAAGTTAAACTAAACGTCATATAAAAAAAATCTTTTTAAAATACTTGTGGCCCGTTTTTGTGGTGTTGCTAGCAAATATGTTAATAGTTTTTTAATACATGTATAATGATATTAAAAAAAATGTAAAATGATGATAAGTAATACTCTGCGCAGCTTGACCTCATTTGTCAAGAGCTGATATTTAAAATTTACAAAACTAATTTTTCCATTTCTATTCGTATTTCGTACAGCTGAAAACTAGTAATACAAATTTGCTTTTGGTTTCGACCTATGCCAGAAAAAAAATCGTATTTTCTCGGAAGAATAACTTAGAATTTTAAAAATTTGTACATACCATATTCTTATCACTTTCTTTGTATAAAAATAAAAATTTAAATTCAACCACATAGAACAAATTAAAGTAAAAAAAATTGTTCATAATTCCGTTTTTTCACTGTACTAAGTTAGCGCAAAAATATAAAAGTACAAATGTACTGAAATGGGAGACGCGATGTTTTCCGATTAATTTAGATTTAATGCTAAATATAATTATTTATTTTTAACGGAATTAAAAACACTTTTTGGTCAAACCGCTATTAAGATATTATTAATTTTTTTTACCAAATATCTGGATTCCTCCCGCGACGAACTTGCTAACGTTTTACCAATCATCCTGTTGGCTTCTTCAAAGGTTGACTGAAACTGACTCGCATTTTACTCTGTACCTGCTTATAATGGATGTTTTTTTCGATGTATAGAACTTTAAGTTGGCATTACTGTTCAAGATGGCGACCGATTTAATAGCTGTCAAGTGATTTATTCTCAGTTTGGTTTGGCAATTCATCATGAATAGACTCACGCCTGAACAACGCTTGCAAATAGTGCAATTTTATTTCGAAAATAATGGTTCTGTGCGGAATACGTATCGTCCATTTTATCGTCGACAAAATCGTCCATCAGAGTAGTTAATTCGATTAACCATGGAACGTTTTCGCACCACGTTTTACTCTTATTGATAACTCGCATCCCCAGAGACGCCGTACGGTGCTTACAGAAGAAGTTATTGCTGCTGTAGAGCGTAGCATTGAGGAAGACCCGAATGAGTCCATCCGTCGTCGAGCACAGGAATGGTATCTGTGTCCATCCACTTTATGGAAGATTTTGCGGAAGGATCTTGGTTTACGTGCTTACAAAATCCAACTCGTGCAAGAATTGAAGCCAAACGATCATCAAGTAAGACGTAGATTCGTCGGGCCCAAAACGAGATTGCCGTTGTTCCCGATTTTCATAAGCGAATTTTGTTTAGCGATGAAGCGCGCTTCTGGTTGAATGGCTACGTCAAGAAACAAAACTGCCGCATTTGGAGCGAAGCTAATCCTCAAGTGTATGTCGAAACACAAAACATCCAGAAAAACTGACTGTTTGGTGCGCTTTATGGGCTGGTGGAATCACTGGTCCGTACTTCCTCAAAAACGATGATGGCCAGAACGTTACAGTCAATGGTGATCGGTATAGAGCTATGATTACTAACTCTTTCATTCCTGAATTGAATAACCATGATGTCCAGGAGATGTGGCTTCAACAAGACGGCGCAACATGTCACACAGCTCGTGCCACAATCGATTTATTGAAGGACACATTTGGTGACCGCCTAATTTCATGTTTTGGACCTCTGAATTGGCCCTCCAAGATCTTGTGATTTAATACCGCTAGACTACTTTCTGTGGGGCTATGTAAAGTCATTGGTCTATGCGGATAAGCCACAAACGCTTGACCATTTGGAAGACAACATTCGCCGTGTTATTGCCGATATACGGCCACAAATGTTGGAAAAAGTCATCGAAAATTGGACGTCCAGAATGGAATACATCCGCGCCAGCCGTGGCGCTCATATGCCAGAAATCATATTTAAAATGCAATGCCACAAGATTATCTTTCGGATAAATACAATGTATGTCAATCGAATAATCCGTCGTTGTTTTATTGCAACTTAAAGTTCTATATATCGAAAAAAAAACACCCCTTATAATGTTTGAGAGAGGCAGAGCTAAATGAGGGGCATAAACACTGTGTCGGATGACTGATTCCCATGCCGGTAGAGACTTGAGTCGCTGTTAAGATTGTTAGGTTGTTTATAGATTTCTATAGTCTCTCGGATTTTTCGTTGGTAGAAGAATTGATTACATGGAAGAATTTTAGTTTAGTTTAGTTTCGTGATTGTGTTCGGAAACAGCCGATGAGTTTATTTGTCTTAGTTGTAACTCTCTTTCATGTTCTTTGAGCCTAGTTGATATTTTACGTCCGGTCTCTCCAATGGAATTTTCTCTCTGATGGATCGAAGATGTTGAGATATTTTTGGATAAGTGGTAATCTGGTTTTGACGTTATACTTCTTTAGAACTTTTGATATGTGGTCAGTGATATTTTGAATGTAAGGAAGGACCACAGTAGCGAGTATAGGAATACTTTTACAAAACTTTTGTACTCCTCCTGCGTCGGTTTTTGCTGAGTCGAAATTGCTGTCGCTTCGCCAATCATCCTGTTGGCTTTTTCAGAGCTTGACTGAAACTGTATTGTAGGATTGCTTTCTGCTTTCGGCCTCATTACTATTGGAAGATTGTGGTGAAGTGTATTTTGTGACGGAACGCTTAATATCTGTGTGGAAATTATTGGAGAAAAGAGCAGGCGAAAGGTGTGTTAATTCTCTGATTTTTGGGCCGGATAGTGATGTGACCATGCATTAAGGTAGTCTGTGTGAGTAGGTTTTCTGTAAACAAAATGACCCAATTTTAGGTCTTCTTTTCTATTGATAAGAACAGCTAAGAATGGGAGGATATTATTAGTTTCCAACTCAATGGTAAAACGTGTGTCATCGACGTAGCGTTCCCATAATTTTGGTTTTAGATGGAAGGTATCGAGAGCATTCTTCTTAAAGGCTTCCATGAATATATTCATAGCTGTTCCCGTCTTTTGCAGACAAGCAGTTTTCAATTAAGGTGAGAAGGTATCTGAAATAATGTCGAGAGTTTCAGGAATATGAATTTTGGTAAAGAGGGATTTTACGTCGAAACTAACTAGAATATCTTGTGTACCTAACGTAATGCTTTTTAATTGTTCAATGAAGTGAAAGCAATTAAGTACGAAACTATCAGTGTTGTCTGTAAAGGGTGCTGACAATAGGCCGAAGAGGTAATCCAGGTTTCTGTCAAAAATTAACCTATAATTAAACTGCACTATATTTTCAATTTTTGGTTGCAGAATGCATTTTGAGAAAATGGTTAATATTTACGCACAAGGGACGCACAGGCTCAAAATTCTATAGTGAGTATTTTGTAAAATTAATCAATTAATGAATTCAATGGATTCCAAATGCCCTGTGGCTTTCTATATACAAAAATAAAGTATTTAAAGAACGGTTCAAGAATTGTACCAAATAGCGAATAGCGTGTTATAGCAAATAGTCGGCAATTGAATATTCAGATTTCAAGGCATTTAAAAAACACATATAAGATGAATCCCATCCTACTATTCCATTTTTCATATAACTCTCAAAGTGATAGCGTTCATTTCAAATTTCAGGGGTCCTTAGTCCTGACGGGTTAAAAAATTCTGTAATTCTTTTGATGGTGTGATGCTAGTTCAGTAATTTGGGTGCTAGATAGTGCTATGTGTGCAGTAAATTGGGAAACTATGTAAACCGAGTATGAGGCGGATGCTAAGCTCCGCCTGACGGTAGCTCCTGTACAGCTAATGCTGACCCGAGCCGTGCATACTACAGCCTTTCAGTCGCAACCAAAAATATTGATTTATACAGCAAACTTTTCCAAGCCACTCCCGAATAACTTAAATCTGCGCATGCGGATTTGCTAGCCACGGTGCTAGTAAAGAAAGTACTAGGTAAAAGAAATAACAGAAATTGGAGATAATCGGTTGATAACTTGCACTTTGTTAATGAAGAAATATTTACTGTTCACTTCAAAACAATTGCAATGCAAACATTTTTGTTATATTTTGAACCATATTAAAAAATCACACACTTTTTTCCGTAAATATTAAATTTGTACCTAGTGTTCTCGCTTAGCAGAACGAATAGTTCTAAATCTATTTAAGCATTTATCCGAAGTCTCTCATAATTGAATTATTAAATAAAAACAACATCAATTTTCATTGGTCCCTTCGTGGAGCCGGGCTATCAGATACGTATCAAAATCCTCACAGCGAGCGATGCATTAACATTTTAATCTCTGGGCCACCTTTATTCAATAGCGTTTGCATCGGCTATGGGAGGGGCCAAAAACTTCATCGACCAATGCACGTATCAATGGTAGGTGGAAGTGTTCCTTTGTTTTATTTTGACGTGTGGCCGTTTTTATTGTAAGACAGGGGCTTTATTTATGGTGCTTTTACCTCGCGTAGGAACTGTGGCGCCACTCTCTTAAACGCGACCAGCGTATACACTTAGGAAACTCTTTTTTATACACCGGCCCCTTTGAATCATTAACGACAGAAACGAATTTTCTTAAGGGACTACATAATGGCATGTCTAACAAAAAATGCATACTCTCGTTTTATTTTAATAATTTCCCTGGTTATTTTTTTACCTTCGCGCTTCTGTGATTAAAATGACATAAAGCAGGGATAAACATCTTAGCAAGCTGCAGACAGATAAACAATTTCTCATTACAAGATAATATAACATGAATTTTAATCGTATGATATTTATTTAAATATCTAGTTGATTTCATATTCTTCGTTGTCTAGGCGAAGCGCTACTCCTGAGAAATTTAAAAATAAAATTTTCGATAACTACCTTCTCATCCAAAAACTGCATGCATCCAGTATAGAGGAATGAGCATTTCGTTATATACTCATATGGTTCAAATTAGAAGTCTTTAATGTACATAATATATTTTAATTAAGGGAAGTGGCCTAGATTTTAAGTTCAATTTGAAGGTATAATTGTATAAATATTTACAAAATCGCTGTTATAATTAGAATTACACTAATGATATGACAACCTGTAAATTATTTATTCTTTTTATGAATAACGTACCCAACAATTTCAACTGCCGTATTTTGAAAACTAATTTTGAAGGTTCTAAAGGTAAAAAAAAATATATTAAATCAACAATTGATTACAATAGAAATGAAATGTCGATACCAAGCTGTATTCTGTTTATCAGATGCACCAAATCACTAGTTGAACCTTCTTCAAAGAAATCAAGAGAAGACAGTAGTGGAATGCCAACGATAGTTCAGTAGCAAATAACGTAATTATTATATATCGCTACAACCCCTTCATTTCAAGGTAACACGACGTCGATCCGTGTCAAATAAACATTTGGACTGTGACGACGTTCGTTGGAATGATATGAAGGATCAGGGTGGGAATGCGGGATAGATTGAGGGGATGGACAGTAATTTTTTATGAAAATTTACATGTAAATAACCTAATTTGCAGCTGAACTGTCATTAATATTCTAAGAGCAAATGAAAATTTCGGCAAGTGAACCAGAAACCCCTTTTTTGTTAATGAGAAAATAGGTAATACATATCAATATATCATACAGTGTCCCAAAAAGGACCATCCTGGCCGTTATAACATTTCTTCTTGAAATACATGGATTAAAAATATTTCCCTGTTATCAAAGACTTCCAATAAAAAATCACCCAGTTGATGAAGAACTAGGCTTGACAGGAAAAGGAAATATTGATTTGTTCGTTCTAGCAGTTACTTGATGTTGACCGACAAGTTCAATTTTCGCTACCTCAAGTTGTCTTTACGTTAATGTACTCGATACGACGATACCGTTTTTAAAATTTATTTTTATTGAGTATTCTATCTCACTATATTTGGAAACATTGTAGGTAAGTTTATTATTTTATTTTAAGGTGCAGAGTATTATAATAAAAGAAACGGATCTCACAATTAATGAAATATCGGAAAAGTGTACCTACAATTTTTGAACACCCTGTATGATATACAAGGAACGATGTGGTATTATTTCGCTCGCTTATATATATATATATATATATATATATATATATATATATATATATATATATATATATATATATATATATATATATATATATATATATATATATAGAGAGAGAGAGAGAGAGAATTTAGTAAAACAAACTAGCATTTACCAGATTGCGAATTGCCAAGGAACACGGATAAATTACAAATTTACTTGGCGGGATATGTTTCAAAATATGCTTCGTGCAACATAGTATGTTTGTGGTAGGCAACTAAATTTTCAGGTACTGGTAAACTTTTATGTCATAATGGTTGATGATGACTGTTTGAGATCTATTATACGAAGACATGCAATGTTCAACGTGATTAAAGTTTTTAGAAGACACATATATTTGGGGGGAAGGTTCAATCTGACTTAATCAGCATTATAGTAGATTATGCAACAAGTGCGGTAAACGGCATTTGACTCACGAGTTTTTAATAAACGAGTGAGTTAAAAAGTTTACCGAACGTACATGACTGATTCAAAGCGTGGGAAATATCTCCGAAAACATCCGATTGCTCCCAAATCCGTGCGGTAAAATCCCGGAAATGTCCGAAGTGGCCCGTATTCGTGGAAAACGAAACTAACGTGGAAAAATGATGCTTCCCGCATGCTCTGTGTAAGTAGATATTTTACAGACGGGAGTAGAAAAAAGCTTTTATCTGCTATACGGATCCAGTTGACTTTTAAAAAAACTTATAGAAGAAACATATAGGATCAGTATTACAAGATTTCCAGTGAGCTGCGAGTTATGGTTTTCTAAAATAGTAAATTATAAAAATAGCGATCGAATCGAGGAAGCTTTCTTCGAGGTAACGATTATCCCGCTAGTGCCATTGGGCAAAAATCTACTAATAGGCATCCACAAAGCACAATAAATTTAATATATAATAATATATAGTGTGGTTTCAGGTTAACTTTTTGACCAAGGAATTAGCATTAGCAGAGGTTGTGACGTAATTCTCACAGAAGAGAATCCGATTCCATTCATATTGTTAATAATGTTGTAATATTGTTAACATTTACCTTAACTTTAGCACATTCCCTAAGGATGTCCGCGTCCTTAAAAAGAGCAATATTTACAATATCACTACCGACCTACTTCTAACTTATCGGCTTTTCCTGAAGATCTTTGAGACATCTATTTATGAATGGTCACTCATAAGCAATATAGGTTGTTTAGCAGTAGAAGCATATTTTTCTCAGTATTGGCCAGTAAACCACAGTATTTTCTTAAAGAAATCGAAGGTTTGTTGCACCACTAATTAGTGTTAACGTTTCCATATAATTGGAAAAAACTTCAAACTTCTAGTAAAATAGGATCTGTAATCGGTGAAAATGCCTTGGAATTAATTTTTCGAACAAAATGCACTTCAATTACGATTTACAGATGATTCCCATTAACAGAAGACCTTAGCATTTTGGACTGTGCTAAACATTCCTTTGCGGACTGGGAACTGATATTTCTGTTCTTAAAATACTATTTCGTGGCTATATTACATCCAAGCTAGAGTACATTTAGTTCCAGGTTCACACTAAATATATCGAGCAACTGGACGGTCCACAGAGAAAGTTAGGTTTTTTTTCTTCGGAAAGTCTTTGACCGACCCAACATTTTCCTCAGATTCAGGATCTCACATAGTTCACCTTTAATGATCTGACCTGCGCTCTGTAGTTTTATCTCATTGTCATGAATAGTTCATTATGTTTACCCATTTGTTGCAGAATCTCGACATCTCAAACGGCTGTATCCATAGTTTAACTCTTCCATCCATCAAAAAAGATTTATTCTGGTTCAGAGTTTAAGGCTGGATGTTTCGGCTGCCAGAAGTTCAGTTGTACATGTGCTGAATACCCGGGATTTTTAGAAATGACACTTGCTAAATGATCTCATGAAACTATCATCAAACAGTTGCTTTTTATGCAAAATCATATAGTCCAAAATGCAGCCATTGCTGTAATCACATTTACGTGTCAGTCAAAGCAACGTTTTCCATCTCCCTATTCATTTTTAATATATATCATATTAACGGATCCCATAATATTTGTCAAATCGTCTTACAAATTCATGTTCGTATCTAATAATAAATAATTATTATTGTTATTATTATTTATATTATCATTACGCAATTGTTCTAGATTCCTATGATCAGCCACCAGAATCGTAGCTTACACCAATCAAATTAGTTGACAATTCCGCAAATGAATTAAATGAAATTAAGTTCATCAAAAATCTTTGAAATATGTCTAGGTAACTCTTTGCATATATTGCGATTTGGGTCCCATTTATAGTACCTTTTGTGTAATCTCGAATGCAATCTGAGAACAAAAGCCGTACTCCAAATTGTTTCAAAAATGTCGAATTAAACATAACCTCGAAAGTGTTTCTCTATGTCAATTTGATTATTAAGATCTATTAGTAGCCGCGGTAGGTGATAAGGGATTAAGAAGTTTTTCGGCTGTGTTTGCGCGACTGTCGCTGTCTAGACTCGCGGCGAACCAAAATTCTTTAGGTTGCTTTTAAAAAAGGCCAGGGAGTAACAATTAAGATAAGAACCACAACTGTTTTTTTATTGATGAATATTGATCTGTCTGTACCGGTCTGCATATTTAAACTCTGTGCTTTTAATAAGTCGTCGTTTAATTTAACCCGTAGGTAACGAATTTTTCAACTGCTAATAGATAATTTTTTTTTTATTTGTTTGCTCTACAAAATTAAAATTTTTTGAACGATGCTACGTTGTCGCTTTTATTTATATTATACTCTATATTTTATTATATTTTCTATTATTTTGCCTAACATTTTTCTATAAATATCTAGTGCGGTTTGCAATTTTCTTTTCTTCCAAAATACAATACCACTAAAATTTTAACTCAGCTCCAATTTGAACTCACAGAAATTTAAAATTTGATGCTAGTTTGATGCTTATCTGATAAATTTATTCCTCATAAGAATCATTAATTTGAAACGTTCCAATATACCGGAATAAATTTATCTATAAAAATTTTAAAAATTTTAATCCAAACTTTCCGACGAGAAAGCAACAGTAATTAATGTTCCAAAGCAAAAGTTAGCAAAAGAGCATTAAAGTTAACTTAAATATTTTTGTTCCATAAAGCAGACTCGAAAACCCAAATCCGGTATATTTTGTACAGTTGCAATGGTATTAATAAGTGGAAGAAAGATTTTGGCATTAGAATGGGATTTGGACTTGCAAATGACCGATGTTCCTTTCCTTAAATAATATACCAATTACTCTTGAAAAACAGAATCTTGAGTAATCATCTACTAATCATGTCATATTGTGAACGCACAAGTTTACTTCTGTTTTATTTACTTATTAGTGATTTTGCGATTTAAATCCCATTTATCGTAGAAAGCACCTGGAATCTATTCATATTTTTTACGTTTCCACTAGGCTTCAACGTATATTCTAAAGGACTTGTCGAAGTTTTCTTTTGATTTGCATGCATTTAAATCAACTACATTTGCGACTGAAGCATTTTAATGTAAATCACTATGTCTCAATATATCATTTATGGCAGTACCTTAACTATGACAGTGCCATTTGCATTGTCAGCTTAATCCTGATCTTTTTCGTTTTTTTTAATAAATGTATGAAAAATTATACTTTGAACGCAAATTTAGGTCTTAAAAATGTTGGAGGAAGATAGAGCTTTCACATTTCTGTTAAATTTGCTAAACTGCATATACAAAACCGGAATAATTCCTAAAGATTAGCTGAGGTTAACTTTCGTTGCTCTGCTAACTGCGGGTATTGCAAAAATTATAGAACGATCGGTTTAATGATCCATGTTGTTCTTGAAAATCATTCACTCACAGAATATCATAAAATGCAAAGAAAACATTGGAATATCTCAATTTGGCTTTAAAAGTGGTTGCGGTACAAGAGGCGCTGTTTAGTATCCAGGTTGTCATACAGCGATGTCTAGGTGTGAACGTTGATGTATATGCCTGCTTCGTAGATTACGAAAAGGCATTCGATACTGTTCAGCATAATTAATTAATAGCTACACTGAACAATATAACCCTGGACGGTCGGGACATTCGAATAATAGCCAACTTATACTGGAACCAGACAGATGACACAAGAGCTAGCGCCCAGAGTTCTGAAGAGTGCCTATTATGAAAGGAGTTCGTCAAGGATGTGTCTCTCCCCCTTTTATTTCATTTATATGCAGAAAAAATCTGCAGGGAAGCCGTCGAAGAAAGAACAGAAGGTCTAATTGTTAATGGAATACGCTTATTACGTTGCGATGTCTTTAGCATATTATTCTAAGGTGTGGAAGCGTGGACCCCCACTGAAAGAATGTGTAAGCGGATTGATGTTTTCGAAATGTGGGCATACCGGAGAATGTTGAAGATCTCATGGGTGGACATAGTGACGAATCAAGCGATCCTGCCATATATGAACAAAAAAAGTGAGGTACTTAATACAATTAAAAGAAGAAAGCTGGAGTATTTTTCCCACGTAATGAGAAATAAAAAATATGAAATGCAAGGAAAAATAGAGGGAAAACGTGGTCCTGGTCGCCGAAGAACGTCTTGACTCAAAAATCTTCGACAGTGGTATGGAGTAAGCACCACCACATTGTTTAGATCAGCTGCGGACAAAGTGAAGATGATGCGACCGATCGCCAATGTCCGGCACTTGAAGGAAAACTTCAATGAGAAGGGGCTTATATAGGTAATATGAATTTTAACAGTAAAGATAATCTAATCTAATCTAGAGATGTCGGTTCTAAGACAAGGAAATATACACGACAATAGTTTTTTGATTAAACTTATTACTAGGGAGAACACTGTGAGATTCACAGAAAATTTTGAAACGTCATTAAACAACAGAGAAAAAGCAAAATGTAGGTTTCCTCAATCCGACGGCACTTAATTATATTTCTTATAATTTTATGGATTATGTACACACTCAAGCGGAATAATTTAGTTAATCCCTGTCGGCGAGAGTTTTATACCTATACACTGTCGGTTCCTTTATATTCGATAAGACGGCTCGTTGCGGAAAGTATAAAACTCGAAGACAAATCCGAAACAAGATTCACCTCGTATATTAATAACGCAGATGCCTAATACCATTATCACTTTTACGGGTGCTTGAATATGTATTCTACATATTTATTACAATTTGTTTGATTTTATAAATGACATTCCTGCGGTCACTTAATTGTTGATCATGAACGCCAAGTTTACAAATATATAAGTTATACCAATCATTATTATTATTAGGAGTTTATTACCACTGCATAATTGCCCTTTTCTGGTATGTAAACGATTTGATAAGACACGTTTCATGATGCGGGAAGGAAATAAAAGCAAATTGAGCCAATTTGCGATTACAGTTACATTTTTTATAACCTTAATACAGTTTAATGGAAACATCAAAAAGCAGATATACAATTCAACAATTCGCCACATGTCCAAAGTTTTATGACAGGTTTTTATGCAATCGAGTAGTTCGCTCCAAGATTTAATTATATTGTAATTTACATTTTCTACAGATCTGTATTTTAAGCTTAAATAGCAATTAAACAGAACTAATTCTTAATGGAATACCCTAGTATACAAGATTGTCTAATGCTGGTGATTGCACCTGACTTTGTTGACGTTAAACTTGGCTATATTTAGCAAAGCTTCTCTCTCGCCATTCACAGTTTTAATAACAATCAATTTGAGGGAGCATTTACGACACATTGATATCGTAACAATATAAATAGACATTTTGGTTAATGGTTTTCGATCACCACTTTTCGAATTACTTCGATAACACGCAAGTTATTTTCTTACACCTCCTCCCAGTACGCAATGTTGAATTTTTGGTTCATTCTTCACTGAAAACACGCAAGGCAGAGGAGGGTTATATTAAATTTTCCCAAAATATCGCCAATCTGAATATTTTTAAGTTGGACCTAAAGTGGGTTTCAACTTTATTATTATAAACGTCCTACATATCATAGATTTTTTGAAATCCTCGGAAAATTCTATATATATTTCGCCGTTTTTAAAATATTTAAGATTCTCTGTGAAAATAAGCAGTTGACTATTTGCAAAATTTTCCTTCTTCAATCATAAGAACTTTGTCCACCGATATCTATGCCGGGTGTGTTAAATTCGACGAAAAACTGTGTTTGGATTTGATAATGTATTACAAGTTACTATTACACTTTGAAAAATAAGAAACATAATAGAAAAATCATCATACCTTTTGAAACCTTGAATGCCTTTGGAAGTACAGGTGGAAGGAACTGTTTTAGTCTTGCCGTTTTAAATTTTCAATAAATTAAAACTTGATGATGAAGGGAAAATGTCACGCAATTTGATCTGTTTGCTACCGCGTTTTGGTATACTCGGTTGATAAATTGTATTATTTTTTCTACTATTAATCATTAAAATGAGTTTTAATGAGGTTGAAGCCTCCAAAGTAGAGATTTTGTTTCTTCTTCTTTTTTAAAATCGCTGGCATGTAAATCTGAAAACAAGGACGGACACTTACGTATATAATAAATAAGACCTGTTTAACTCAAACAAACTTTTTTTCATTTTTACATATCACCAATTGTCTTGGTTCCCTATAACAATATTGATCGGGTTGTCATTTATTATTTTATAAGATTTCGTATTAAGTTTCAATAAAAACACTACACACTTACCTTCAGTTTTTAGTTTTGTTCTTAATATAATAGTCTAAATATTATAATAAAATGGAATTATTACAATTAGATTATTATAATTAGGATTGACACAATTTCAACTTTTTTCGTAAATTAAAAAAAAAACTATGTTCAAAGAAATATGTGGATGTATATTATTTAATGACATTAAAAAACTTACATTGTACACTCAGTTGTGTATTTCATTTTATTACGGGTTCTATAAAACTCTTTTACACAGAACGAACTGCATATAGTTTAAACATTTTAGACACATCTGTGTAGATTTTTTTAATAAACTGCATCACACTAATTGAAGTAAATGATCTTAGGAACCACAATTAAATATTAACATTTTGTCTAGTTTCATATTTTTTAAATATTACTTATCTCTGTAATGAAATGGAATAAAAATAGTGTAAATTTTCTAAGCTGTTTTACACTAGTAAGTACTGTACATGTTTTATGGTCTTCCCTTTCCGCAAATGTGTGTGTTGTTACAAAAGACAAAATATATATATTAACTTTAAATTATAATTAACATTATGGAACAAACGTTACAAATATCTGACAACAACAAATTTGCGAACTAGAGAAATGTTTTTGCTGCTTCAATATGACAATAACCCACCAGAAACAGCAATATGAAAGTAAATCATTTTGCTAATATTGTTATTTATTTAAAGTATTCACCTAGACACAATTACTATGTAAATTCTAATCGCAAAGTCCGTGTCAGCAATAAAAATATAAAATACTTACAAAATATAATATGCATTAATATATGGCCACAATAAATTCATATATAAGGTTTACAAAACACACAATCAAATTTGTTTAGGCAAACGTACATTTTGCTATGTATTAATAGCAATAAGCAATAATGAAAGTTAAAAATGGTTTCATATATTGTTGTGGGTTCCTTTATCTTTCCATCCAATATCCGAATTAATTGTCATCAATGCTAATTAAGTATATTGTTTAATTAGCTCATTTGCCCCACCCAGCGCGCCGCTAATGTAAGGTCCGATAAACAAATTTAAATAATTAATCAGCGATGCCTCATAAATTAAACAATCCGAAAATATATCTCAAGCATAGATTATGTGCTCCTATGGCTTAAAACTTGGATCGAACTAAAATCTCAACCTGAAAATCTAAAAATGGAATATGCAAAACACATCAGACCTGTTTGAACCGAAGATATCTGAAATCTTACCACTAATTTATGGTAATTTGATAAAAAAAAATGTTTTGGGAGGCGAGTTATCCCCACTTTTAAAGGGCGGAGTCAACAGGGGAGACGACCAAGCCGCCAGTCAATGAATTATCGAAAGGAACCGGCAAGTTCCTCGCCAGCAGTTCTTTGTTTGAGCTTGAACGCTGTTATAGAGCCGGTTTAAGTTTATGCCGGTTTTAAGTTCCTATAGTGCTCGGTTTGGTATAGATTGAACGTTTTGATAAGGATTGTTTCAGTGATAGTGCATGTGATCGAGTTTTGATCGATCGATATCAATAACGGTAAGTCAGTTTTTATTTAACCGATTATGAAACAACTACGAAGTTTTTTTTTGTTAACAATTATATCCCAAATTTTGATTAAAGACAATCATGAAAAATAATCGATCTATTTAAAAGCCTTATTAATAACAATAGGTATAGGATTTAAGGCCCCCATGTATATAAATAATAAATAAAATCTTGGCAAAATGATTTGCATAATGATTCTGAAATATCGTATTCGTTCTAAACATCTTTGCATACTTAAAACAATCAAATTAAATCAAATTTGTGCATACCAAATCATAAAGATTGTTCAATTTAATATGAGAAAAGCATATTAAAAAAATCAAACTTCGCTGACAACTGAATAAGTGCGTTACAGTGAATGTTTTAGATAAAATAAGATTTAATAAAAATTATTGCGTGAATCCCTTACATGTCCCAGTATGTATGTAGCAAGACGCAAAATCAATATAAAATAGTGCGCACATTTAACTTTGCGACCGTTTGCACAATTTTTTTAACGAGCTTGCTCAATAATATTCACGTTATTCTGCTAATTATCACACACAAAGTTAACCCTATCAAATTCTGGTTAATTATGTGATTTCTCTTCCAATAATTGGTGAACATAAAAATATCCGCATGCAATATTTTTTCACCGCTTTAAAATTGTAAGAAAGATAGTTTTCCGTGATAATTATATAACTACTTCATTCCTTCTATTTGTTATGAAGGGCTATTGACTGGTGTACAGTCAGTCCATTTTGATCTTCGCCAAAAGCATTTGCAGCACCAGGAAATATGTAAAAGAAAGTTAATAACCATTTTACTTAAATTACCGAGATTAATGATACTAATTCCAAGTATTTCAAGACACAGAATACATTGTTTTTATACAAGATGTTGCATATGTGCCAACACTTTAAGAATATTTCAAAAGCGAGGGCGACAGGATCAGTATTACTGCCAGTATTTTGATCATTTGATAAAGACACGGTGTTGCCGTAACAATTGTCATGTCAAAATATATAATTTCGTGAAGATTTGAACTTTTAGTTCTTATTTATTTTGATAAATGGGTTTTCATCAAGTAAAAGCCTCTTCAGTTCAATGTTACAAAGATTTTCTTATGGCGTCTGCTATATGTACTGTGCGTTCAATTTATCTTGATAACATTTTAATTCGCTGTAACTTTTTTTTAGAGATATGAAAGTAAACAAAAGAACAAAATGTAGGGTTATTAGCCAAATTTCTTTCCAAGTGACGTATAAAACAAAACACTATCAATTTTCTGACATAGAAGCCTACATTTTATTTTTTATATATTACATATGTGTTTAATCGAATATCTTATTCCGATTACAATCATGTAACACACTTTATATTTTAGTCCACTCGTTCTTGACAAATCGGCAAAAATATAATATCATTTTAAAAGAGTGCCGTGACTGACTACAACAACAATTATTATTTACAAATTAAAGTAGAACAAAAGCACTAAAAATGACAAGACACACTAAAGTAAAAAATTTCCCAACTATTTTAAATACTGCTGTATGTGGCCACCAGTTTCCTGAACACATTTCTCATATACTCTAATTGTATGTATTGCATTTAGTAACGTTACCGGATTGTCTCTTAACTGATTGATTGCCGAAGTTCCAAGATATTTTTCAAGGAGTTCCGTGCACGTGATTTTTTATGTGTTCCCAAAAGAAAAAAATCTAGCTGGCGAATTCATAGTTCCGCCGTTCCCTATCCTACCACTGGGATATTCCATGTTAAGAAAATTTTTAACTTGCACATTTCATCTCACAATGCTTCCGTCTTGCTGCCATATAATCGGCGCTGATATATTTAGGGGTAAATCTTCAATATATTGCCCATCTATGATACCACACACCATATATTAATTGATTGGTACCCCGGGTTTTTATTTCGTGTATTCGTGTGTCTAGGATTATTTAAAGACCAATATCACGTATTTTGTCTATTACAACCCTTTCTTGTAGTGAAGGAACTTTCATCAGTGCATAAAATGTTTTTCAAAAAATTATTATTCTCATTATGTCAAGTATAAAAAAATCCAAATAAAACTGCATCCTGCTTTGATATCGTTCAGCATTTAGTTTAATTTAGAAATTTTAATGCATTATATTTATATAGTTTCAAAACTCAGTGAATTGATCCCCGAGAAATACCTGTCCCTTCATATACTCTAATAAAGGAAACTGGATGTGCTTCATAGAATCCTAATATGTTTGCCTTATTTTCCTCATTTAGAACCTTATGATTTCGGCATACCTTTTTAGCATTCAATACGTTACATTTTATTCAAATTTCTTTGCCAGCCTTGGAAATATCTGTTTTGAAGGAGCTCGGCGCTCTGGATAAAGTCCAGTATACTGACGACGAGCTGCGGTTGCCCTTTTATTATTCAGAAAGAATAATTGAAGCATATCACTTCTTTCACGGATGCTAAATTCGCGAAAAAAAAATTTAACAATAATGTCTTGGACAATAATTCCACCATCAACTTTGTTTACTGGTATGTCAAACATAAACATATTTTTATTTGCCAGTCAGGGCACCCTTTGATAATTATATAAAAATTACCTATTTTTGCCGATTTGTCAAGAACGAGTGGACTAAAATATAAAGTGTGTCACATCATCTTCATCGGAATAAGATATTCTATTAAACACATGTATAATATACAGGTTGTTCCAGAAAATTCATGGTGTTTTGTTTTATACGTCACTTGGAAACAAACTTTTGTTTTTTTTTTGTTCACCATGATATCTCTAAAAACAAAAAAGTTACAGCCAATTAAAATGTTATTAAATAACAACTTATTCCATGTCTCTTACAACCTAATCTAATCGAACTCAATATTAATCATTCGTTAAATGGTAACGTACTCTTTATTTGCAGTTTTTTATTTTAAATGGTTATTGCATATATTTTCTTATACAAATTTTGTGATAATTTATATACAAATAAATTATTTTTTCAAAAGTTTAACATTTGGTTTTACCTGAAAAAATTCATATTTTACAAATTCTTTCTTTTTCAGTTTTCCATAATACAATAATATATAGTGTACTAAAGTATTTTGCTCTAAATTTAACTTAAACATTTTAAAACCAAATAAAGTTTAATTGATTTTATTATAATCCAGAGAGGTAACTTGGAGGTAAATTATAATATATTGATTAATTAATAAAAAAAGGCTGGAATGACAGTTATTTATTAATTATTAAATGGCATTGTGATAGTTATATCATAAACTATGGAAAAGTTTGAATTTCAATTTGATAATCAACAATTGTTATGTGGTGTTAGCAGCAAAGTAATTTTTCTGTGCCTTAAGGAGAGATCTTCATTCATAGCGGGATAATGTCGCTTTGTGTAAAGTAATAAATAGTGTTATATTCAGGTACTTTGAAAAAACATTAATTTTATATATTTATTATTTTATTAAGATGTTTTTATTGCATCAGAATATAAGAAAAAACTCTCTTTGGCTTCAATAAAGGATCTAATAGGAAAAATTGATTACAGCTTCCAAAATTCATATTTGACGTAAAATTTAAAACAATGAAAAAAAGAACACGAGGTGACTCCTTTCAATTACACAACTTTCAATTTTCTTATTTGATAACATTTTAATCACAAGAAAAATTGCTTTTGGAGTTAAAAGGATTTCTGCAGATATTTGAGTCAGTTTAGGATGAATCAAATTGTACGAACAATTTTAAGGAAGGCAATATGGTTGATAAAAAAACGTAGATCGGATATCGGCTCAAGCAATTAAGTTTTAAGTGTATTTCTTGGTATTTTAGGCCATAAATTTGCTATAAAAACGGATGGAACAAGTTTGGGCGCCGGTGTCTGAGTCGCCGCACCGATGGTCTATAGAATTTTTTGGCCAATTACGTTCATAAATCTTTTGGGCGCGTGCCTATCGCAGATAAGAATCACAGGTAGGCCCAGTGTGGGTGCTTCTTTTTTTCCTTGTATTTGAATGAAGGTAGAACAGCACCAGAAGGCCAACTTATCCGAGAGCTTTTCAGCTACAATTTCCTTTTAGCAGTGTAAGGTTTGTCAAATTGGTATATTTCTTTGTAACAATGCGTCACTTCTATTTCTCGGTCTTTCTTCAATAGCATATTATATAATATAATCTGTAAATGTGTAAATCTATTGTGAGCTAAACTTCAGCCTGTTTGATAGCCTTAGATGTTTTCCTTGACGGTAGAAGGGAATAATAAAAAACTTTATAAAATAAAACTTTCCAAATATTAACGCACCTACTCAGTAATTCTAAGCATAAGACCCATCAACTGCTTAGCACCTTCTATCCTTTCTGGTGAGTATATCATACCAATAACATAAATGCCATTTTTATCTTACTGATAACTAAGTGACATTTTTGGTAGAAATGCTAAGCGAACACTCGGATATTTTTAAACAAATATAGTAAAAACCTAAAAATAAAGGTTTCAGAAAAGTTATTCAATACAAAGTAGTTAGTTTGGAATCACTATATTGAAGGTCACAGGGAAATAAGGAAGCAAATGTCAATAAAATTAACCACTCACACAAAGTTTTACTAAAATTCTCAAAAAACCCTATATAAATCGGTGAGGCTAGCATAGCATTCATTTTTGAGAAGTGTCTGTTTAGTTAAACATTAATTTCTATGCAATTTCGTGCAAAGTAAACTTAATGTATGGATATTGTGCATAATTGCTTGAGTACTTAATATGAAAAGCTAACTTTAGTCAGATCTTTATTTATAAATGTTGATCCAATATATACGACCTATGTACTTTATTTGAAATTTATCTGGTGTTCATTTATCTGGTATTCATATACCACCATATTTTTTTTTAATAAATAGTGCCTGAATTAAATTTTATCCTTATTGTTATTATGCTGCTGGATAGGTTTTCATATTAACAAGAGTGGAACCGTCTTTTTCATTTCCAGCATCTTCAAAACTTCGTATTATCGATAAATCTTTTTTTATAGGTATTTATTGTTAATACCGCACTTATAGTTTGTAAACGTATAGTTAATAGATAATACTTTAACAAAAATATTGGTTAGTTTTGGTTAGCACATGCGAAATGAAGTTATAAAACGTACTAGTATATGATTCAATCTGAGTGTATTGACTTCAAACGCTAGTAGGATTATCACTTAAAGATAACAAAACGTCAGCATCAAAATTTTCCGGAGTAAACAAAAAGAACCAACGAAACGTCAGAGTATGCCAACGTGGGTTGGGTCAAAACTGAAGACATAACATATGTATTTAACATTGGGTAAAAATATCGGCTAACATATTAACGCAACTTATATATATTGTGATATAAGGGCAGCAGTAAACTTACGACTGTTGTCACATTGACGTATTTGAGGATAACTAACCTCCAGAACGACTTAATATAGTAAACACTTGATTGCAAAAAGAGTCAAAAAACATCGTTTTGCTATTTTTAACATAATGATTGAAAAGGGAAATCTACAAAACTTTAGATTCTTACACTACTACTTGTGCCGTGAGGAATACTCGATAGGATCACATCGATGGAGTAGTATTTTGATGTAAAAGAAGAACAAAAAAGCAAGTTATTGTTATCTGTAAAATGTACCCATTAACTAAGTTTGTATTTTAATTTAAACTGAGAAACCTGATTTTGATCGCGTGGCACTGTTAATGCAGGAAGCATTTATAATTACAAAGTAATAAAATAAATAATATTAAACATGGTAAAAATCGCTAACACACTTGCTTTACTTTAAAATTTCTTCTGAAATTAATATAAGTTGTAAAATTTCAAGAACAAGACAATCTGCATAATATTATGGTCCGACGGAGTTCGAGGAACCCTAAAAAACATTTCTACAATTTCTTCCTGATTTCAGTAAGTCGTATATGGAGGTACCCGTATCTGGAGGTACTAACCAAATTTCAGGTATACTTTTTTCTAGCGAAAGCCAAAAATCGGATCGGGTCCATATTTCGTTTTGGAAGCTTCAAAAGCGAAAAGTTTCAACCGTTCAGTTAAGTTCGAGTTATATCGGTTTATAACCGTTTCAGGGAACACAGACTGAGATGCAATGATCAAGCACCAGAAAAATTCAATCAAACCTTACACTTGACCTATACTTCTGTTGACCTCAGAAAAACTCGAATTCAATTCAATTCAATTCAATTGAATTATGCGTTTCACAAAAAATGTTGGGCTCGACTGCTAGGATCATTCGCCCATTGCCGACTTCCGTCGAAGATCTTCGCATTTGGTCATGGACCAACACGTACAAAGAAGACATATAACCAACATTTGCTCAACTAGCAAAAAACAATTTTGACCGATACCAAAAAAACCGCCAGCCCCCCCACCCCCGCTTCCGCCACGGACCATCTGGGCCCATCCGACCTCCATACCGACGTGAAAGGGAAAAAGCGAAGGGATCGGCGACGATTATCACTTTAAAACGTTCACTAAACACTGAAAACACTAAATCCACCTAGTGGAGACCGATTTCAAAAATTTTTTGGACGATTACAAAGGATTCTGTAGGGAGCGAACGGAGGTTAAACCGCCGCGTGCAATGCTCCACCACAGAATCCAAAAACTCGAATAAGAGGTCGTTTTCAATTTCTTCTTGTGTTTTGGTCGAGAGTTTCACTTATTAAATATATAATTAATGTTTACGAATCGTGGCGTCCGAAAAAAAATCGGTAACCTTGACGGCGCCGGACCCGATCCGAGGTAAAACTTGGATTCACGTACGAGGCCACGTGAACAAGCGACATTTATCAAGACAAATACAAATGAAAAATTATTACAGATTTGGAAAAAGAAATTATTAATTTAAGATACTGTGTACAGAGGGGTGCTTAGGTTTCATCTCTGTTGGCAGTCTGAAAATGAGTATCGCAATCGCAATTTTGGTAAAAATAAGCTCCTCAACAACAAAGAAAAAACCTAGTGGCCGGAGCGAAGTACTTTCATTCTTATGGCTCTGTCCACTCGCCTAAAGCTGGGAGCAATGATAGGGTTGTGGAATTGACCGAAATTATTTTTAAAATAGCATTAAATTTATATTTATTTATATTTTCGCCGCCTCATTCTGGGAACCAAATGGAGTAGATATTATTATTGGGATTCCCCGAATTGCAAAGTATGAAGAGGATTATATTATATACTAAACAACACTAGATTGTATGTACACACGTTGAAGGTTTTTTTTTCAAAAACAAAAAACACGAGATTTTTTTAAGAAATACTGGCAAATGTACCTGCGGAATGTATGCTTCATTTCGTTTAGTTTAATCTACATACAGTAAATATTTCAAATTCTGATGAACTTACGTTTTACTTCCGCATACTGACTACGTTTCTCGATAGAACTACTTTGTACGTCTAATTATTCTTGTGAGTTGAAACCGGTATGACTGTTTAAAGTAATCTTGATATATCGGTTATTCTGTAGTAACTAGTCGAATTTTTGATAAACGTACATATCCACCTATTCATTACACGGTCGTAGTAGTGCACGTTGGAAATATGTCTTTCTCTCTTTCTATACATACCTAGTGGTTTATATGCCAGCGCAAATAGATCCGAATACTTTACTTAGTAACTTTCTCTGTATCAACAATTTTATGCAAACCGTGATAAATTTACGTAACCGTATGGCACCAACTTCCGGCATGCAGGCGTACCCAAAAATTACCTGTGTGACCACGAGGGCAGGTATTCGTTACACAGGCGCCAGTCATTGACAGCTTAATGTTTACAGATCCGTGATGGCAAGATAAGATCTTATTAGCATCACTGGGTCCGCTATTGTGCAGAGACGGACCTGATGTTTTGACAGAACAGTTGACTTACAGTTGTTTACTACTGTGGCAACTTCACATTTCTTTTTAAAAGAAGTTTGAAATCTTAAAAAGCAGAAGTTTTTTGAGGGGTACAGAGGGTATCTTTTTTGTTTTCTAGGAAATAGAACGATACAAAATAAGGTCTTTAAAACAAGGGTAGGATGGGTTTGCTCGAACCCGATACTCATTCCTGAATACTTTACGCTATTTATTTAATTATCATAGCGCATTGAAACTGCTACAATAATAACGTAATAGATATATTATGGTTTTATGAGATAAATATGTTGGTTCAAAATCAATACTTTATTTTAAACAAAATTCGCATCAGAAAACAATGTTTGCTTTTTGCATTCTTTATAATGAGTTGCTATATATGGTAAAATTTTTATTCAGGACAAAAAAGACAGTTGTACACATTTTCGATAGGAACATAAAATTAAACAGTTTAACAGTTCCTTTTTTCGGTCCTTTTGAAAATTGCCCATAACTTTTTTATTTATGAAAATTTTGAATTCGGTTACAAACATTATTATGTATTTTTTTAACTCAACTGAAGTCTCCTACACTGATTTTTCTACAGTTCTCTATTTTCTCATAAATGAATACAACTGTATCATTTTATATGGCGGAAATATAGGGCATATTTTGTTTATATATTAATGTATTAGTAGGTTGTGCATATAGCTGTCAAAGACAGTTAAGAACATAACTTTTATTATTTAACGTATTTTGATTTGTCACACATAATTTTTGTAGTCAAACTTAAGCTTTTAGTGGAAGGATGCAAATGATTTTTAGAAAAATTTAATCGAGTACAGGTTTCCTGTTGATTTTTTGAAATTTAATTAAAAATTTAAATTAAAATCAGCACTTGTTTAAAGTTCAAAATTTATAAGTAATTTTATGTGCTTTTCAATGTTTCAATGATCCAAAAATATACAATACAAACTTAGATTTTTTGGTTAATGGCAAATAAAATATTAGTATTAAAAATATTAAATTTAAACTTTTTATAAAAGTTCTGAATTCCTCCTGCGTCGGTTTTTGTTGAGTCGAACTAGCTGACGTTTCGCCAATCATCCTGTTGGCTTCTTCAGAGCTTGACTGAAACTGAAAAATTAAATTCCAACCATTAATTTTGCGTAACAAAATGCTCCAGCGATTTTTTAAAAATTCGAATTTTCGAGAAACACTAAAGCTCGGGAACGGAAACAGACATCCATGTGCGGTTATAGCCATTCTATTTTTTGAGATCGGACTCCAGATACCTCAAATTATTTGCTCATTTCCGTACATTCTGTATTAACCTGCTCAGCTGGGTTTTTATATTGTCGACCATCCCGGTTCCTCTGATCACTCCTTTGTTTATTTCCGCTACAAGATGATTACAGCTCAATATTTCATCAAGCTGCGTCAAATCTTGGAATCTCGTTGGACCTAATATTTCTTCCTCTCCAACAGTTCAGAGATTTTTTTAAGACAAAATTCTCGTAAATTCTCTGTAATCTTTGATTTATTAAAAATTTACAAGGTGGCATATAAGGTATAAAGCTATAAAATAATCTTCATATTATATTATGTATTGTTATATTTTATTATATTTTAATTTTAAAGGTTAGTAATAATATAAATAAAATAATTTAAAGCCGTAAAATGAGAAAATCAGATTTTATTAAAAATTAGTACAAAAATAAATCACGCTTCCAAATTCCGTCATGTAGTTAAATATTGCCGTATCAGTATCAAAGATTTTTCGGCTGTACTTAAGGTTCTTTTTTGGCACTATTTCGGAACTGTCACGCGAATTTCACATAAGACAAAGTATCAAGCTGCACCCACCAGACTACAAACCGAAAACGTTTTTTTTTGCCTATAATGATGGGTGTTTGCCTATGCGTGGAGAAAAATGACTTCGTGTGAATTTCAAAATCTAACGGTTTTAAAATTGGGGGATGTTTCGTTTAAGTTAGGTGAATTATAGTCCCTAATGAAATTGATATCGCCAGTTAAGATCGTACAGTCATGAAACTTCAATTGCTCGCGAGAACGGACAGGAAAATTGGTCGGGTTCAATATATCAAATCAGGCGTTGTTTTTTAGGTTATTTAGTAAATTACACAGGTCTACAAAATAAAACTTTCTGACAAATCTTTTTATTTTGGAAACTGATATATAATATAGTAATATAATAATGCTAAAGCAAAAGGTCACAGCCTAGGAAACGCAATACGAAGGTACAACAAGTGAACACTAGGATATAAACAAGACCAAATAACCTCTAACGTAATAACCAATGGATGTTCTTTAGAGGCCTGGGTGTGCCTACCACAACTCATAGCAAACCCCGTCGCAAACGGAGATGTCCAATTCTTTGGTCGGGCATCTGGTCCCAAGATGCTCAACATGATCCCGACGCCTATTGGATTGACAATGAGAGACAAAACAACGAAAACGTCAACCTCATGACAAACATTACTGTCTCCGAGACTGACTTGAGGAGTACGGTGAAAAGACCTAATAACTGGACAACGCCCGATATAGATAGTTTACATAATTATTGGAGGGCCCTGAGGGATCCACAAGAGATACCTACGTATTTTACACACGGAGAAACGCACATGCTACCTAAGAAAGGGGACCTAAACCAGCCTAAAAATTATAGGCCAATAACCTGCCTCCCATCAGCATACAAAATTCTAACTTCCATCATAGGCCACAAACTAAACCACCACCTAATGCGTAATAACATATTGGCCTGGGAACAAAATGGGTGCAAACAGAAGACCAGAGGATGTAAGGAGCTTCTTGTGATCCACAATGTAGTTACGAAATAGGCAAGAAAACGCCGAAAGCACTTATCCATGGCTTGGATTGATTACCAAAAGACTTACGGTTCAGTGCCCCACTAGTGGCTGCTGGAGGTCCTTCGAATATATAAAATCGACCAGCAAATCATAAACCTGATGAAACACTTAATGACGCCATGGCGAACCACCATAACTTCAATTGTCAAAGAGAAGACGAACCAATACAGGACAAAAGACAGGAATAATTTCAGTCCATTATGGTTCTGTCGGGCCTTAAACTCGTTCAGCAACATGTTGAACCGAGTAACATACACCTACATCATCGATGACCAAACGAAAATATCCCATCTCCTTTACATGGACGACAAAAGTTGTACGGTCATCAGCTGGGGCTTATGAACCGCATGCTGAAGACCATGAAGACTCCACTAAATGCAGACTCTGTAATGTGACAGAGGAAACAGTCATCGTCGGTACCAAAGAGGCACAACAATATGGGAAAAGCTTTCATCAAATGATCGGGTTAGGCAGAGGCCTACTAATAAAATACACTGCTTCTCATCACTCCACAGCAGCTATTGGAAAATGACACAACGAGTTATATTGGGACGTCACTATGATCACTGGCAGACCTGTCGAGCGTAATAGACCGGACATATGCCGGCTTATGGAAAAAAATAATCGATTTTTCGGTACCGCAGGACTACAACCTAGCAAAAGTTTACGCCGAAAAGATTTCAAAATATGAAATATAGAAATGCAGAAAGCGGTGGTGTTTAGCACGGTGAGCATAGTAAGGCGGATCGTCTCCCTCTACTGACACTAACAGTGCAAAAAAGTGGGATCTTAGTTTTAAAAAAAGTGCAAAAAAAACCTTTACTCAGACTTTTTTCAGTGAAATTTCCGTCTTTGTGCCAGAAAGCTACGTTGTCCGGACATTCAGCTGTGTTTTTAAGGACATATCCCGTTTTAACTTCCGCCATTTTGTTTCATTTGCCTTGATATCGCCGTTCCTTAACGTCCTGGTGAAACCTTCTCTCCCCGTTCTTCGCTAACTGCTCCAAGATTTTCAGGAATATAGCTCAGCTGTGAAAACAGGAAATGCACGTTGAAATTCATATTACAACCTAGACGATGAAAATGTTGTAACATATTTTGAACAATACTTTCGTAGTTTTCGTCCTTAAAGTTCCCAACAAATTTATCAATTACTTCTTTAAATGAAAAACAGGCGTTTTTTTCGACATTGGTCATTGTGTTTTGAAAGTTACCATAGCAACACCAAAGCTTAAACATTTCTTTCTACCTTTGCGCCAGTTTCTTAATTCTTCAACGCAAACGGATCAAACAATATGAGGAACCCAGGACTTGTCTTCGTCGCCAATTCTTACACCAAAATAAGCGTAGTATACATTTTTCACAAAGGAAGTTTTACTACGACATAACTACCACAGATATAACAAAAGTGATTTGAAATTGAGCATTAACATGTTCTTTTTCACTGAATACTGAACTTGTGTTTTGTCAACAATTGTATTTAAATTATTAATTCAAACTTAAATTATTTTTGGTAAAATTGCTTAATTCAAATTTAATCAACAACATTGACCCGTTATTCTCAACAAGAAAGGTGTCGTAAAATACGTTATGCACTTGGAAGAATCGGGTATAGAAGATATTTAGAAACCGTCAACAAAATAGGGGGTAACAATATCCGAGGTTACACAATAATTACCTTTAAAAGAGCTGGACGCAAATTGGTTGCTTGTGACTTATGTAACGTGTTATTAGATAAAAAATAGTATTAACTACGAGTATCCTGATATTTAGTAGTAGCTATAATAATAAAAATTTTAAATAATAAGAAAAAGGATATTGACAGTTTTCAAATTTTCAAATCAAAATCAATCAATTTCAAAATTTTAACAATATCCGAGGTTACACAATAATTACCTTTAAAAGAGCTGGGCGCAAATTGGTTGCTTGTGACTTATGTAACGTGTTATTAGATAAAAAATAGCATTGACTACGAGTATGCTGATATTTAGTAGTAGCTATAATAATAAAAATTTTAAATAATAAGAAAAAGGATATTGACAGTTTTCAAATTTAATAAGAAATAAAAGCGGAAAATAGGGGTCCGATTTTCTTCTGTACTCTAGCATATGATATAATGCAATATATTAAAAACCTAGCCAAAGTTAATCTTGAAATTTCCAGAAAAATTATATGGCTGCAGTATATCGAAACTGTCCTAATTCTTCAATTTCTAAACACGTCACCAGAAAAGGAATCGCGAGTTTGTTATAGAGAATTAGGACAAAATACGGGAATGGTCAATAAAATTTGACTTAGTCTCTTATTTATTATCTAATTCATCAATATTTTGTTAAACCATTAGAGATCAGCACTTTATCGCAATACAATCGATCGCGATTCCAAAAATTTTCTGCTAAATTAATCGCAACCCTTACCGGTCGCATTTTTAAAATGATGATTTATAAAGTGCTACCATTGTTGTTAATGAGCAAAAAATTTTATTAATTTAGTGCCTTTTCTTTCACAGAATTGTAAAGAACTTCAAACAGTGATTCTGTGCTTGTGTGCGATTTGGTTTATTTTATATCCATTATCAAAGCGGTGCGTCGCCATTTCACTCGCACATTAATTTTCCTGCGTCCATAGCGAGTTCAATTATCCTGATTAAGGGTGTTTCACCCGAAATGGCCGACCCTAAATATACGCACCCCTAAAAGGACCCGTCAGTCTGCGCGTTGGTAGGCAAGCCGGAAGGGATAACTTATTGTTATTGCGAGATACCGTGACGAGGGCGGAATCCACGCACTTTTATGCGTGCTCCATCTTGAAATTCTAATACGCGATATTGATCTTCGATGCGGAACATGCGATCTAGAGGTAGGATCCAACGAAATAAAAGTAATGAAATTTTTGATAATTGATTAATGGTACTGCCAACGGAATGAGATATTTTATATGATATATTAACATTTTTGAAATAAGCAAGATATAACATAATATTTCGTTTGGATAAAACATTTTTAGAAGTGAATTAATTTTCTGAAAAGATTAAAAAAAATTACTTCGGTAAAAAGCATGGGTATTTATTTGTTGATTTTCTGAACGCGCTAATATATAATATAATAATAATACTTTTGCTGTAGATGAACTTGAGTTTGCACAAGTCGAGAACAGCGGACCGAATGCTTAACCAATAAGGAGTGGCTGAAAAAGTTTATCAACTTATTGCATATACCGTGCGTTTTCTACAATCATTACTTTTTTGGTACTTTTTTGCCAAACAGCACGAATATAATTCCTGAAATGGCTTGCGACTGTGGACAACGAAGACAGAGAATAATGTGTATTTTAAAAGTGGGGAGTGGAAAATAGTATATTATGCAACAAGTGCGGTAAACGTCATTTGACTCACTAGTTTATTTGACACGAGCGAAGCGCAGCGGAGCGAGTTTTTAATAAACGAGTGAGTTAAAAAGTTTTTCTGCTCCCGTCTGTAAAATACCTAATTACCCACCGATCTCGCGTGCGGAAAGTGTCACTTTACCACATCAGATTTGTTTCCCATGAATCCGAGCCATTTCGAACATTTCCGCGATTTTACCGCACGGATTTGGGAGCAATCGGATGTTTTCGGAGATATTTCCCACGCTTTGAATTTTGACGTTTGTCAATTCTGACGGTCATGTCAGTGAGTGTATTCGTGTTGTTTTGCGAAAATTTAGCCAAAAACTAACGGTCGTAGAAAAAGTATAGTATGCAACACGTTCGGTAAACTTATTAACTCACTCGTTTATTAAAAACTCGCTCCGCTGCGCTCCACTCGTGTCAAATAAACTCGTGAGACAAATGCCGTTTACCTCACTTGTTGCATAATATACTATTACCGAACGTGTTGCATACTATACTTTTTCTACCACCGATAGTTTTTGGGTAAATTTTCGCAAAACACGAATACATTCACTAACTGACCGTCAGAATTGACAAACGTCAAAATTCAAAGCGTGGGCAATATCTCCGAAAACATCCGATTGCTCCCAAATCCGTGCAGTAGAATTCCGGAAATGTCCGAAGTGGCTCGGAATCATGTGAAACGAAACTGACGTGGTAAAGTGACGCTTCCCGCAGGATAGATCGATGGGAAATTAGGTATTTTACAGACGGGAGTAGAAAAAATATATTTCGTGGCTTCTTTCCTTCAACGAATTGGATGTATTATTACATGTATGTGTATAGAAATAATTACCTAAAAATAACTATGCCTAGACAAGTGCGCAAAATGTGATTCCAAAAAAAAAACAATTTGAATTTGAATTTGAAATTTGTTTTCTAAATAAATGCTCCTAACTAGGCAAATAAGCCACAGTTAATAAAATATATAGATAAATAAATGAATATTTAAAAGGAGTGACTGTCATAGTTATTTAAGTTTCGACTAAGGAACTTTGCGTCTGTCCATCAAAATAGTGGAATTTCTGAATCCGCCTGATTTGCCATCCAATCATGATTTCTCCTTTTCCTTTTCCCATATTAAACGTAAATTAGAGGGTCAAAGGTTTGAATAATAAATGAACGGCGTGCTAAATTGAACAGTATTCTAGATTTAAAAAACCGACAGTACCTTTTCTGTACAATTAACGTTAGCATTTCGATTAATGTTCGATTATTGTGCGGATTCAAAAATGTGGTGTGACATTTAAAGTTTTCTTTATCATTTTCATTTAAGTTCTGCTCAAAGTACCAAGTTGAAAAAATTTGAATTTAGGTTGAAACTTTCAAATTTCAAATACTGTGGAATCGTTTAAAAGTGTTCTAGGTTTCTTGTATCATCGGCATTAATGAATTATGAACTCAAATTGCTAATGATAAAAAAGCAATGATATAAAGAAATCGGTGGCCTTAGGACACCGAAACTATCTTCGAAATGGGTCTATCTATACACCCACCGAGTTGGGCTAATCCTCAGCCAACCACACTGTAATTACTCTATAAAAATAAAGTTTAAACAAGCTCTACAAAATAGTATAAAATCATTGTTAGCTGAAACAGCTTACGTTAAATTTGCAACGAAAAATAAACACGATAATTAATTATAATACACATTCGCAGCCAGAGTACACCGCAGTAAAATAAATAAGAAAATGACAATAATTAATTATCATAGCGGACATCGGGGTCAACGTATAGCGAGTCCATCTCTCTCGTCGAAATAAATTTAAAGTGGTTCTTCAACTCTTCAGATACCGGCGAGTCGTAGCTAATGGGACCACATACACATATACTTCTCGGATGACATCATTTTCACATCAAACCCCCATAAAAATAACATTGTTCATCGTCCAACGCCGGGCGCCAGGTAAATTTAACACCACTTTGCGGTCGTGGAGATCCCTTTCGGTTCGCGCTGCTGATATACGGCCACGTCAACTTTATTCAAATTGTGACAAGAGATTTGGAACTAATTAAATTAACCGCGATTTTTTTTGGTCCGTGTGCAGAATTTAAAACAGATCAAAAGCAATCTTACGTTAAAAGAAATTTGCTCCAAAATTAATAAAAGTTGCTAAGCCACTCACATCAACGTAACGCGCATCCGAAAGATATTTGCTTTCTCTGCTCATAACCAAGTGCTTTTTGTTTTCTTCCTTTGCCAACCATCATAAGTCAACTTATGAAAGTCGGACGACACCTTCCCCACGGAATATGTGTTCCATCCTCAGATTTAACTGAGGTGGTTTTTACTTGATGAAAATCCATTTAGCACAATTCAATTAATTTTTTCTTCTAATTTAATTGTGTCCAAGATGATGTTTATCCACAGACCATGCAGTGTTCTCAATTATAAATAACACACCACTCTTGCACTATCTTGCATTGAAATGCGGTCTAACACCAGCCCACTACAAACTTCTATTGATATTGCAGCTCGTACAATTTGCTATTTTCCTTCATGACTAAGACGAAACTAAACACTTCACGAATACTTATCGGAATGCATACAAACTCGTCATTCATCCGGTTATGGTCTGTTCATAGATATAAGAAAGTGAGCAACTGCTTTTGAAAGGGTGGTCATTAACATACAATGCAACAAGATTATTACCTAAAGTTTCGGAATTTAAATTCAGGTAAAATTGTGGTCCGTAATAGAAAATAATTTTATACCTACCTGCCTTTAATATTGTTTGGTTTGGTATACTACTTAGTTTAAGTTTATTAGTTATCATTCTTATTTCGTGTGTAATACAGCGTGTGTTGAATCGTGTGCGAATTATGCAAAATATGTGCGAGTCTACTGTATCTCAGGAGATGCTCCCGCCCAAATGTAGAAAACACTATTCTATTGAGACCAAAGAAGTTATAAACAATGTTTATTTGACTCTCATTGAACGTGGTGCCAGCAAGCAAACACCTTTAGAAGAAACGGCCACATTGACGAAAATTCCAACATCAACTGTATGGAAAATTGTGAATAACATTTCCGCGAGGAAAAAAAAGAAGGGATGCTGACATTTTCTCGAGTGTAGATGAAAGTGATCAAGATATAATACGGCGTAAGATTTACCAGTTATACGAGGAACAAAGCGTGAATACATTAGGTATCATAATTAGGAGCCTTGAAAAAGATCAAACCGGTGTTAAATGTGGAAGAACTACCTTATGGAAGTGTATTCAACACATGGGTTTTAGATTTTAAAAAATTGACAAAGGCCAAGTTTTAATGGAATTTTTTAGAATTCGGAAATGGCGACTGGAATATCTAGAAAAAATTAGGATTTACAGAGAACAATATAGGCCAATTATTTACTTGAATAAAACCTGGTACGACACTTATGATACCCAGGAAAAGTGTTGGGTTGACTCAACTGATAAGTGTAAAACAAACACGCCATCAAAAAGAGGTAAAAGAATAACTATTTTGCATGCCGGCTCTAAACATGGTTGGATTCCAAATTGACTTTCTCTGTCTGCGAAAAATATTAAAGATTCTTCTCTGGATTATCATGAAGACACCATCATGTGACACAAAAGCAACAATCCAAAACTACATGTATAATAACGACATTTATTTTCACGAAGATTATACCAAAAAGCAATTAATTGAGGTTCTACAAAACTTGAACCTACAAAAGGAATAGGTCTGTGATAATTATGCAAACAATCTAGGGCATACAGTTTTAAAGCTTCCACCTTACCACTGTATATTTAATCCCATTGAAAATAATTGGCACCAACTGAAATCTGCCATTCGTCGTAACAATGTTTTTCCCCGTGTTAACCCCAATGTCAGACTTATAGAAACCGAAGTTTTTAACATCCCTCCACAAAGTTGGGTAAATTTTGTTAAACATATAGAAAAAACATAACAATCTTATATCCATATTGCAAATAATATAGAACAAAGAATAATTAGAACAGGCGATGATAGCGATAGTGATACTGATATATTATGTGAATAATTTTAAGTAATTTAAGTAGGTGATTAAAATAATTTGTAATTTTATTTTAGGTTTAAACATAAATACATAAATAAATAAATAAATATTGTTTAGTGTCTTTCATAACAAAATACCAAATAATTAAATTCTAAACAAAGTTGGGACCTGTTTGGCCATATTTCATTTTTACAGCTTACCCGGGTCTTTCCTTAATTTGTATTAGTTAGTCACTTTCTTATATCTATGAACAGACTTTACCGTAACGTTTTGCCAGAGAGAATCGCACCAATCAAGGTATCGATAAATAAATGTTATACAGCGACATGTAAGTGACGCAACGCTAGGCTATTAAAGTTCTTTTGAAAAGGGGAAAGAGAGAGCAATTAAACCTAATTAAGTATGAAAAACCTATACAAGGTGGTCTTAATAGTCCCCTGGAACCATTGAAAATATAATATTATATTGTGACCTACGAGTCACACCAAACCAAAACTCAAAAAGGACCCCAGATTTAGTCTGACTGTATAGTATCGATCAGATTAAACAGGTGTTAATATGTAACGTACTGATGGATTAAAAACTCAGAACGGACTTTCTCAACTGGTTTCCTATTATGAGAAGAAATCCATAGATTTTATTGTTTACTTAATTTCGGTACTTGTTCAGAGAAAGTAGCCAACCCAATTGCCCAGCGTAGGTAAACAAATTTAAATTTAATTTTATGTGCGTGTTTTGATTTTTTATTATTATTTCTTTTAGATTTATATTTGTGAGATTTGATAATATGATAGATTATTGCATAGTTTGAAGGCTTGTAATTTAGCGAAATAACAGTACTAGAGAGAGTTAAATGATCTGGTTTACTTGAAATCGCCTTTCCTGACTCATTATATCCTATTTTTTTCAATTAAATGCTTCCAATTTATAATTAATTAAGCCCGTCATAAGCATTATAATAACATGATATCAAAAGTTAACACGTTTTCAAATTTGTCTATTTATGATCCACAGAAATAATAATACTATTGAAAATGAGGAGTTATAGAAAAGTATTTAACACCTCGGAAAGGAATCGTTTTTGAGTAATTTTTGGACTCGAGCGATTAGTCACATTTCGACTCTGTGGGCACTATAATTAGAGATGATGGCCTCATTGCTACGCAATTCATAAAACCAAAAATTTGAGCACTAATCAGAGAAAACTCGATATTTAAATATATTGCGCAATTTTAACTTAACATTAAAAATATTTGCTACGGTAGAAATGAATTAGTTTGAGTTTTTCACAAAAGAATTTAACAAAATGACATACAAGAAATCTCCGTATGGAGTCACGCCATTGCAGATTGGTGCTCATGTAGGTCAATCTGAAGCCTAGCTTACTCACACGACCCACTCATTTATTAAGCACTGCCTCGGCTACAGATCGTGCAAAAGAAAACTGATGACTAAGTTGTCGTTTATAAAACTTGTTGCATCTGCTTGTAATCATAACTTTTGAGTGAAAGTAGATTGCAGTATAATTGCGCAACCCCAAACATCTGGACCGATGTTTCGATGTTCCTTAGGTCTATGATCTTTCCTTGCATAATAACCTGCAGCGATCCATATTTGTTGTTACTGGAGCTATGTCCGAAAAATTCAAGTTTTCTTTTTTTAATTGCAAACAGAACTTCCAGATCTTTGTTTATTCCCTCCAATACGGTTTGATTTCTGACTAGGTGCACCACAACTCCAAAGCGTTTCCTTATTTAGTGTCCAACATTCCAGATCGTAAAGCAACATTGGAAATACATAGCAATGAGTAATTCTAATTCTCAGAGGAAATGATAAATCATTAGATGTTAATGACTTTTTAATTTTAATAAACACGTTCCTAGTTTGTTCGATTCTGGCTAGAATTTGATCCTTGGAATTCGTATTGTTTATAGATAGCTTCCCTCCGTTATATTATTTTATATTTATTGCGCCGTAGCGATACATTTTTCATCCGACTTCCATTCTTCGGAGTAACTTTGTCTTAACTTTTACGGGAACGGTACATATAGAAGTAGAAATAAGGATTACACGACGACGACATGTAAAACAGGCGGAAAAAGTATCCCAAACCAATTAATTCACTCTTATCGAGTGATCGTTGTTTATCGAAGTAATATATTTTCACCCAACGCGAGGATTTTTGGAAATTTCGGAAATACTCACGTAATATATAAGAAATCTGGCGTTTTTTTATCTCGAAATTCTAATTCTGTTTTCACGTTTGTCTCTCATTACCAAAGCCGAGACGTGATCCGGCGCCTGTCTAATGTCATCCGAAGTGGCCGGCCTGAATCAAAGCGAGCGCCGGCACGGTGCGATCGCTCTATCGAAGAAAAAAACAAGCCCTATTAGCCCGCGAGAAAGGCCCGTTGCACTCCCACAGCCGCACTCGAGTCACTTACGAAACCCCGGGAATGTTTTATACGCGCTGATGCCCTTTAATGCCAGCCGACAGAAACCGATTTTAACGCTTATCTTGATAAAATTTCAACAGCGCCTACGATTCGGATATCTATCCCGTGTCGCGTACGATTTTGCAAAAGGTTTACGCGTCCAACGCAAATAATGATCTCTTTATCTGTCCTTTTTCTGACCGCGAATTTATTTTTAACGATTCAAGTAAATATTAACCAATTTCGTCAATGATGGAAACGAATAGTTTTCTTCAGTCCAATTAGCAATGAAGTTAAAAAATAGATAAGCAAGTGGTGTCCAAGGTCCGACAGAACCCATGGTTCTCCCCCTTGCTATTGTGACGGAATAAAGATAACAAAAACAAACCCTTTGTTTATACAGAATTTTTAAGAAAACATGCGACAACGCGCAAAAAGTTCATATACGGAAATGCTGAGCTCCCAAGATTCGGAAGTTAAATATTAAAATAAAGAAACTCAAAAATACAAAAAAAAGTGAAAACAACCTCCCAAAACCTGCAATGAAGCTGATGGTCATCTTCATCATTTTCATTGTCATTGATTGATTCTGAATGAAATTCCATAGAGGGTTTAGATAATCTAAATTTCTTTTATCAATCCATAATATTTGTTGTAAATAGAGAATTCATGTTTTTTTTGCATACCACCGAATTGATTTTTGTATTGCTGTAAGTATATGCGACATATTAGCAAAAGTTATAGGAATTTGTAGAATTTTTTTTAGAAGTTAATAAGACATAGAATGGTTAAACAACAAAGCTTTTGAGCTTATTGCACAGCCATTTGAGAAAAAAAATTAAAGGGGACCAAATTGTCATATGTTAAATCGTTATGTGAGTCCTAGTGAGTGGATTCGTGCTAACAAACTTAACCTCAATAAATCAAAAACACAACAAATTATATTTTCTTTACGCGAGTCAACTTTCGACAACCCATTACATGTGAACTATCTTGGGGTTCTGCTTGATTCGAAATTGACGTTCGAGCAGCATATTATTGGTCTTTGTGAGAAGCTTTCCAGGGTGGTGTACTTGTTGCGCGGTTTGGTCGGCGAGGTCTCTCAAGGTATAGTCAGAATGGTATATTTTTCACTCTTTCGGGGATTATTTAGTTGCGCAATTTTAATTTGGATCATTACTCACCAAGAGTTTTTTCGATACAGAAACGAGCCATCAGGGCGATGACGCAGTTGAATTATAGGGATGATGTAAGAGCAAAGCTTAAAACCAGGATCAATATCCCCTTCATATTAATGTTTGCCACCATCTCACCAGAAACAGAAATGATATGTTGATTAACTACTCAAGAATTGCAAAGACTAGAAATTATAAGAACTATTACGGACCTAAATTCTTTAATCTATTGCCTCTAAGCGTTAGAGAGCTGCCGGAGAGACAATTCTCTATTAAGGTGAAATCACTTCTGCTGGATGGGGCCTATTACTCATTTGATGACTTTTTTACCAATTTTAATTATGTTTTGCGTTTTCTGTGTTATGTTGCGGTGCCTTTGTATTTATACATATATGTAGATTTTTCTCAATGTTTTTTGCTGACTTGTATAAAACCGTAGGGTTGTTAACATCAATAAATTATTATTATTATTATTATTATAAATTTACCATTGTTTGTGTTGAATAAAGACCTTTTTTTTAAGTGTGGCCATAACTTACGAAATATTGCAACATTTTCTGAGTCAGGCTACATAATTGTGTTGGGAATCATGAAGTAAAGTGTAACGGTAACGAATAAGCATGCACGCAAAGTATAGTGAACTCGTGGAACGAATTCAAAAACGCACTTGACGGTTATTATTTGAATACTTGACTTACTTCGCGTGAATTTTATGATTGGATGATCCACAAAGAGTTCCTAGAAATTTGCAAGTAACATGAACAGAATGAAGCAGCAGTTGACTGCAAAATTAAAACCATGCGCTGCGAATTAAGTTAAAATATTATTTTTTGCCACGATGCGAGCAAATATCGTCTCAATTTTCGAAATGGCCAAGCCTAAACAATTAAGGGTAGTCGACAACGAGGGAGCAGTAGCAGTTGCGGAAATATCAAAGCGAGACTTTGCTGCAAACCGGGTGCTGTATAAACTTATTCACTTTGCAATTGAAACAGTTCCCTGAAATAATATTACCTCAACGCAACGAAATTTGTTATCGAAGGTGGTGAAGAGTGAAGTCCAATACTAACAAAACAGTTTATACTAAAATGATTATACTAATGATATTAGCAAGAGAGTTGAGTATATGGTTTTTGTAAAACGCTGGTGGCAAAGCAGATAAAATATCACTAGATAAAACATATTATGAGGATCGACAATCTTGGAAATAGTTAGAACTAAGGATATCGATTTAAGATCACTGATCGATTCAGCTTGAGCAATTTACAGTATGGGTTATAATATGCTATAAAGTCGACGGTAAAAATAGTTCCAACATGAGGGCGGAAAAATAATCTGTTATACCGTCGCGTGAAGCGAGAAAAACAACTGATTATTACTTTTGGACATTCGAGAGTCGCTGTCAAATCTTTTTCATCATCTTTGGTTTTATAGAATTTGAAAATCAACGTAGTCGAAGTCAAAGCATAGGTTTCAGTGGTCCCACCACTTGCGTTAAATCCGCAATAAATTGTATATTGTTTCTCACGTTATAGAGCGAGTAGAACAAAATCTAGATTTTTCAATTTTTGGAGTCCACCAGGATTAAACATTTCCAAGATAATATCGTACCACTTCAGGTTATACCAGAAGTCGCCATTAACTTCTTATTTTAAATTGGTCACCGGTTACAGTGTTTCATGTTTAGATTCCTCTGAAATATTAATGGTGATAGTTTCCATAAACTAGTTTTAATATTTTCTTAGATATATTGATTATTTTGAAAAGTTTGAAAGATGGAACATTTTTTTTATATAACTAAGTGTACGAACTTATTTAAGATATTTTAAAATTACACTGCAACACGAAAGAACGGAAGAAAATAAGAATAAATAAACGAGAACCCTCTTCACTTGCTTCTGAGATGGTGCCTTTTAAACAAAAAATCAAAAATGTGTTTGTTACGTCTGATGTGACTCAAAAATCTCAAAACATTGATGGCGTTGTGGATGCATTTCTGTAGTAGTTTGCAGGTGGTCATCATTCAGAAATGTCACAATGTCACAAAAATGAACGTCAGACATCAAAGTAATGGCTCTTGAAAACATGCTTGCTTTATTTAAAATTATAGAGCCTGCTGTAATTTGTTTTTGTTACATGAACAGCAATTGCCTAAGTTTTATGTCGCTGTATTGCATTTTACAAAGTTGCCGAGTAAGAAACGGATTTTTACGCTTCTTGGTTACTTTTTGGTTAGTTTCTTGCTTTTGATTAGTTTCGGAAATACTCTCCATTGACATACCATTGTCGGGGCGATAATACTTTACTACGTCTTATTGTTAGCCATTTTTCTGTGAATTTGGGGAGTATGGATTTTATCGCAACTAGAAAAGTAATATATATGTCCTGGCAATCATGTTATTAGGCTCTGGTGCCGCCAACTTGCTAAGCTAAACGAATGTACCACTCTCTACCACCATATAATAACTAGAATTGAAAAAACTCATCATATGCTTTAGAAAGAATGTTGTCGTGTAATATATCTTCCCGGTTCTCAAGTTGAACAAATATTCTCCAGTAGAAACAACTCTTAATCACAACGCAAAAACACACAATAAACTCGTCGGTCGTAATACTAAAGTTAAGTCATCTCGATGGAAGACCCGAATTCGGTGTCGTCGTCTACGAGAGGGAGGGGGGCATCAGCCGGCGCGACGTTACACAGAAACCCTTTCTGAGGCCGGCTCCACTCTGCCGATGCAGTCAACGGACATTTTCCGACGAGAAATTGTATCAATTAGGATTCATGGTTGTCCTGGCATTCGACCGCCGCCGGTCTATAAAGTTTCGGATCTCTAATTATATGGAAGATACAAACTTAATTACATTCTTTACGTTAAGGTTAGTATGATTAATTAAGGCTATTAATTTCTGTAGGTTCACTTTTAACGAAATAATCGATAACCCAATTGAAATTTATGCGGTGAACATTAAGCGGAACTACTGGGTATGATTAAATTTTATCGTCCCAGTTTGTACTTTTTTCTCTAATCGTATACCCTAATTAATTATTTGCAACCAACCACAAACTACTACTTTAACGTTCCTCTTAAGATGCGTCCTCACCGCGGCGCTGTCTTACCCCAAATAAATTGTGTAAATTAGAAATTTAATTCAACAAACAATTAACAAAATGTCCTGCTAATATATCACTACATAACATAACTAAATAACATAAAATAACAAATAGTTCTTTTAAAAAAACCGATATGATTTTTTTTATGTGACGTTACAATAAACAAACGCTTGCCCCAATGTAAGAGTAACGATTTCATGTGCGTTTGCTTTTGCTTTTTTGTGAGAAAACAGATTTTTGTAAGTGTGGACATTGATATTGCAAAAATTGCACAATACTGTGATGATGACAAAGAAAAACAACGGTTTGAATTTCGAAGTGTAATTTCATGAGTAAGTAACCAAATGAAATCATGTGTCATGAGCGGATATCCGATTCAGAAAAAGTAAATGAAAGCAGCAATTATTCGAGTGACTTGTGACTTATATTACCTATTTTTCCTACAAGGTATAACAAACAACAATCATCACTGGGCGGGGCAATTTCGTAGCGCGAAGCAGCATTTCATTACAAAAGGAAAGAGCTTCGCGGTTTCGTGTGGTAAAGGGACGCATTGTGTTTCTATCGTGCTCCTGCGGACCACTATGGAACTTTCGGAAAATCGATGTAATTTAATTGTACATGCACCCTGTATAAAATGTCTTTCACATCTCGTCGAACTTCAAAGTTACGGCACACTTCGGTGAATATTAAAATTTTTACTGGTAATTGCAATTTAAAATTATATTTTTTGAAATATCTTGCGACCCCGTGTATTATGGACGAAATAGTAAACTCTCTCTCGACACAGTTTACGATACTGTTCATATCTAATTATCACATCTTTAAAAGTTTTTCATGTATCGCCAATAATTTACCTACAAAAGGATCTATTTCAATTTTTTGCCTACAACCGACGTACCCTGTATATAATTATATAATAGAGGATGTAGCCCTGGATCTCCTTAGTTTCCTGGTATTCGAATTTTTCCAATGGAGTAAATGGTTTTCAAAAAACTATTTGTATTCTAAAACCATGCAATACGTGGTAATATTAAATGACGTCATCGCGTCTAGATTGAGGGTGAGAAATAGTGATTTTTATTTGAATTATTTTAAATATCTCGAACAGCGTATGTGATAGACGAATACGCTAAATACAAAAATTGTAGCCCTTGATACGGCCTGTAACACTGTGTGAACGGATTAGCTATTATTTGAACGAATTTTGATTTACGGTTAATAATTTACTCTCTAAAAGAACAATTTTCAATTTTAGATTTTTGTCTATAATTAAAACACCTTCGATATAATCGAAAAAATGCGTGAAACAAAAGTTATAGCGCCGGGTCTCCCACGTATTACGGATGTAAAATTTTTCCGATCGAATGAATGGCTTCGGAGGAAAAGCTGTTTTTCTGGATGCCAAAATAACCACAAAAAAAAGTCTAAATGCGGGTCCAGACTTCAACTTCTCTCCCAAGCCTGAAGTCGGTAGCTGCAAATTCGGAGTACCTATTATGTTTTTTAATATTGCACGGAATATCGCGAACACCCAATACTTAAACCGTATATACCGTAAATACAAAAATTTAAGCTGTCTATATCTAAAACGCAGATTTCAAATTATTGCCAATTTTCAATAATAGGGGGACACATTTTTCAGTTTTTTTGTATATTTTTGAAAAATTGTCAAGAATAAAAGTTTATGGAGTCGTTTCTTCTGTGTCTTCTGATTCAAGAATTTTTCCGGTCTTGTAAACGGTTTTTGAAAAATGGTCTTTTTTGTAGACCTTTGCATACGTGATTTTTTTTTTAAATACTTCCCGACTCGCCAGCCCCCCATTTTCAATAAGTTCCATCACGGGACAAAGCTGCATATATGTGCCAAATATAAATTTCGGACACTTATCGTGTTTCATAGCAAGGTCCAAAAAACAATCGAAAATAGCGAAAAAAAGATGAAGGCCGGTGTCGCATCAGGACCATTTCTTATAAGCTTATGTGCCTCGAGGAGGGTTAAAAAGGAGGCAAATTTCAATTTTATAGCTCCAACGGTTCGAAAGTTATTCAGGACTGACGGCGATCTCGTAGGACTTATTGTTACCGAGATATAAAATTTTTATACGAGCGCAGATACTTTCGAAAATTCGATTTCATCGATTTGAGAATGTACCACAAGGTTCCTTTGTGACACTTAAAATGATCTAGCTGTGGAATTTGCGACAACCAAACCATTTATCTAACTTATCACAAATTTAAGTTATCAACTAGCCAGATGTAACCCGGATGTCCAAATATTATCTAAAATTAATTTGAGCGCGTTTCTAGTTTTGGAAGACACTTATGAGTTCATCTTTCGCGTAGCAGCAACAATGCATATATAGCGGCTCCTTCTTGATTGGTTTAAAAAGTGTACGCTTCAGTCATTGCCAAAAATTCGACACAACCAGTCCTGATTCCCTACGTAAGTACCTATTGCAACAGCAATTGATTGATCAGGTCTCGCACCTATAATTCATTGCCTAACCCACAATGTTGACATGTTCCAATGCCCACCGGCTGTTAAACAAAATTAATGACTGCTGTTTTCGTAGCGACTTTCTGCCAACTATTTTTTCTAACCAGCGTCAGGTCTAGTAGTCGTGTTATTTACTTTTTTTAATAATACCCCATTAGGTCTGGCTCTGTGACACACACGTGTGCATGCGGAACACTCGACAGTATCACCAGGGTCATGAAAAATTGCCCTCATCAATTACGTGCCCATCTGTCCCGGCGAAAAAGATTCTTAAAGGGCGCATTTTTCTATTTTTGATTTTGACAACGTGCTAGTCAGGCGTTTTATATTTCTAAAACGTAACATCAATAGTAGTTAACCGATTTTCTCGACCAAAAACTTGCTTGCTGCATATTTTAATTTTGCTTAGTTTATTAGTTTCAAATGTTTTGCAGCGAATAATTTCCATTAAAATCCCCAAATAATTAAGTAAGAGAATTAATTACCATCTTTCTGTACTTTTGTAAAATATTTAGTAATCTAGGTTAAAATAATATGCATCACGTTGAATGTAATATCTTCCTGATAAAATTACGATTTTTTTCCGACGTAATTTGCCTTACCAAATCAATCAAAGTAAAGGAATGACAATGCCTTACTGGTTCTTCCTTTTTTATTGTACTGCAAATCGTGAAAAGGGACCAAAAGTATATGAAAAATCAATATTTTCAATGCAAAATTATTGGTAGAAAAATACAAATAATAATAATAATAATAATAATAATAATAATAATAGTAATAACAATAATGCAGAAGAGGTGGAACAATTACACCGTGACAATAATATTCACCTCCAGAAGAAACATAACTAGGAGAGGTCCAGTCCAAATGGAGCAAATAAACCACACACCGAGTAACAAAAGTAATGAACATCAGGTTCTCGGAATAAAATCAGCCGATCGGTCCGAGCCACGCAGATAACAATGCAAAGTGCTGTAACTCGAAAAATATTCGTCGTAGAGATCTTACCTGTTTAGTTTTTAGTGATCCCGCTAGAGTGCGTCCTTTGATATAACAGAAAATTGCAAAATTTTCTAAAAATTTAATTGCAATAATATGACTTTTTTCCATAAAAATGTAGGGAAATGATGCTAATTAGTATAGTGAAAATCATATCTTGATATCTTATTCCGAAGCTAAAATATCGTACTAATAAAATAAAACTAATGTGTCCTTAAATGTTGGAACTATCTTTCATCACACTCAACGCATTGGGGAATTCGCCCATGCGTGGACATTACAGCAGCTTCAATTTCTGCTACTGACAGGCTACGAATGGTCTCTCATGTCGTCCCTCGTTGTTGGTGGAATATTGTTGAATATTATGCAGATTAACGTTTCCATCACTTCTAAAAGTGACCCCATATATCCAAAGAACTTCGGATAAAAAGTCTCTATTTTCCCTAATTATATCCAACATCCAATGACAATTTTGATCTTAAGTGTCCAAAGAATTATGGATAAAAAATTACTTATTTCCCCTAATCTATCCGTCGGTCGAAGTGTTCGTCGTTTAAGGCTTAACGTAAAACCACATGATAGTATTTTCGGTGACGTAAAAACTTACTTTTGATCCCTTAAAATGTATAGAATCGTAGTAACACGTGATAGATCCAGTGCGAAAGACTAACGTGAGGATTAAATTCCATATATGCAAAGACATTAACTTGTAATTTTTTTAAAATTATTTTTAAGGCCCAACAAACACAAATTATACAGACTTTGTTAACAAGTTTCTGTTTTTCCTCTATGGCCTACTCTTCATATTCGGTACTTTTATTGTTTCAGAATTATATTACTATCAAATTGTATGCATGAAACATGAAAAAAAAAACAATAAATATTTAAGTTCCCTGTCTTGGATATTTAGGTATCATTTCACAACATTTTCATGGGAAAAAAGTTTTTTTTTTAAATTTTGCAATTTTCTCTAGCGGGATCACTAAGGCTAGACATATTACAGATAAGACGGGGTCGATGGAGCACAAAAATTTTTTTTTAACGAGACCAAGTATGTTAAAATCATTTCAGTCATTTAGGAGTTAGAGCTGTTTATTTAAAAATACTCCCCAGCCTTTATTTTGATAGATACGTTAAAAAGCATTGAACCAAAATTACTCATATAGACTAGAAGGCTTTTAGTGAAAAATTACTTTTAAAATTTAAGATGGCTGTTACCCCCTTCTTGGAAATCTAAAAATATTTTTTACGATCTCCTTTTTATGCCACCTTCATAATAAATCTTTTTAAAGAAAATCTCTAAGACGGATGGGTTTTCGATATACAGCATTTTGCATTCTCATCTGGCCAACTTGTACATCTTTAGGGATGCGTAAATAGTAAAAATCCTTTACTTGTCGCGGTGGCAGAGGGAAGAGGTAGATCTCAAGAGCAGGCCCATTAGCTAGACAACGTCACTCCCCTCAGAGTACATCAGGTGTGTGACAGGAATACAAGGAAATATGAACAAATCTCAAGATCGGAGCAAGAATTGCAAGGAACAAACCCCAGAAATTGCTGATACTACAGGAAATGCATGCTGGCATAGTTGTGGACAGATGTGGGCAGCGGCATTTCTTAACTCCATCTCAAATAGAGACTCCGATGCTTATCTTGGCCGTCACAACCAACTGGCGAAGATAGTACCCCCTATTACAAATTTGAACCGTCCTCAGTGCCAGAATCTGACTACTAATATCAACTACGTGAGCTGACAAGTACAAAAGAAAGTACACCAACAATAGTCGATGATATTTATTTTATAAATTATTGATTCTATAAATTCAAATAAGTCTGCGGTTTTAACATTTTTGATTACAAATTTAATGGACTTCCAAATATGATGACAGATCTCACCTAAAGGCATAATTTTCCTGGTAAAAACGATGATCTCTGAGTAATTTTAGATTCGGAAATGTTATATGATAACGACATAGGTAATAAATATGTCAATATGACAAATGTCGTGCCTCTAGATACGCCGCAACAGTGTTAATTCTTCCACTGTCAATGGATATTATTCGTAAATAAATAAATAAATCCCATGGAACAAAGGCCCGTTCTCGAACAAAAGGCGCCGCTATACGCCCTTGGGGAATTTGTAATAGACAGTGTAAAAATCAACCCTTTCTAGGACTTTCGCCACACCTTCTATTATTGGCCGGCCTTTGAGTCGACACGAAACAAGCCAGACTTCGTGTCGCGCTGATTTATAATACAGATCTGCATGTTTGTTTTATTTATCGATTTCCGTTTGGAAAACCTGATTTTATGAATCATTTATTAGACCAACTGATTTTGCCGTAAATTTACATATCGCGTTAATGTACAAAAATTGCATAGGACTAACGTCCTTGTACGATAATCCACCCAAATAAAAACCCCGGGGCTTTAAAAAAATATAACGGACTTTTTTTAAATATCAATTATTCCGTGAATTGGATTTGAGTACAAGCAGTTAAACATAATTGCTGCAAACACTAATATGCCCTAACATAATAAATGACATAATTATACGCATAGTAATTGGACTTCTAAGAAGCGCAAAAATAAAACCAACCACTTCGCGTCAAGAAAGCGACATTATTTAAAAATAATAGGATCGGCGTATCAACCCAACGATAGTGTGGCGTAGTGGAAAGTTGTGATAGGAGATATTTCCATTAAATGTGTATGCTGGTGATAGTGTTATCACTAACGTCGTTATTTGCGATAATACCCACATGTTTAACAGTTATAGATAATGATATTGTTGTAGACTTTTTAAATTTCTTTTTATTCAGGTTACATTGTTTTGTGTACAAGCATGGCAATTTTTTGAGGTTTTTAATTATATACGTCGATTATACTAACAAATAAATACGAAAGTCATTTTAACGATGGATTTGGTCGTACAATTGCCAAATTTTAAGGTTAAAGTTAAAAAGTTTCAGGAAAAATCATTATTGCATCAGGAACTATATATACATATATATGGGGGATTCCTCGCCCATTAGAATGTGACATCATCAATAATTCAACAAATGAACCGTAAGTGGAGTGAACTCAACAACCTTGTCCTCCTGCAAACAAATTTAATGCAAAATCCTTTTTTAATTTCTTTTTGTTTTAAAGAGATGTCAGTACATGTTTCGAGCACCCAAGTGCTGCTCATCCTCAGTTAACTCCTTTATCAATAATCTTAATCGTTTTTCAAAGAAACTTCCACAGGCTACTGTAATGCTTTTTACAAAACTTCTGGATTCCTCTTGCGTCGGTTTTTGCTTAGTCGAAATTGCTGACGGTTCGCCAATCATCTTGTTGGCTTCTTCAGAGCTTGAAACTGTTCAGTTTCAGTCAAGCTCTGAAGAAGCTAACAGGATGATTGGCGAAACGTCAGCAATTTCGACTAAGCAAAAACCGACGCAGACTGTTCAGTTTCAGTCAAGCTCTGAAGAAGCCAACAAGATGATTGGCGAACCGTCAGCAATTTCAACTAAGCAAAAACCGACGCAGGAGAAATCCAGAAGTTTTGTAGAAAGCAATCTTAATCGTAATTTTTAAAATATTGCTTGTCCCATTCCTGCCTTTTGATGATCATTAAATCAAAAATTATTTATCTACCACCAGTCTATGCGAAGATATTTTTTTACTTTGTATTTGGCACTGCTGTAATCTTCCCGTAAATTTATATAAAGTCCTTTCATTTTTGTTGGGGAGTCGACCAAAATCACTAGTGGCACGTAAATTCGATATCCGACAAACCGCTCATTACCGGTTTTAGGGGAAGTAATTATAGGTGGTGAAGGCACCTACGGCGAATTCCAAAACATAGACAACTGGATTCCGAAACGTCAGCGGTAATATTCATTGCCTAATACGATGTAAAGAATGTCTACGGGTCGCGTTCGGTCTTGTTCTAATAAGTCGCTGACAGAAGAACGGGACTATTTTAAAATATTTGCTATGGTAAAATATGCGGAAGAAATATGTTTCCTAAGTATATATTGGGTTCCAGGTTCATTTTGAGTTTTTTTTTGAATGAGTGAATGAGTTAAGGAACAAATGACAAAAATACTAGTTATAACAGCTTCAAGTTTGGTATTAATGTTTATCGGGCCATTGATCTTTCAACGGTAGAGAATAAGGAAAGCGAGACGAAAATGTTTGTTATCGTAAAGTTTGCCAAACAATATACCGCTTTTACGTAATAATCCGGTATTTAACTTTGGTAAATTTTTATGAAGGCCTACCTCGCTTGGGTTTCTCTTTGTAACCCTCAATAAATAGATTCGCTACTCCACAATGCCGTTCCAGAACCGTACTTCGGTACTTCGTGCATACAAATGCTGAAAGCTGACGGATTTGTGTAGCGTTTCAACGGTGAGATTACCCGATTATTATTAGTCCATGCAGTGCAAAACACATTCTCACTTTAAAATGTTTATTATAAATATAAATGAGGGAGTAAATTTAACTATAAAACAATGTTAGAATATTTATTAAAAAAAAAGTTATTCTAAATCAAAATAATCACTATCGTCACTGGACTCGTCCTCTACATTAATAATTAATTTTGGCAGTAGTCGACTTTTCTTCAGAACTAAATTTCGGCGAGGTGTTGTTTCTTTTTTAACTGGGTTTCAGCTGTCCCCATATTAGTTCTATGGGATTAAAAGTACAGTGATATGGTAAAAGACGGACAAATTTGAATCCCCGCTCCTTGTCCACATTATCTTCTTCTTTAGTTGCCAATCCATTCACTGGATGTTAGCGACCACATGTTGGTATCTGTCTTTGTGTCTTGCGGTGTTTATGAGCTTTCCTATAGCCTTCAGACCGGTCCATTGTCTGATGTTTCTCGCCCATGGCAGCTCCTTTCTACCCATTCCCCTCTTGCCCTCTATCTTTCCTTCGATTATGAGCTGTAGGATGTTATATTTTTCATTGCCATAGAGCAAAACATTCCATGAGCTGGTTTTCTAAGCTGCTGGGTATTGCGTTAGCATATATTTGTTTGTCTCTGCTAATGATCATGAATTTAGTTTTCTTGGAATTGAAGTTTGGGCCGGTTTCATTCAGTCGAGTGCTCATTCATGTTGTTTGCAAGTAGTATGGAGTCAACCGCGGATCTCAGGTTCGATATTGGGATTCGGTTAACCATTATTCCTTGTTCGGGGTTCTCAAAAGTTTCATTAAAAGTCTCTTCCGAATACATATTGAAGAATAGTGGTGGGAGTACACATCCCTGTCTCACGCCTCTAAGTATATCTTTTTCATCCAAGTCTGTTTTTCGTAATATCTCAATGAGTTTTCTATGTTGTACTGCGTCAAACGCCTTTTCGTAATCAATGAAGCACATGAACACATCTTTCTAACATCTGTGTTAGCACTTCTATGCTGAACAGTGCTTCACCGGCGCCCATATCAGCTTTAAACCCGAAGTGATTTGTAGTTATATTATCCTCGCATATTTTATACATTCTGCTATGTAATATTTTCAGGAATATCGTAAAAGTGTGATTCATTAGACTTATTATGGTCATTGTAGTATCGTGCATTGTTTTTCTTTGGAAGGGGGATGAACATTGAACTGAGCCAGCTTTCAGGAATTTGTCCTGTGTCATAGATTTTCATCGTCCAATAACTTCCATATTTCCCCTGGCGGGTCGTTGTTCTTAGCTGTTCTAATTATTTTCTTTATTTCCTGAGTAGTTTTTGATGAATGGTCCAAAATTGCTTTTCGCCTTCTTCTTCCATTATGATTTCATTTATTTCATTGAGTAGATTGGTCACTTGGCGTGTTTTGTATTATACTTCTTATCAAACATCTTAAGAATTTCCAATAACTGCTTCTGCAATTTTTCAGAAAACCATTTTACAAAGATGTCTGCAGTCGTGGTAGTCAACTTTTGCTTCTTTGGTATCTTTTGCAGAAAGCAACAGAGCCTTATCTACCCAAACAGCTTCAGAGCCCGCATGTAGTATGATTAGTCGTTTGCCCGCAAAACTGGTACATCCAACGAACATTTCCTGCTCTTACCATCATATATGATGTGGTCGTTTTTTGCACGAATTACTTGGATTTCTTTCAAATATCTTGTCCTCCACTCCTAAATTCTTCTTGATTCCATCAAAACTTGTTGATGGTTTTGTAATAAAAACCAATTCTTCGTACGAACGCACGCAAAGCCTCTTGGCAACAGTCAATGTTCAAAACACTATGCAACTCTTCATGTAAAGTTTTAATTGTTAAAACAATATTCTTCTGAGGCGCATCATATATCAACCCTCTCACTATTCCGGCATGGTACATGTCCAGTAGACTTTTTGGGACCGCAAGATCTTTCCGCGGTTTTCTTTCTTGGAGACCATTCACAACTTTGTCACGTACTGTGGGATACGGTGTCGATTTCAGAAACAAAAACACATTTCAAATTATAATTTTGGCAGCAATCGGCAAACGACCGAGTCTTCAGTTCATTTGAATATGACGGATGTTCATCATCAACGATTATTGCGCCATCGACCACAATCTTAACTTCTTCGTCGCTGGACATCGCAAATGACTAACAAAATTGAATGATGATTGTAATCAAATGTAAAATATGGTCCCTCGATAAAAATGGCACGTCTTGAAAAACAATTGAATAGTAAGTAAGTTAGTAATTACTAATTACAAACACAAGACGGAATAGAAATAACCCCAAAGCTTCGACGGCTAAGAAAATACCGTTTCATAAATCTGGTGAAATCGGAGTATGCTGTATACTCCGATTTCACCAACCCTCACAAATCAACCAATCGCAAACTGGGAAAACTTCCATTATACAGCAATGATCTACATAAGATGTTGTGTTGATTGATTTGATTGATTATGTAAAACACTTAAATTGGAAAGCTTTCTAATGCGTTTTTAATATAGGATATCAAGCCATATGATGAACAAATTCCTTGAAACCGAGCTATCTCAAGTAGGGACTGTTTTAGGTAGACTTATAAAAAGCACACTAATACGAATTAATATAACATTTGAATCAAAGAAAATTTCCCTACTCTTAAAATTCAGCAGTCCGCACGACATAGTTTTTGTCGGCTAACATCTTGTGGTACACGTGCTGAAAATAATGGCACCCTCCGCTTTACAATAGGCGGGTCTTAAACTCATTTCAAAGTCAAAACCGTAAAAGGTTGTAAAAACGGTATATCGTAAACGGTATATTACTTTGTTGCGCAACAAAAGATTCCGGATTAATAATTGGCACAAAAATTGATGATTTCATAAATTCAAGCAGCAAAAAATAGTCTAATCTATTTTTAAGCAACAAGTTGAAAAACGATTAGGTAGTGAATAGTTTAATGGATATATTAAACTATTAATTACAAATATAATTACAAAACAAAGTGCAACTTTGCACTCTATATCCCTAATAAATAGGTTTTTATTAAGTTAACGAAATCTATTCAATCACCCTTAAGTGATCTTTCTATTTAAGTGTCAAAAAAGGTTTGGAGGCTTCGCCTATACCATACGCGTTATCTTATCGTTAGAGAAAACTAATTACCTACGAAACATCTGCGGCTTCGAGAGCACCTTGAGTATTACGCTCATAGGGATTGAACGTTTTTTAAAGTATAAGGGACTAACCTTCTTCAAAAAAGACCACATTCAAATAAAAAATAAGAATTTCGTAGAATTTTATTAATGATTTTTGCAATATCCCTTCTACCATGAAACCCGAAAACTGGTTGTTTTCTACACGTAGATCTTTCAAAGAAACGAACGAGCCAGCACTGACTTCACTATAATCATTTTAATTGATCCTTTAATGGAAGTTGGTTGTTGGCTGTCTGTTCTTCTCGGGTAAAATTCGAAACCATCCGATCTTCTCTGCTGAAGGCGGAGCCTGAAAGCTAATAACCCGCTGACCATTCCCTTCCAATGGCTGATGCGGTAGGTCTACTTTTATAAAGCATCCATATGAGTGGAATTGACATATACGATATTATTTTTATTCGTAAAATTAATAAATAGGAGACATTACAGTGTTCAAAGTAGCTTCTCAAAATAAACAAGTACTTGAAAAATAACTTTATTTCCCTGTGCAATCTTTCGTTAAATCTTTGTTTGAAATATTTTTGCTTTTTCTTTTTTTTTTAATTATCGGAAATTCGAAATTTGTTAACATAACGTAAAATTATTTATATTACTTTATATGTTTAAATAAACAAATAAATTAATAAATAAATGAAATCATTAATTAATAGGCCGTGGGTCGAGTAGGGCTCAAGGAAACTAATTTTAAGATGAAAACTTCATTTAAATAGGGGCACAAAATTGTATTTTTTATTTTAAATAAAAAAATAGACTTAATGAAATAGACGTTTTGGAGAAAAAAGATATACTTTATTTGTTTACGGATATGTCAAAGTTCATGCCCAACGCCAAGACAAGACAAGGATCTCACATCTCACATCGTGGCCTGGGGAGAAGCAACTAAAAATGATATTAAACAAGTTGAACCTGGAACTTAAAATTAGTTTGAAGAAACAGTTAATAGCAATGGGGAACAATTTATACTTTTTTTTTTCACACAATGGATTAAGTATTAACAACTTCAACTTCAACCAACAACAACTTGGAGAACATCAGGTGGGAAAAGTGAAAAGAAAATCATATCTCTCATTTAGAAGCGAAATAGTGATGTCGGCTGATCATAAAACTATTAGAAATAAAATAAAAATTAATGCAATTAAGAAGGAATTTCGGGAAATAGATATTGAACGTGATAAGAAACTGTAAATAAATATGTTCCTCAGAAAACAATAACATTTGAGGAATGAAAAAAAATGCCCAAAATCAGGAGGAAAGTAGAACTGATTAGAGACAAAAACAGAATATAATCATGATTGGATAGACATGAAAGGAAAAGGGAGAAAAGGGAAAGCAAAGAATTATAAAGGAATCACTCTGCTATGTGCGGCCTCAAATATACTAACAAAATTTATTGCAGGTCTGACGTAGTGCTGTCAGGAACAACAAATAGTGCGAGAGCCTACAAAACTAGCCCAAAAGTGCCGTTCCTACCTACGAAGAATCTATAATGGCAAACTAGCAAAAATTAAAATTACTAATGATTCTGGGGAACCTAGAAAACAAATTCATATATTAAATGTCAATATGAAAATTTTGAAAAAATTAAGCGCGAATGTACCTAAAAGTTTTTTTTTCGAAGTGTATAGGTTTCAGGCTTAGGATTTTAATTTGATCGAAATATTAAACATAATCTTTAATAATTAATAATGTGTAATCTAATACGTAAAATTGAAATTCCAAAAAAAAAGGTTCTATTTGATTTAATTTTTAAATTTATGAACCCCCCCTCGATTAAATTAAGTTGTAATTTAATTTTTTACTGCGTTTTGCAAACGGGATTTATTAGTCACTCAAGTCAAATTGTGAATTGATACACCCATTTCTGCTAGGTGAAACTATTGCTACTTTATTGAGAAATAATTATTTTTCTTTTACGAATATTGAGGTTGTACGTTTATCCTTATGTAGATTAAGCTAGTTTATTAATACTTTATAGATGACACAGGGTCAATTTTACAAAATTTACAATCTGATGGACCAGTTTGGAATGTTCTTGTCGAAACCGCACTTACCAGTTACCATTGTTTGCTGTTGAATAAGAAAGACACTTTAATTAACTTTACCTAAGGTCATGTGGAACATCGATACCTAGATTTGTCAAATTTTGAGGTTTAAGAAGATAAGCACAGTGAAGATCAATGTGATGATAAAACATATATTATGTGCGTCCATTTTGTTGGGAGCCGAAATTATTTACAATATTTCTTGTTCCATTCTTATAATATAACAACAATGTTTCACTTTCACGAACACGCATTAGACAAGCGCGTGTTTTTTTTATGTTTTTCTAACAAGCTAGGCATCACGAATATCAATTTGTTTTGTATATCGTTAATTGCAATACATAATAATCCTGAAATATTTATATATCCTAATGTTTCTAGTTTTACTCACCCCTAACTTAGCGTGTTTATATATTTGTTATTTGTACAGTTCATTTATTTGGTCACAATGTTAGAAACTGATTTCCACGATAACTAGACCCGTTACTTATTGGACAATTTGGATAAATTGTTGGAATTTTGCATACCTACTTGTGCGTGAGTAATTTTTGCATTCATTTAGCTAACAATGTATACGTACTTATATGCCGATAGATAATAGGTGGTAAATGTAATTGGCGTAATTAAAAAATATAGATATACATTCGCGAAGGTAGTTAATTTCGTTGTGAGGGTCAAAATAACCAATTAATCAGTGGTTCAAATAATATTTAAGAAATGGTAAGTATTTTTTTTTAATGTGTAAGTAGTTGTGCACAACTTTAAGGGAGAACTAAGGTAGGTATACTCTAATTTACTATGGCTTTGTGTGTTTGATTTAGATAATTAATTCAAATTCGTAAAAGGCATTAAAGAACGTGAATTATCTTCAATTTTCGAGATAAAAAAGTTTACTTAGACGAAACTCAAAAGGTTATGGAAAGGCTCTTTCGTAGTGAAAATAAAGGGCCTCTAATGCCACATTATCCATCTATATTTTATAGAACAAAGCGTTTGCAATAAAAAAAGTTTCAATCACTTTAACCCGTAACACTAACACCCAATAGCAATTACAGTAAAGTGCATTACGTACGACTTTCTATTTGATTGAAAAATTGAGTAGGAACTGATAGCTGGTCGAGGAAATTATGATAAGGTTATGTCGGGCCTTATCAATATGCAATTAGTGCCGCTGGGCGCTCATATATTTTCAAATTTGATAATATACCGATTATCTTATCGTTTACTCGGCCTACTCATTTAACAACCAATTTTTATCGCAAAAAGTCGCAAATAATCGGACATCTAGCTTTGTTGTAAAGTATGTTAAGCAGCGAAATACGCGTACTACGGTTGGTGAGCCGGTGCTGTCGCTTTTACTGTTCCCGATAACACTATCTTATCTTTTTGTTTTTGCATTTGCTGCGCGTTAAAAACACTAACATTTAAATAATATAAACGTTAAACAAAGTATTGGTATACAGAATAATCTGGTTACGATTCGGATCCGGCTATAATGACCAACCTTTTATTATGACGTACATTGCGCTCAGATTTTATTGAAATTAACATAACGGTTACGTGTATTAGTGACCAATGATAATTCTTTTCAACGAGTGTGCACAAAGAAGCGCAGAGCAGCTGAACTTTCCACATGTCTTTTGTGGTGGTTTTTAAAATTTTAGCAAAACTTGTGAAATCCTTAGGAAATTGTGTTAAAGCTAACATATCAATATCTAAAGGCATAAAAAATGTAAAATCCGACAATCAGAATCAGTCGAACTTCAACGTCGTGGAAATTACTAATGAAAATTTCCCAATTCCTTCATCAATAGCACAAGAAATGTTATTCCAGTAAATGTAATTGTTCATTTCACAAATAACTCACGAATATAAAACCGTCCATCTGTTTTAAAAAGCTGACTTGCCTGAGATCGAAAACATCATAGTATATCACGGTACTTTAGTTATGGTCTGTTCATAAATATAAGAAAGTCACCAATTGCTTTTGAATGGGATTATCCAAGGGTGGTCATTAACATACAATGCAACAAGATTATTACCTAAAGTTTCGAAATTTAAATTCAGGTAAAATTGTGGTCCGTGATAGAAAATAATTTTATACCTACCTGTGTTTAATTATTCCTTGGTTTGGTATACTACTTAGTTTAAGTTTATTAGCATTCATTCTTATTTCGTGTGTAATACAGCGTGTGTTGAATCGTGTGCGAATTATCCAAAATATGTGCGAGTCTAGTGTATCTGAGGAGATGCTCCCGCCCAAATGTAGGAAACACTATTCTATTGAGACTAAAGAAGTTATAAACAATGTTTGTTTGACTCTTATTGAACGCGGTGCCAGCAAGCAAGCATCTTTATAATAAACGGCCACATTGACGAAAATTCCAACATCAACTGTATGGAAAATTGTGAATAATCCCATTTCAGCGAAGAAAAATAGAAGCGATGCTGACATTTTCTCGAGTGTAGATGAAAGTGATCAAGATATAATACGGCGTAAAATTTACCAGTTATATGTAAAAGATGAAACCGATGTTAAATGTGGAAGAACTACCTTATGGAAGTGTATTCAACACATGGGTTTTAGATTTAGAAAAATTGACAAAAGGCAAGTTTTAATGGAATCTTTTAGAATTTGGAAATGGCGACTGGAATATCTAGATAAAATTAGGATTTACAGAGAACAACAAAGGCCAATTATTTACTTGGATGAAACCTGGTTCGACACTTATGATACCCCGAAAAAGGGTTGACTCAACTGATAATTGTACAACAAACGCACCATCAAAAAGAGGTAAAACAATAACTATTTTGCATGCTGGCTCTAAACATGGTTGGATTCCAAATGGACTTTCCCTGTCTGCGAAAAATATTAAAGATTCTACTCTGGATTACCATGAAGACACCACCGCTGATTTATTTCAAAGTTGTTTTATAAACAAACTAGTTCCAAACATTCCTCCTGATAGTATAATTGTAATGGACATTGCAAGTTATCACAGTAGACAGTTGACTAAAACCCCTTCTTCATGTGACACAAAAGCAACAATAAAAAACTACATGTATAATAACGACATTTATTTTCACGAATATTATACCAAAAAGCAATTAATTGAGGTTCTACAAAACTTGAACCTACAAAAGGAATAGGTCTGTGATAATTATGCAAACAATCTAGGGCATACAGTTTTAAGGCTTCCACAATGTTTTTCCCCGTGTTAACTCCAATGTCCTCAAACTTATAGAAACCGAAGCTTTTAACATCCCTCCACAAAGTTGGGCAAATTCTGTTAAACATATAGAAAAAGCAGAACAATCGTATATTGCAAATAATATAGAATAAATAATAATTAGATCAGGCGATGATAGCGACAGTGATACTGGTATATTATGTGAATAATTTTAAGTAATTTAAGTACGTAATAAAAACAATTTGTAATTTTATTTTAGATTTAAACATAAATACATACATAAATAAATAAATATTGTTTAGTATCTTTCCTAACAAAAACCCCAAATAATTAAATTATAAGCAAAGTACGGACCTGTTCGGCCATATTTCATTCTTTCAGCTTGCTTGGGTCTTTCCTTAATTCGTATCAGTTAGTCACTTTCTTATATCTATGAACAGACTTGACGACTTTAACTTGGCACGTACAGTGGAGCGAGGGTGACTATTTTGGTTATAGTTTTTCCTAACATCTACCTATGGTCTACCTATTTAACATGGTAGTCCTGTTTAATTTAGTCTCCAGAAAGTTTCTCATACTTATCATAGGGTATTAAGCAGTACCACCAACGCTAGAAGAAGAAAAATTTGTGTATATCATGGTAGTCTAACAAATTGAATTGAAGTTTTGAATTTTATCCACCACACTCATGGTCTCTGACCACTATTGCAATATCATCAACGACTAACCAAAACTACGTCGCATTCCAGCTTTTCTATAAGCTCCAGGCGCTGAAAGAGTTCCAGTTTGTATTGCTTTTTCCTTACTTTTAAAATTACTGTTGTGGAATATTCATTTAATTTATAAATATGTCAGCGGTAGCTTCCTTGCTCCAATAGCTTAAATTTATCTAGTAGTTTCTGACGACTCATCAAAATTTAACCTCGCCAACCGCTGCATAGTCACATCTTTCTCAGTATTTTTTGAAATTCATATGGATTTTTGTTAATTAGTTTATATTGGTTCAATTACTTTACTAATCGATGATTTAGGAATATCTTAAATACTTTCGATGCTAAACTTATTAATGAAATTGTAATATGGCTTTAGCGGTTGGTGTACAAAATTCAAGTTAATGTCTAACATATCAGTAGTATCTTCTGCAGGAGGTGAATTAATTTGTTGATTTTGTTACTGAAATAAAAAAAAGAGAAAAGTCACACAACAAAGTTACTGTTCCACACGTTCTTGTTAATCTCCGGGTAAATATCATTACCCATCCGAACAAAAAAAACTTTTGCATGTCAACTATTATCTTGTCACTTAATCTAATTCGTTGTTTATTACAACTGATTTACATTTGCCATTATTGATTATACTATTAATAACTGGAAAAAAATATTTTGCCGAATTTTTGGTCCGGAAATATCAGGTGCCCTTTCTATTTTTTTATTCGAATGATTGAAAAACAGTGAGTACTATTTAGTAACACCTTTGGATGCAGCGGCAATTTGAGGTTTAGAAACTTGAAGAACTAACAGTGTCCCCCCACCCCCCTGTGAAATCTTTGTTTATGGTTCGATTTTGATTTTTTCTTGTTGGATAGATCCCTCAGAAACGCACTAAACACTTATGTTTCTTTTTACAGCAACCTAAAGTCATGGCCAACTGGGAGTAATTTTTGATATCCAATATCGAGAAGGGCCATTAGAGATTTCTTTTTTCGTATAGCATCGATTAAAAAACTAATTGCCACAATTTTTTGAAGCGGAAAAGTACTTTTAGAGATTTTTTCAAATTGAACATTCAGGACTACGTAAAAATAACTAGACCAATGACCAAAGTTTTAATGTTTTAGAAAAATAAGTATTTTAAACCTTGTAAATAACGATTATTTTGTTTGTGCTGTTACGATCTTACAAATAGTTTATACAAATTTCAAAAATAATTATAAAAAAGACGTCTTAAGGGACATTTATTTTTTAGTATTACCTTAAAGCAATAACATTAGTAAATCTTAATATTCGAAAGGTATGATGTAAACAAAATTAAAATATAAATTAGCGAGTGAATTTGACAGTCGAATATTCGCTTCTCCATGGCAAACTTTTTTCCAAAGGAAACGTTATACCGAAGTCAAAAAATTGTGGTACTTCTGTTATTTTCATTAATAGATGAGAATTAAAAATCCTTCTAAATTAAAAAAATACAGCGTTGTAAAGTAATTCTCTCTATACTTAATCTAAAGAAAATCGTTAGTGTCTGTCACTGGAATTTATCCAACAAAAAAAGAATTATTAAAATTGAGTCATAAACAGACATTCTACAGGAGTACTGCTTACGCGAGGCGCCCGCGATATTTCGAGTACCCTGTATTCGAACTTCATGGAAATTAGTATAGTTAGGTTTTAATAGCCCTTCTCGATATTTGACATAAAAAATTAGTCCAAGTTGGCCATGACTTCAAAACATAAGTTTTCAGGGCATTTTTTAGAGATCTACCAACAAAAAATTATTAAAATCAAACCCTAATCAAAGACTTTACAACGATGTACAGTTTTAAGCGGAGCGCAAACGTTTATAAACATTATAAAAATTGGTATAATTGAGTTCTAAGTACTACTGAATAAGAATTGGTTGCCAATTAATTTTCTAAAACATCGCAACATTGAAGCAACAAGCAAACCAAGATTTTAGTGCATTTTTCAGATATCTATCCAACAAAAAAAAATCAAAATCGAACCATAAACAGAAATTTTACAAGGGTGTACAGTTCTTAAGTGGGACACACTGTATATGATTTAAATACATTTTTTCAAAAATTGAACTGAGGTGGTTTTTCCTTTTATCAAAATAAATAAGAACTAAAGCTCAGATTTTCAGGAAATTATATATTCTTACATGACAATTGTTTCGACGACTTATCAAATGTAATATTTGCAAACTACTTGTTACTATACATATACCAAAAAATGGCAATAAAACCTTTAATTAATGTTGTGAGAATTTAAGTTTAATAAAGGAGAGATATTTAAATCTAATTGATCGTTAAGACATTTGAATGTCTCATTTTGTTAATCTCCATGGCTTCTAATAAATTTAATTTTCTACTTTTTGTGACTGTATGTAATATAACAAAATTGTCGTCAAAAATGTGTTTTTCTGTGTTTAAGTGTGTAGCATAACTAGAATCTAGACTATTGTTTTTAAACGCTCTTTTATGTTCGTTAATGCGTTTCTTGAAGGATCTACCTGTTATATAAATTTTAGGACAAGATCCGTATATCAACCTGCAGACACCCGATTTTTGAGATTTTGGACATTTCGTTTTATTATTTTTTAAATATTTTCCTATTGTGTTGTCAGTTCTGAAAGCTATTTTTCAATCACATTTTGACAAATGTTTTGAAACTGTTTCACCGGGTTCTCCTATGTATGTAATTGTTTTAAATTGTTGGTGTTCTGTATTAAGTTTCGGATAAATAGAGTTTACTGTTGTCTGGATTTGTTTTTTATTTATAATTTTATCTATAATGGAATTTTATCTATAATGTAATTAAGTTCTTTGTTGTAATTTTCTGTTGAGAGTGGCGTATTAAGAAGAAGGAGTGAAATGCAGCCATTTTATTTGTATAACGGTGATTTGAGTTGTTATGTGTGATGTGCCCGTGTGTGAAGGTTTATGATAAATGGAAAAATCTAATTGGTTTTGCGTTTTCGTAATAGTTAAGTCTAAAAAATTAATAGAGTTATTTTCTTCAATCTCGATAGTGAATTTTATATGATTATGTAATGAGTTAATGTAATTTAAAAAAGAATTCAATTGTCTGTCCGTTCCAACAAAGCAAGCAAAGACATCATCCACTTATCTATAGTACCATAGAAAACTTTTACTTAAAGGATGTTCTGGTATGATATTTTCCAAATTATCCATAAAGATCTCGGCTAAGAAAGGATTAAATGAGTTTCCCATAATCAAACCTTTCTTAGAGAGGTAAATCTGTCCATTAAATTCAAAATAATTTTAGTCTAAAGATACTATTAAGCAATCTAATAAATCTTGTTTCACCAATGGGTTAACATGTTTCCGAGTTAGGGTGAAATCTACTAAATCTATTACATCCATAGGTGGAATACTGGGAAATAAGTTTTGTACATCAAAAAACAATAGTGTTGCGTTAGAAGGGATTTTGATATCTGTAATTTTGTTGATTAATTCAAAAGAATTTTTTATTGCAAATTTTGCTTTAAAATCTGTGTGGAACTTTAAAATATTTACTAAGTTTGTTGAGAGTTTAACTGCTGGAGCTGTGACACGGCTGGTCTAATGGTCATAATTGTTAAAAAATATTTGTCTTTGTCACTAAATAGTGTGGAGTTACTAATTACTTCCTGACTTGTCTTTGATATAACTCGGTAGGATCGAGTTTGATATATTGGAAAAGTTCTGGTTTAAGGAAATTGTTGGTTTTTGAAATATGTTCTGAGAGATCTATAGATATGACTGTCTTTCCTTTATCTGCACGTGTAAATATTATGTTATTTAGTTTTTACTAGTGACATTTGAGAAATTTCTTTGTGTTTGTTGTTTTTTGTTGTTATATATATATATATATATATATATATATATATATATATATATATATATATATATATATATATATATATAACACAACAGCAAATAGGAGTTACTATACAGTACTACCTCTTAAATGATATTGTGCTTTTTGTGGGAGATACAAATATTTTAAATTACATGGACAGAATGGAAAAAATGTAATATATATATATATATATATATATATATATATATATATATATATATATATATATATATATATATATATATATATATATATATATATATATATATATATATATATATATATATATATATATATATATATATATATATATATATATATATATTACATTTTTTCCATTCTGTCCATGTAATTTAAAATATTTGTATCTCCCACAAAAAGCACAATATCATTTAAGAGGTAGTACTGTATAGTAACTCCTATTTGCTGTTGTCTTCCTTGGAAACTGTAACAACAATAACAAAATCCACGTAACTTAATAGCGGATCTAATAAATTAATATTAATAATGACAATAAAACGAATTGTGGTTAGCTGAATATAAACGAATAACGAGTTCATATCATTTTATTTTTCTTTCAGATGATATAGACAAAATCTCCAGTTTAGACAGTCAGGCGCTGCCACATCATGTTTCATTCCCCTGCCAACAATACGGGATACAACGACGCGAACTCTGGTTTTCACCAACATCTTCAACAGTCCCCAGTGTACGTCCCCAGTAATCGTGCTGCAACTATGCCCCAATATCCTTCTCCAGCAGGAAGTCATTTTGGTACCGCGGCCGCTCATCAAAACGCGTGGCACACGGGAGGCGGTTACGGTGATATGACCGCAACAGCCGCGCACGGTTTAGGGGCAGCAACTCATCATCCAGGGGCACTGGCTGCTGGTCAGTTTTATGCTCAAAATATGATGATGAGTTCTTGGCGGGCGTACGATAGTAGTTTTCAAAGGACTTCGCCATACGGTAAGTTTGGCTTCACATACCACAAAGAAAACTTTCGGGTCGGTATCACTTTTCTGCGTCTTCATTTCTAGGACTTTTTGCATTATCGAAACGTAGGAGGCAAACATAATTATTTAACCTAGTTAAATTTATTTTTATTAAACTTTATCGATTTCGAATATAGATTATCTTCTTATAGGTACCTAAATCTCCAAAGAGTATATAACATTGGCACTGCATATAACAGATTGCTATAATTATCTATCTAACTAAATTGACCTTAGATTTTTAAATAAAGTTAATGAACACAACTTAAACTTATTTGCATGAAACTTAACTTAAATTGCATTAAATAATATTAAATGTAACAAAAGCAACAAACAACCCTTATTTTCCAAACAACCTCACACTCTAAATTCTATTGCGGAAGTTCCAGGTGATTTTTATTGGTCTATTCAGTAATATTTACTTGTTTGGAAAATGGTTTTCTAAAGAACAGCAGCAGCACGGCGACTACTGCTTAGAGTAGATGTGAAACCTCTTGTAGAATGTCAAACCTACCCTGCTACTCAAGGTCAAATATAAAACCAGAATTTTTTTCATGTCAATGTCTCATTCATGTATGTCTCATCCGACCATATTACCGATGTTTAAAAATTGCGTTCCTTAAATTTATTATACTCTACTCTTGATAAGTTCTGCCTGAATGGCCCTACATGACGTGTAAGGATTTGTTTCTACTGCGGGTACAATATTACCTGTCGATTTTCCTTATTGTTGTATTTTATTGTCCTTATTCCTATTTGGGAGAGGTTGCCTTCTGAGTATCTAGTATCTATCATAAAATAAAATATCAACGGGAAATTTCGTCAAATTATTATCTTTTAAATCATTAATTTTGCGGCTTCAAGCGAATTTTCGTTGAAATGTATGTAACAGAAATTGTTATAACCCTTGAGATAGAACTCGAAGGTCTGATACGCTTCAGCCATTTTTTTATCTCAAGTTTTAACATTTTTAAGTTAAATGCAAATATTTTAATAAATTATTGTTAAATTATCAAAAGCACGGTAGGCATGAACAATAAATAATCTTTTGTTTTATTAGCATTATAGAAAAATGTTAAACACATTAGAACAAAACTACCTACGCCACTGGATCGAAAGAACAAAGTTCAATAACTTTAATAAGTTTAAAGGCAACCGAGATACGGGTGGTGCCCCAAAAAGCTCAGCTTTTCAATTTGACTCGGTATATCAAATACCAAGGGGGATATATTTTGTTGGTCGCATCTTTAGTCCCAGTTGCACAGTATCGCGAAAACTGCAACTGCCTATCAAAATAAATGAGATACCATAATAATAATATAATTGATAATAATTGATCTCTATATTTCTACAATATCTGTTAATTGTTGAATGCAAAAATGAAAATGAACAGATATACAACATACAGTGTTATTTTTGGTTGATACCTGAATTGTGGATAGAATTGGCGAGTAATATGTGATTACGCATTATGTAACTTTTATAGAAGTAAGCATGTTATAGTTAATACAGGGTGCGGCAAAAAGGTAGGCAGGATTTCAAATAGTGGTTGTTCGGTTTGTAAAACCGGCCACACGTTAGGGAGACAAAAGTATGCAAAATTTCAGTTATCGACATGGCTTGGAGCGGAGTGCATCGTGCTTTCGTTGTGTTGGAGTTTATTAGAAATGGGGAATCTGTAATAGCGGCGCAGCGCGCCTTTCGTAATCAGTTTGATGTTGGTCGGCATGGCGCGGTTTCGGATGGAAAAACAATTCGTCGGTGGGTTTGACACTTCAGGGAAACAGGTTCTGCGCTTAACCGAAAATCTACTGACCGACCAAGGACAGTAAGAACACCGGAAAATGTGAATGCAGTAAGAGTTTCCGTACAACAGTCTCCAAAGCGTGCAGCTGGTAAGCATACAGCTGCTTTGGGAATTCCCGATAGAAGTGTTCGAAGATAGAAGTGTTCGAACTCACTCCAAATGCATCCGTACAAAATGATGGTAGTGCAGAAATTAAGCGCAAGAGATTTTGAAACCCGTACAAATTTATGCCGAGATATTCTTCAAAACATTCCCAGAGGCGCTGTATTCATGTCTAGCGATGAAGCCCACTTTCACCTCTCGGGTACCGTAAATAAGCAAAATTTCTGTTATTGGTCAGCAAATATTCCACAGGAACTTCATAAGCGACCTCTTCCCAGTCCAAAAGTCACCGTCTGGTGTGCAATCTCGGAGTTCGGTGTGTGGGGTGCTTACTTTTTCGAAGAAGATGGAATTTTGATGGATATTTTGATATGCTTAACAATTTCCTGCGTCCAAAACTGAACGAGTTGAACAACGATCAAAGAAAACATCTTTGGTTTCAGCAGGATGGTACTACATCGCACACAACGCGTCGTTCAATAAATCTTCTTCAAGAAATGTTCCTAAACAAAGTGGTGTCTTTACTTTTTTGTTTGGGGTTACCTGAAAGCGAGAGTTCTCATACATCGTCCGCGGACTTAGGAAGAATTAAAGGCAACCATAAGACAAGAAATTGCCTCAATTCCCCAAGAAATTATAAATCGGGTAATGGTGCGCTTCCGCGAGAACCTACAAGAGTGCATCGACAATAATGGCCGTCATTTAAAAGACATCATTTTTAAAAAATAACGTTCCCAAATGGCATAAAATGTACATTTCAAAAATAATTTTAAAAAATGTTTACTTTATGTAGTTTGATTTTTATTAACATCCCAAACAGTACCTATCATTTTGCCGCACCCTGTAGTTAGTACATTACGCAACAAGATTGTTGACTAGTCAAGCCATTGAAGAAATTTTCAACTTATTGTATATTTATAGTTTTTCATTACTAACTAAAAACTAAAGCGGCATTTCTAATTAACTAAAAATGCAGTATAATTTTATAACAATTAAATATTTTGCAGGATAGACGTTTGAGGTATTTTGATTTTACAGAAACGACAATATCGTAATTTTAAATAGGAGGATAAATTTCACTAATGTACCACTCCATGGGTAATTTAAGACGATATTACAAATCTAAGATAAAAGCATCAGTGTAAATCAGCGTTCAAAGCCGCGCAGAAGCCCACCACGTATCCCGTTTTAAAAACACTTAAGATTATCAATGCACGTTTGATCGCATTAAGGATTTACTTCCTCGTTTTACGATACCATGGAAAATTTGTTCTGTTTATTGTCACAGCGAATTCGTGCATTTATTTTTAGATTTTTCTAACATCGCTTTACTTCGAAAAAACGCGCAAGCAAGCAAGTTATTAAGTATTGCGTATCACAATTTTTTAAGAAAATAGCGAGCAGGCAAAATGATGTATCAAGCGCGCAGCGCTTAATGAATGAGTAAAACATCTAATAGATGTAATTGTTTATCGTTAAATAATACTACGCATAAGATTAACTATATTTACTTAAAATGGCGAACTGAGAGTATGAAAATAAATATTCCTTATTATACCGTCCCGGTGAAAAATGCCCATTTGAATGAAATTTTGTGACAATAATTTAAACACTCAATTGGCATACCAAAACTAACAACAACAAAGTTTGATTAACAGCTTAAAGGTGGAATAGTGAAGCTCCAATGAACTCAAAATATTTCAAACAATTTATCTTAAAACAAAACCCTAAGAAAAAAATTTTATTTTGTATTTTAGAGATAATTTCATTGACATATTAAAATTCCAATAACCCGTGATGTCACTATGGCAGAAGCAAAAGTTTTGGGCTAATTATTTAACTGGTCAAACATAACTTAACATTTTAAACGGTCTAATAACTCGTTTTTTCTTTTATTTAGTTAATTTACCATCGTCTTCACTAAATTGTTGAACCGAATTACTCGTTGGTTTATCGAATAGTAAAATTAGGCATAATATTGACAATTGCATTTATAATAATGTAAGGAGTTTAATAAACGCCATTTTAGTCATTAATTTGATTTGGTATGAGTGGAAGGAGTTAGTAAACGTTATATTTAGAGGCTAGAGAAAAAAAGTTTATTGAGTTTAATTAATGCCAGAATACCACAAATTAGGCATATGCACACTTCTCCTTTCTTTTATGAATTAACCATTTTTAATTCTCGTCTGTATACTGCCTTTAATCCTTTCCTTCGTTTATTGCATTCGCATCCATTTATTTGAATTTTACCAACAATCATTTGACGCAGCAAAAACTTTCAACCAAGATAAATTTTAAAATAATATTCTTCGCCAGAGGCAAAACCATCATTTCCACACTTCAGACTTCTTTACAAGGACCAGTAATTCGAACACATTCGACAGAAAAAATTCGACCAATCCCGGGGTGGGTGTTGAACGATGATGAAAACGGCAATGTTCCAGCAAAATTTTGGGTAGTTTGGTTAGATTTTAGACTTGTTCAATGAACAACGCAAGCAACCAGCAATGTAATTGATGGGCCCCTTACGATTAGAAAGGAGCATAAGTAATTTTCTATTACGGGTTCTTTTAAATTGAAAATAGAATATTTAAAAACTCGAGGGCCTATTAGCAAGATTTCCTTATCACATGTTGGTTGCAGCCATTGAAGCTACTACCTTTTACGAAATTTCCCTATACTGTAGACTCTAAATAGACAATAAAGAATCAAACAAGGATATTTAAAAAATGAACCTTTTGACTCAACCCCATATACTTATTCTGAGAACGGCGCTTCATTCTAGACAAAACTTTATAATACAATCCACAATTATTAACGTTTTAATATAAGCTATCGAATTAAAAAAAAAAACATTTCCAATTAGAACCTTTATCTGAAAGACAAAGACGGGTAGGGAAACTTCGTTTCACACAAAAGGTGACCACACTGTTGTTGAGAAAACCTCACCTTTCCCTCTATAACATAGCTATAGTGATCGTAAGGACGGTAAAAATTGATGCGATTCAGGCGGCTATCAAGTTTTCGTAGAGAAGGAAATGGATATTCCGTCCATACGCCAAAAACCTGCACTTTCCGCCATTTTCTTTCTAAACAGCGATTTTTATACATTCTAGTTGCTATTCTCCAAACATTTTCGTAATCTGGGCATATTTTGCGATCGTGCTGGTTGTTGAACACCACTGAGTCTCGTTTGAATGTTCTGAATTATCTAGTAACAGAGGCAAAGTCTCTACCTAGTAGCTATGTCATTTTTAAAGACAACTACAAAACCAGATGTCACAAAAAACACCAAATTTGCCAATTTGGTGCGTTTTAAAAACAATTAATAAAGACGCGTTTTCTTTCAGATCCAGGAGTGGAGTTTCAGTTTGGCGAAGGAAGAGAATGTGTTAACTGTGGCGCTATATCAACCCCGCTGTGGCGACGCGATGGCACGGGACATTATTTATGCAACGCCTGTGGACTTTATCATAAAATGAACGGCATGAATAGGCCGTTAATCAAACCATCCAAACGACTGGTAAGTTAATTTCATTTAAGTGCGTGTGTAACTCTTTTGTATACATCATCAATAAATTGTTGCACTACACAAACTTTTTTATATTTTACTTTATTTCAGTTAGTTGTGTTCCTGCAATTTAACCGAGTTAACAGAGAATGTTAGTTGCTCTATGTTCAAATTTGTGTGCAAAAACGTAAAACTATTTACTTGCTACTTCGATATCATAATATAATATAATAAATAACCTCTTAAAATGTTTTGCTGTTCAGGAAATTCTGCTGATTCTGATATACCAAGTGTTCCAGTAAATTAAGAATTAAGTAAGTCATTATTCACCAAAATTTCTAGAAAATGTTCTAATATTATTCATAGTTGGAATCTTTTAAAGTCAAGACAAATTGAAATCTTTTTTCGTTCAATGTTTTATGTTGTATCTCTGCAAGGAAAGCGGTGGGCGGTGTTTCTCGAGAACTCCAAAAAGGTTTTTTTGAAATTTAGGCTAGTGAACATAGTTTCTACTAAAGTAGCCTAAGTCAATCTAGTCTGTCCAAAAATATCCAGATTTTGCCCAAAATCCAAAAACTATCACGAGCCACTTGGAGCGTTTCTGGTACATGATTCAGGGGCTTGAGAGCGATAGGATGTTTTTGGTAGATTTTATTCACTGATGATAGTTTTACGTTTGTCAGTTCCGACAGTGACGTGACACATCACGCAGTTTTGCTGATCAAAACTAACCAGACGTATACAAATATTTTCTCGAAAGGTTTGCCAAACCACTTTAATTAAGTGAGCAATTTCACTTTTCTTAACAAGTTTGTTATCCTGCGACCACAGATCAAGCCATTTATATTTTTTTTATGTACTCTTTAATATATATAAATGCTAGCGATCGCATCAGTAAGGGAATCTACAGGAAAGAAGCAAACAACATCTTGGAACGAAAATTATTATATGACCTCAAGTTTCAATATTCAAGGTGTCTCTTTTATCTTTGTGTATTTTTTGCTACATTCACTTTTTCTTTGAAGTTATAATTTTCATTTTCTTTCATTTTACTTATACGTTTTTGTATTTTTTAAAACTTTTAAAAGACTCATCAATCGCTAGTATTTATTCAGGTATATGTATCAATTTTTCTTTTCCTTCTTTTATTTTTTCAAATTTAACCTCCAAATTATTATTGTGTTGGTCTCTATGACTCTACAATGACAAGTGCTTAATGTATCTTTCTCATTACTGTGAAATTATTGAGGAAGCTTATCAGCGTGTTGCATACTATACTTTTTATAAGACTAATAGTTTTTGTTGATTGTTTCCGGCGTCAATCAAAAAGTGAGGTTACATCTCACGGGTTGGGACATGAGCGATTATTGCAATAATAATAATAATTAATACAATTCAAATGAATTACAAATTAATCATTACATATTGCATATTGACTTCTTTTATTTTCTTGGAATACGCCATCAAACCTTTCGAAAGTAAAAGCGTGTGGGCGATAATAAAAAAAAGTCCTAGCTTGTTCGGCTGTCAAAAAACAACCATGTTTATTAATTTGTTGCAGACAGCGACGCGTCGTTTGGGTTTGTGTTGCACAAACTGCGGCACAAGAACGACGACCTTATGGAGGCGAAACAACGACGGCGAGCCTGTGTGCAACGCCTGCGGCCTTTATTTCAAGTTGCACGGCGTCAACAGGCCGTTGGCGATGCGTAAAGACGGCATACAGACCCGCAAACGAAAACCGAAGAAACCACAGGGAAGCGGAGGTGGTGGTGGTGGGAATGCCGCGGAAAGAGATGACAGCAGCTCCGCCTCCGTGGAAGGTAACTACCACGCCTCACTTTGAATGATCCGCCCATTTAATTCAAGTGGCAGATGCTTAACTATTGATCTGCCGACATTGGCGTCCTTACAGGGCTTTATTAACGATTTAAGTATGTAAATTTATGTAAGAAAAGTTATATTTGGACAATTATGATGAAAAGGTACCGCCAAGTACCATTTCTTAACTCTTATACTGGTTGACCCAATAGGAGCAACAAGGGCGGTATTAGCTAAACGGACAGTCATAAAAATGAAAATTTTTTTAAAAATAAATTGAGCTAGAGAAAATGCTGGAAATTACATCTTGATTTTTAAGATCAGGTTTGTACAAAATTTTCTAATATTAACCATCTAATTAGATTATTTTAGACCAATTTAAACCTTTTTTATTTAATGGTTGTTATCTCTGAGGGTGTTCGAGCATTTGCAGAAATAAATGTCTATAACTTCAAAAAGGCTGAACGAATTTGAATAAACTTGCATGGAGCAGTTATGCGATTGCCTTTGATTAACTTGACAACAGGCAAAGTTTTTTGACATAATCGTAGAATTTTTTGCATATAAATGAAACGATATGACTTTTTTTAGTTTAACCAAATAAGGGCCCATCAACCCTGCGAAACCCGCATCTCGATATGTTTTTAAAATATGATCAAAAAGAAATTAACACTCAAAAAAAGGTGAATTTTGGAAATCATTTAATTTAAATGTTCCGCACTTTTATTAATGCTTACCAAATGATTTTAAAATTCTTTATAAAGTACTATTGTTTATCACGTTTAATCTCTACTATCCAAGTAGTAAAATGTGGAAAACCTTTTAAGAAAGACATAAATTATCTCCTTTGACAGAAATAATTTCGTTTGTAATGACCAAAGACTGCCATTGCAAAAACATCTGTTTTGGTAAATTCGAGATAGTTAGAAATTTAACTAATAACCTGTAAACTAGAACTGTTTTCAAAAATTCAAATAACTTTTTTTTTAAATGGTTTTATTCAAATTTCAGATTAGGATAAAGATATTGAGATGCTGTTTTCGCTGGGTTGTTGACCCTTAATTAACTATGTAGTGACTAAAAGAAGTAATATCCTTGCATGTATCTTATTGACAGACAAATATGTTTTTGCGATTGTATCGTCTAGATAGGTAGCCTCATTTATAGCACGATGGATAGCTTAGGAAAAGCACTTTTCAACTACTTTGAAAAAACACCCCACCCCCCGGGTCATTATAGAATTTTTTTGCAGCAAAATCAGGTTGATTTTTTATTGAAATGTCCTACTTTTTTCATTAGAACTTTTCAAGTTCAAGTAGGAGTCGTGTGTAGTGTTGCTTTTGTACTGTAACAATTCCTGTTTTTTCCCATTCATCCTTAAATTTTCTTCAAAATATAGCAAATAAATTCTTATTCCTGGCATTTATTTGAAATTCAAAGAACTATTCTGAAAAGATAAATAGAAATTTTTCTTTTTTTTTTCTTAGTCTCTATCGGATTTGGTATATTTTCCAAAAGTATATTGCGATAACTTCATCTAAACTTCTTACTAAAATGAAACCACAAATAATCCTACTATTATTGACCCTCAAGAAAATGAATGAATGAAATTTGAATAAAAAATAAGTTGTGTGATTTGATACTGCCGACGGTTGTTTAATCCGTCAAATTGTTAAGAAAATTTTAAAATATTTGAACCTCGGCCAAAAGAAGCCATTAATAACCTCAGAATTTTTGAACCTTTTAAATCATTCCATACGCAGCATGCAAGCTTATGTATGCTTGAAGATGGAAAACAAGACGCGACAAGAACTTTCCTTGTCTTTATTTTTTAACTTGTATAAAGCGCCTTCCACATTTCGTCGAACTTCAAGGTTACATCATTAAATATTAAAATTTGCACAAGTAATTGCGTTGTCGATTGATATTTTATCAATATATGTATAATTGATGAAACCTGAAACTCTCTCTCGACACAGTTTACGATACTGTTCAAATAAAATTATCCCATCTTTAACAGTTTTTCATTTATCGCCAATAATTTACCCACAAAAACGAAAATTTATAAGATATTTTAGATTTTTTGCCAATAAACGACACACCCTGTATATGATTCAAACAATGTTCGAAGTAGAGGTTATAGCCCTCGATCTTCCACATATCTTGGTCCAAGAATTTTTTGAAAATAATAAATAGTTTTCGAGAAAATAAGTTTTTTCTGAAACCGTGCAGTGTGAAAAAATAATCAATGACGTCATCGCGTCTTGAATGCCACCAAAATAACGATTTCAATATGGAATTATGATATGATCTCCCACTTTTTCTGGTATTTGATTTTTTCGATATAGTAAGTGCTTTTCAAGAAAATACTTGTTTTCTGAAACCATGCAGTACGTGGTAATAGTAAATGATGTCATCGCGTATAGATTAGGGACGAGAAATGGTGATTTTTATTTGGATTTTTTCAAATATTTGTAACAGCATATGTGAGAAACGAAAACCGCAAATACAAAAATTGTAGCTCCTGATGCGGCCTATTTAAACCAATTAGCCATATTTTTTACAATTTTTGATTTGCGGCTAATAATTTACCCTGTAATAGAACAATTTTCTAGGTCTTTTAGATTTTTGCCTATAATTTAAAAACCCTGTATATATTCGAAAAAATGCATGAAAAGAATTTTATTGCACTGGATGTGCTGCGCCTGCTGGTTAAAGAATTTTGCCGATCGGGTAAACGATTATGGACGCTAAAATTGCCAAAAAAAAATATCGAAAATTAAAAAAAAAAACTTGGTAAAATTTGATTGCACTCAATTTCTAACGCTTAAATGTGGAGACGGACTTTTATTGCTCATTTCTCATTTAGCACGGAATATCGAGAACACCCTGTACAATAGGTGAAAACCTTAAACACAAAAGTTTTTGCTGTCTATGCTTGCTATATCGCAATGTAATTGAAAGTGCGATCTGAATCATAGTCCTTCAGTTATAACCAATTTTCAATAATAGGGGGACACATTTTTCTGAAAAATTGTCAAGAATAAAAGTTTATGGAGCCGCATCTTCTGCGTCCCTCTGGTTGATTTTTTTTTTTGGCCTCGAAAACGGTTTTTTAAAGCTGATGTTGTTTGTAGACCCTTGCACACGCGATTTTTTTTTTTTTAAATACTTCCCGACCCCCCAGCCCCCCATTTTCAGTAGGTTCCGTCACGGACCAAATATGAAGTCGATTGCTTCAAATTTCGGACACTTATCATGTTTCATAGCAATGTCCAAAAAACCGTCGAAAATCGTGAAAAAAAGATGGATACCGGCGCCTGATCAGGGCCATTTCTTATAAGTTTATGTGTCTCGTGGAGTGTTAAAAAGGGGGCAAATTTTACTTTTGTAGCTCCAACGGTTCGAAAGTTATTCAGGAAAAACCAAAGGACGAGAACGGAGAAAGGACAAACAGACAAACAAAATTTTTTTTTCGACAGTGATCATTTCTGTGCCAACGGCGATCCCCTACCGTTACCGAGATATAAAATTTTTATATGGGCGTAGATACTTTCGAAAAATTCGATTTCATCGATTTTCGAAAGTAACAAGCGTGCTCACGAAAAAATCCAGAAACATCGACGTAAGAGAAATAGCGTATCTACCAAATACCCTGTGAATATGGCGAATAAGACAAATGAAGTTAGACAATCTCATAGTTCTAACAAAAGTTTATGTATTAAAATTGAAAATAAAAAGCAAACAATCTTCCATTTACCAAGAGCAGTAAATGTTAAGGTTCTAAATAATTATCAACAGCAGAATTTTACAATTATTATGAGATAATGTAAACAATAATTTGTACAATAATGCAGATTAATGAAGACAGTTTTATAGCTAAAATAAAATTACTGGCTCCTATTGAAGAATATAAAGGGTTCATCGAATTTCCCTAATTAAGCTAATAGAATGAATCTCAGGGTCAAAGAGCTCGTGGCAAATAAACTCATTCTGTCGGTTGCAACCTGTGAGTTGAGAAGAATAGTTTCAGAGATATAATATAAAATGCTAGCTAATGTATTTTTCGGTGCTTATGATTAATGACAAGGATAAAGGCTTGCCATAATAACATTGTTAATTCTATAAATTTGTTGGTTAATTATTATATGTTTAAGCAACGACAGCGTTCTATCTACACACTAATTTAATTACAGCACCAAATTTGCCCAGCATAAAATAAGCGATTGTTGATTCATAAACACATTCACACACCTCACAGAATATCTATTTTTATATAACCTATTTTTATAACATTTTTATATAATCAAGGAAAGATTGTCACCTGTAGTATCAAATCAACGAAAAGTTCACTTTTAAAGCAAAATCTTTTTTTTTTGCTCTTTCGAAGGGTGTTCTTTTAAATAACTTTGTTATTGCCCTTGTTAATTTTCAAGGATTTAATTTGGATTTCTTCGGGTCTGAAGGAAAGAAAGTTTTTTATGGTTTACTTTAAGGAAAAAAAGGCATTTTTTGTTTCACTAATTTTGTTGTTTTTCATTTGCACTTCGAATTATTTTTGATATGTAGGTATTTCTGATATACCTGTGTGTAAAATGCTAACTGAGACCTAGATTTTTACTAGAATAGAATTTTTATTTTTGACCGTTATATTCTATCACTCCTAATCTACTAATATCTTAGGCGTAACCACCAATTGTCAAGGAAAAATTTTATCACTATGTTTTCCGATAAATTTACCTTACTTTATCCTTTATTTTCAGTTAGTTCTACAAAATTGTATCGATACTTTGAGATGATTTACTTTTTTATCTTTGGTACGAAATTGTCCTAATTTTTATTAAATTCACAATTAAAAAAAAGGCTGCGAATTAACACAAAAAATGTTGATAAAAAGAGTGAATTCGCAAATTTTAAACTTTAAAAATTATTTCAACTATACAAGACAAGAATAGAAAATAATCCATAAAAAACATACTTTACTGTTATTATCTTCTCTATACATATATATCCATCCGCACTCTTTATATCAAAAATTGACTATAAACCCGTACCATAACAACATTTTTATTTAAAATTTGACAACGAAGGGTTAATTTCAGCGGTTGAACTATACATAGCTACTTGCTGTAATAGGTAATTATATTCTTATAATGACAACCTATTAACTTTGTTGCCAAAAAAACGACTGTAGTATTCCCAACTCTGAAAGGGAAGATCAGACATTCCTTTTTTCATTTTCGTTTTAATAAACGATAGTTAAACTTTATAAAAATAACAACGGATATGCCGCCATTGCTTATCCTATGTTTATTGATATTAACGTATTATTTACAGACTCCAAGTCATCAAATCTAGTCCATCAGTCTCCAAGTCAACAACATCAGAGCAATCATCATACCTCATCCCATACTAACAGCCAAAATCACAACATGGAAAAGTCGTCTTTGTCAGAAAGACCCTATCTAGGACCAACCTCCCTACTACCGGCAACTAGCACGAGTACAATAAAAAGTGAACCCGGATACGAATACAGGTACGTATTTAGCACGCCTTTATAAGCAGAACGTTTTAAGCAATTAAGCAATACGGATTTAAAAATATTGAATATTAAACAGAGAGACTTCGCAACTCGGATGTCAAGTGTATGGTTCTCTTACTTTTATTATTTTGACGTCATATTTCCAGCAATATCTATACCGGATGGCCCGCTTATTAAGATCCTTATCTCAGAACCTGTAAAAAGTGTTTAAAAAACTTCAAGACTAAAGTTGCTTGGATTCATTTATACTATGTAAATATTATATTTTTTTGTATCCAGAATGTTTGTCTTTTTGTGGTCAAGTAACAACAGTCTCTTTAAAACGGAACACACCGTATATTAATGCGTTTTGAAATTTTTAGTGACCTTTGCCAATCTCAATATAGTTATCCATTTCTCCGAGTGAAAGCCTGTTTTATATATATTTTGGCAGTTTGGGTTGATATTTAAAAAATAAATAAACACGCGATGGTGAAAAAGTGACATTAAAAATTTAATTGAGAAAAATGTGAAAAGTCATGTTTAGAAATACCCCATTTCCCATTTTAATAATTTTATCGTTTAATTTGTATAAAGTTGCTTATTTCAAAAACTTGTAAATTTCGAAAAATCGTGATCTTTTTTTTTAAATAATAATGATAGCTAGATTGAGCGCTGTTTTAAAGCTTAGGCAAATATTTTTGCTCTTTGTTCCGTCTCTAAAAAGGAAGCGATGTCAGTGAATTGAATGAGATTGCTTACCTTAATTTTTTTTTGCGATTATGTTAGAAAACGACTTTCAGTTTGTTGTTGGACACTGATTTGACTATTCAATGGAGTAAAAAACATTTTGTGGAAGTTCTTTTTTTTTAGAAAAGTATATTTCTGCTATTATGTCAGAAAAAGGCATCTTATTGTAGGGCAAGCAATCGATTGTCTAAGAAAAACCCTTCCTAACGACTCTTGTTTTTTCAAATTTCTAGAACCATCTGTTTCCATAATACCGTGCCTTGTTACTTGTTGTTAAAATGATTAATTTGCCACTAATTTCGCGAGTTCCCAGACATAGCAATTAATTGTTATTCTTATTATACGAATTGGAATTAATCATCAAACTAGAATTTTGAATTGTTAAAAAAATGTCTTTTATCATTATCTAGTTGCCTTCAGAACCAAACATCATACCCGTACCAACAAATGTTCGGATTCCCTAGTCCATCATCAGGCAGTAGTGAAATTGCCTATCATCACCAGCACCATGTGACAGCAGCGGCAAAGCTAATGGCATCATCTTAGTTGTAACAGTAATTTATTGATACTTCGGTTAAACCTAGATATGACGTAGCTGTGTGATAGAAGATTTGACGTGCAATTTCAGATACTGTGTAATTTACAATAGTTACAAAAGGCGCTTGTCACAAAAGAGTTCTAAGAAGGTATCGAATTGTAGTGTGAAATAATTTAGTTCATGTAAATATGTAAATTTGGAAAAAATGTTTGTGTATTTCGTTCTTATAAGACTGTATAAATTATGTATTGTACCCTGGCGACATATATAGAGCTTTAGTACTATATTATAGAATTTTTCTGTTTTTATCATAAAAGTTTGCATAGTTATTGTAAATAAAACTCATTTGGCAGGCTCAAAAAATAAAACACAATTTTAAAGTAAAATGTACTGAATTATAATTATTGATAGTGAAATTAAACACCAATTGTGAAATAAAAAATCCTGCATTTATTTGTTAATATTGTCATCACGACAATTTTCTAAATTGTAAATTTGAAAAACAAAAAGTATTTGATTAAACGTAAATGTCGGCTGTCAGGCTTCTTCACTTGTTTTCTTTAGAAGTTGGGTTTGGTATTGGATTAAATATTTATAGCTGCAAAGCCTACAAAGTCGCCAAGCCTGCATCACAACGATTTTTGCCTAACAAAATAGTTGTGTTTATATCCAAATATTTTTTTTTATAAAACTGTAATCACACTTCTTTGTAAATGTACATGATGCATCTATATGCATCATATATATCTAAAAAGAAGAAAGAAAAGAAAAGTGCAAATGTGACCAATATCCTACAAACCCAAATAATATGCCAAAAAAAGATGTTATTTACTGGCATTGAGAAAATAAAATCGGTGAAGATGGGGGTCTTATATCAACTACTTATCTATCTACATGTGCTCGTTTGGAACAAGAATCTGTCAACTTTTATGTAATCCATAAAATAGGTCACAAATCTAACATAGGCTAAGGTCTGGACGTGTGTGACATTTTTTATAAAACCAATGAATTTTATCAATAATGGAGATACAATTGAGAACACTCATAAATAATTCCTGAAAGGAACAAATATTTTGGCTACTCCCTTCTTTAAAATATCCAATTTTCGGCCATTTCCAGAATATTACTACACCGATTTAGGAGCAATCGGATATTTTCGGCTTGAATGTTGACGTTTGTCGATTCTAATGATCATATCAGTGAGCGGTCGTAAAAAAAGGTTAGTATGCAGTATAGTTGGTAAACTTTTTAAGTCAGTTGTTTATATTGTTGCATAACCATTTACTATTATTGTATATTTTAGAAAAGTTCCATATTTTTATCCTGTTGCTATAAAAGTTGCCGTGAAAGATTCATATTTTAAGCTAAAGAAAATAAAGTAAAATAACGTTTGTAATACTTGACCATCAAAATGTGTAGCAAACGGTTACCGTAAAAATATTTTTAAAAATAATTTACCACTTAATAAGACGGCCTTTTCATGCGTCTCAGGTTACGCACACATTTAGCAATAACTGACTTCTTATTTTGTTAATTTCAAAATCACTTTCAAAGTTGTGATTGTGCAGCATTAAATTGTTCACAAATTTTATAAGCGACAAGCCATCATACTTTTGATTGCACGTTAGCGAAATGGAACTTCATAGCGAATGGGGAAAGCCTCTAATACATTTGTTTACATAAATCGTACAATTACTGTTATAAAGTGTTAACGATCAACGACACACGTATCTACTCGTTAAGGGTCGTAAGTTATGAAAGATTCAAAAGACAGGGGTTGAGGTTTACGTCAAACGCCGTGATCGAGGGTGGCGCGGCACATAGGCGTATGCGGAACAGACGTAAAATGCGATTTTTTAAATCCACTTAAGTCAAATATAGATTTTTTAACTTGAGTAGCGAACCTGTAGAAATGTCGATTGTCGGATTTGTCATTTGGAGGATCAGGAGCATTCGTGGCTAAAAATGTACCCACTTTGCGAAACATACAGTAGTCGGAGATTATCTCTTTAACCCAAAAACAAAATTATTCTTGAAAGCTGATAAAATAAAAGTAAATTTAAATGACACCCAAATTTTTGGTAGGTATGATTTTTACCTACGCACCTGGCGATTATTTGGATATTTACGTCTACCAACTCCCAAAACACTTGCGGCTGCCATTAATAGATCGACCTGTCAATTACGGCATTACAAACAGATATAAAATCACTGCACTCTTGGGTCAGCACCACATTTTTGTTTCGTTTGCTGTGCTGGCGGGGTCTTTTCCATGGGTAAGTTTTCCGACATTGTTTGGTAATATTTAAATCTGAACTTTAACGCCACTTTTGCAGTGTTCTTGATTTTTTTAATACGGTTCTTTCATTGCCTTTTCACGTTACTATAATGCTTATTTATTTTATAAATATTTGTGTGGATATAAACAGCTGCAGACACGAGACGTGCAAATTGCAAAAATGGACGGTTTCTGCACATCTAAAAAGATATTTAGTTCATAAGAATTTTGGTGTATGAACTTTATCCTATTTGTCTGCATTGCTGCATTTAAATTTTAAAAATTTTAAATTCGTTTATTTAATAATATTATATTTAAATAATTAAATCCTATGTTAAAATGTGATTTGGAAATACTTTCCTAGAAACACAAGAATACAAAATTTCCTATAGCAAAAATGTGAATAAATGATTTTTTAAAAATGCATATTTTCCAAAAACAACTCGAAACGGCAACAGATGTTCATGCCTATGAAAATTAAGCTCCAGATACTGACATACTGAAAGAAGTGTTTACCTTAAATTATGTTTATATCGAAACCTGGCAGAAAATAATCAAGGAAATTTCGTTACCGTTCAAATATATAACATTTTATGTGTATTCCTAATATGAAAACATGCGTTTGGACCAAACTAACTTTGCTGTATTTTGAAAATTATTTGGTGTTGGTTTTGTCGGCACCATTAATATTTTTTTCAAAGGCTATAACCATATCATATCTTCCCAATACCAATTAGCGGAAAACTTCCCGATGTTTAGTATCCGCAGCGCAGTTTGCTAATGTTAGTAGGCTGACACCAATATACTATTACTATCAAATACTTATATACAATATTTAAAAGTAAGTAGTTTTATTAAATAATATAAAAACAACAATTTTTAGAAAGACAGAGGTGTTTCATACTTTTTGAGGAGCTTGTAAACAAACAAATTAATTTCTTCAAAAATATATAGGGCGTTATATAAACAAAAAAGCATTGATCAATATTTCAAAAGCAGTAAGTAACATTGATGAAAAAAATACTCCAATGTATAAAATAAGAAATTGTAATACCATTCGTTCTTATATTTTTCAAAAGCTCTCTACACCTCTGAAGCTATCACAGTTTTCTTTCCAGAATCACAGCAATTCGAATCAAAATGGGTCACAGTATAGTATTATTTTTGTTGCGTGGCGTGGCAAATAAAAATAATTTACATTAAAAAAAAACTGAAACATCAATTATACCTTATAAATACGTATTTTTCATTATGGCTCAAGATATTTTTTTTGAATTAAATATTTATGTTCATTTTAACCAGTAAAACGAAATAGAATTCTATTTATCACAAATGATAGAGCAGATTGACCTTGACCCATCATGTATACCATGGTTAGGATGAATATTTGAAAATAAATGGTAGCAGTTTTCATAAAAGCTTACGTCCACAAAATGGTAAAGTTACTAGAAATTAAAAAACAACTACTTATAATTTCAAACCATATCAAATTTTTGCAAAAAAACATCAAAATTCAAAACTGCGAAAGTTTGAAAATCCCTCGAACGTGTCCCTTCAATTTTAAACAGAATACATAGGTGAAATAGAAAAAAATGTTTAAAAAAAGTCACTCGGTTGATATTTTCACAATAATGGAGCCCCCGTATAACCAACTATGCCCAAAAACTTCTGCAGTAGGAGAATTAATGAGTCAATATAAAATTATCTTATTTTATTTAATCCGAGTATCCAGAAGTTTATTTCCTTCATAATTTAAAAACATTTTGATATACTGAACAATCCCAACTTTCGAAAAAGAACTTTAAATCACGATTTCAAACAAAATGTTACATCCGTTGCAGGCAGAAATTTGCCAGCACCTGTGCCCTGTAAAGTGTGCGGAGATCGATCATACGGAAAACATTATGGAGTGTATTGTTGCGATGGTTGCTCTTGTTTCTTCAAAAGAAGTGTCCGAAGAAACGTTATTTACAATTGCATATGTGAGTCGTCAATATTTCCACGTTCCATTTTAGCCTTAGTTCAGCCTAAAACTTTTCAGCTGGCAACGGAAGGTGTGTAGTGGATAAAGCTCGGCGAAATTGGTGTCCATATTGCCGTCTACAGCGCTGTTTCTTTGTTAAAATGGATGTTTCAGGTAAAGATTTTTGACGCATTTACGCTACAAATGGGGTTCTACCATTCATTTTCAATAATCGCAAAAGTTAAAAAATTTCACAGCTCCAATTAACTTGCTGAATGCACACATCATAACTAACATAAATATTCTAAAAATTGCACATTTTAGTTCCAAAATATTTATATCTTCAAATCTCGGTAAAATTAAGAACCGCATAAAAAAATAAGTATAAAAGAAATACCACAGTAAATTGTTATCACACCAAGCTAAGAAAAACAAAAATAATATAATACAAAATATTTAAAAAGTACTACGTACATACATGATATTTGACATTAAAGGTAATCTAAAAACCTTTAAACCCCCCATAACCTTTAAAATGTTCCTCGCTCAAACGTATTCTGAGATGAATGATTTGAGGATAAGTTAGTGTCCTCTTAGAAACCCAAATCGAAGGGTCTTAAGGATTTTCAAAAGAAAATGAGTAAGATGTCCGTAAAGGAATGAATTTATTTCGTTTCCGATGCGTTTTGTAACTTTAGAATTAATATAAATGGAAATAAACAGTAATTGATTGATTGATTGATTGATTGATGAGTTGACCATATCATACCTACCTAATCAATATTTAAAACTATTTATGGATGGCGCCGTAACAACTTCCTCTAGTAAAAACTTCTAAATTCCAAAAACTCTGTTTGGAAACAATATTTGAAGTAAATTTGCATCCCAGTAATGTTTTTTTTTTAATTTAAAGAGATAATAATCAACTAATATACCTAACTTGTACTATTGTATATTCAAATAATAATGATATTCAACAATGAGTACATTAAATAATTTTAGTCTAATTTGGTTTCGAATTTTCTGGAATAGCTTCTATAAATAAACGGTAAAAACGGCACGTTTTTCTACACAGAAACTATTAAACCAATAAAATGGTAATAAGAATATCTCTTGAATTTAATTTATAAAAAACTTTTCTTTGTGTAAAATTGAAAAATGTGGGGAGTTATTTTTCTCTTTAAAACTCATAATTTCCTATTGATCGTATCGTATTTTCATAACCCAATTGCTGACCAACTTATACGGATAACAAAATAACAGACACTAAGTGTGACGTCATCGCAAAAATGATTGTTTCTCTCTCTCACTCAAACCTAATTATGTGTTTGTACTCTAAATTAATAGATAGATACTAGTTCTACAAGAAACCATTCCTGTTTCTTTTTAGCGGTTCAAGAAGAGCGAGGTCCGAGAAAACCCAAATTATATTGCAAAGAAGCGTCAGAAAGCTTTACTTCGTTAAGTAACTTTGAAAGTTCTTCGTATTTCAACCGACACGCTGAAATTTATCACACGCACGAATTTGTAGCTCACATATTCCTCATCAGCATCAAGCAGATCAGATCCAATTCCGGTTTCGGCCTGTTAAATAGAATATCCCAAAATATTATTTTGGAGCGAGTTTGGGCTCCGGTTTTTATTTTCCGACTTACGAACTCGTCTGTTTCGTTAGAAAAAAGATTTCCGTGGCTCAATCCAATACTAAAGCGGATGTTGGTGCTGAATATGGACTGTATCGAACGGGAACTATTAGAAAATATATTATTATGCCGCGCGGATTTAATAGAAGATGCGAAGCAGTCGTCATTGGCCAAGGATTTGCAAGAAAGAGCTACGGACGGCCTGGCTCTCAGAAATATAGCCAATAAAAGGAGATTTATGAATATTATTTTGTGTCTGCCGCTGCTGTTTAATCCCAGTGCTGAATATTTGTACACTACGCTATTTAAACCGATAATCGGAAATGTTACTGTTGAATCTGTAATTTCTACTATTTAACCATTAAAGAATGGATTTAAAAGCCTTACCTATTTGTTTATATAAAAATGGATATGTAAATTCATTTCTGGAATTATTGGAACATTTAATGAATTTGTAAGTATCCGTCAGTGAAAAAAAAAATTAGTACCTAATAAATAGGTGATTAATCGTCAGCTTAATAACAAATTCCTTTTTTACTAGACTAACGAATGTTAGTCTAGTAAAAAAGGAGTAGAATATTAGAATGTTGTACTCCATCAGCCACATCGATATGTCAGGTTAACGAAATTGAAATAAGACTGAAAACGGGAACATTTAAAAAACCAACCAAACCCAAAATTTGTTTTAAGATTTAAAATAGGGGCAAAAACCAAGGCAGATAGATTAAAAATACACTATCTCATTTTCGTTTAAAAAAATCATTTTAACATGAATAGAAACAAAAGAATCATGAGACATTAAATTTTTTTCTTTTACACTGGATGTTTGCGCCAGTTTGAATTTATTTTGTTTTATTTGCATTTTTATATACTCGGTAAAACGATCGCACAACACCGCTTTAGAATCGGTTTTTGGGGAAAAACGAACTTCGGTGAGTTTCTTTCCCTTCGGCCTTCCCTCCCTCTATTTTCCTTTATTCACCGAGAGTTTAGTGTATACGATCGAGGACAGTCCGAGCAAGTTAAAATTAAATTTAATTGCGACAAGTTGTCTAAAGGTCCAGAACATCTAATAATAAAAGAATAAATAATGTTGTACATATACGGTGTGTTTCAATTTGACCTGAAAACCACCATTCAATACAAGTTGGCTTGTTCAATACAGGTTGGATTGAATAGTTAATAAGTTAATTATATTCAAACAACCAGCTCTCAACAAACCCCTGACTAACAAGCTCGGATGACGGGTACCTCTGTTTGATTGGTCTGACGGATAAAGCTAGCTTGTCTTCAAGATCATAGGGGCAACCCTGCGAAGTCAGCTTGTTCTTTGAACTCTCGACTTCCTTTTTGGCTTCCAAAAAGTACCAGCCGTGCCAGTAGAGTGTGCGATGTGTACGAGTATTGTGTTGTTATATAGTCGACAAATCAATGAAGTTTTGAGTGCGTTGTAAAAACGAGTGTTATTTATTAAGGGCTCGCCGTCTATAAACAACGCACTACGTTATTGCCAGTAGGCCGTGATACCATGATGTGATGTGTAACTTTCGACACATTAGAAAGTAACTTAAAATAGTTAATAAAGAGATGGGATACCTTTTACGCAACTTCTGGATTCCTCCTGGTTTTTGCTGAGTGGAAATTGCTTCAAATGTCGAATCTATCCTAAAGAAACTGCCATCTGAAACATCCAATGAATTTCGATTTGAAACCGCAAAAATCCTTAAAAAATCAAAACCTCCAAAATCCAATATTGCAAAGCCTGAACGCATCGCCCTCGTCATGGACACAAATGAATATCAGGAAAAGATTCAAGATATTGTTACAGACGGATCATATCGTCAACTTAAAAAAGATCCTACGTCATCTATGGATCGCAACCATAAATCTGTTATTAAGGCTTCTTCTCTATCAGACTCCGTGAAAAAATCTGTTACCAATCATGACTCTAAAATTCCTCGTCTCTACGGACTTCCAAAGATTCACAAACCACGACCTATTGTCAGCACCTAGCAAAATATCTAGCTTCCTTATTAAAACCCCTTACCAAAGTTCCTACTCTTGAAACTCTCGACATCATTTCAGATAAATTAAAATCTGAGAATTTGAAACCAAAACTTCTCGCCTTAATTGAAAAATGCTTATCGGGAACATATTTTTCTTATAACGGTCAAATTTTTGAACAAACTTCGGGAACAGCTATGGGTTCTCCATTATCACCAGTCATGGCGACTATATTTATGGAAGCCTTTGACAAAAAAGCCTAGTAGATTTTCTTAGACATTTAAACTCTATACACCCTAACATACGTTTTACCATTGAGTTGGAAACTAATAATAAACCTTCCATTCTTAGATATTCTTATCAATAGAAAGTCAGACCTAACATTGGGTCATTGTGTTTACAGAAAACCTACGCATACAGACCGATATGCATGGTCACATCACCATCCGGCCCAAAAATCATCGGTTATCAGCCTTATCAACTCTCTTGTTTACAGAGCCGTAAAACTCAGCCCGAGTCACTGAAAACAAAATTAAAACACCTTACCTCTGCTCTTCTCTCTAATAATTTCAACATTAAAGATATTAAGCGTTCCATAAAAAAAATATACTTCACCACAACTTTTCAATAGCAATGAGACCGAAAGCAATCCTACACTTGCCACTGTGGTCCTTCCTTACATTCAAAACATCACTGACCACATATCAAAAGTTCTAAAGAAGTATAACGTCAAAACCAGGTTTACGACTTGTCCAAAAATCCCTCAACATCATCGGTCCGTCAAGGACAAAATTCTATTTGAGATGGAGAGACCGGACGAAAAATATCAACTAGGCACAAAGAACATGAAAGAGCCTTACAACTAAGACAAATAAACGATCAGCAGTTGCCGAACACGCTCATGAAGTCGGACATAAAATTTTATTCGATAAAACTAAAATTCTTGCATGTAATCAGTTCTTCTACCAACAAAAAATCCCAGAGTCTATAGAAATCTATCAACAACCTTAACCTTAATAATCTTAACTGCGACTCAGGTCGACTGTCACCAATTGGGGATCAGTCATCCGAGACGGTGTTTATGCCCCTATTTAGCTCCGCCACCCTATATACCCAATATATAAGCAGGTACAGAGTAACATACGAGCCAGTTTCAGTCAAGCTCAGAAGAAGTCAACAGAATGATTGGCGAAACGTCAGCAAAAACCGACACAGGAGGAATCCAGAAGTTGTGTAAAAAGTATTACAGTGGCCTGTGGTACTTTCAGATGGGACATTTTAGAAATCTACAAATATTATAGGCGGTTTATTGAATTTTCTTTTTCAGATATTTCGATCGTTTAAATGTTTGTGAGCTATTTGTGGCTAAATCTTAATTAAAATGTCTTTTTTTTCTAGCTTTTTGGTTATAGTACGTACTTATTACCTTTTTTTTAATCGAGAACCACCCGTTCATTAAGTTATATTAAACAGTTTGGTCATGGGTACTACCAAAGAATGAGATATGTGTAACGCTATCTGGTAAATTTCCCAATATAAAGTTGAGAAAAATGTGGGATTATTTTATAGGTTTCAAAATACCGCAAACAATTTCTATTATAATAAAGTTATCTAAAGTTAACCTTGGCTTATTTTAATATTTTATTAATCGGGTATTGCCATGTCATAAATATTGATTCAAAGCAATATGACATGACAATGTTATATTGTATTCCTAAACAAATACAATGAGGGACGAGTAAAGTTAGTTTCACAATTTCAATTATAGCGAAGATGTCCAACATTAATCCTGCAAATTTAAATCATCTCAGTTTATAAGAAATATAGTGTCTTTTAAAATCAGCACTTTCATATAATTCGATATGTTTATTAATAATTGAAGTTAATTTTTATTTGGGCACATTCTTGCTTCTATAGCTGTACCAGATGCTAATAAAAATGGCAGTTATTTAGGACTTTTTGAAGTTTTTGTTACAAGTGTGGAAAGTCAACCTCAAAATCCAAACAACCAAAGCCTTGTTCGGCAAGTGGTTGGGGAAGTTTGGTCTAGGTGAACATAATGAGGGAGACGAGTAGCTAATTCAGGTTTGCTTAGTTTAATTCAGTTTGCGATTGTAAACTCTTAACACTGCAAAATATGTTTATACAAGACAATGTTACGAATCCCATGGACGGGCAGAAGAACAATTATTTTCATCTTAAACGAGACACACACCATGGATAAGTGAAGAAAAGGCGCCAGAGATCACTAGTCCGTTATACTGAACTTTTGAGGTTTGAGAGAAACCAACAGGTTCTGAGATACATAGAGGGCAAAAAAGAAAGAAAAACTCCTGAATATCTAAGGGTGCGAATATGGCATATGACACAAAAATGTCGCATCTGCCTAGTATTAAATGTATTAAATGTATGCTATTATTTATTTCCTATCTCGATTGCCTTTCCTTTCTCTTTCTCAACAATTAAAAAACAATAAATGAAGCCAACTTTTATGGTTCCGTGACGTCTTATATCTAGTTTACTTATTGTTAAACTCTACCATTATTCATCTTGAAAAGGCGTTTTAAAAATAGCGCACGCGCACCTTGTTGTTTTTGGCTAGTTAATTTTGGTGTCCAAGATTATTTTCTTTTATTTATTTCCGAAATTTGTTATATTTTCCTACAAAACGTAAAGTTGTATTTTTAGTTTCCTAATCTGAAAACAAAAAGTAGGCGGCGTTAATTTTATTTGCAAAAATGTTGGTGACGAAGCGGTACGCTACTGGGGTTGACTTGGGGCTTAGAAAGCTTGTTATTACTTCAAAGAACAACGCCAAATTTTGAACAGGAACAGGATAATCGGGAAAATATTTTTTTACATGCTAATTTAACACCCTGTATTTGGAAAACCAAACATTTATAAAAACCTTTGCGCTTATAATGGGAAGAGGCATGAGCTTTTAAATTTAATACGGTTTGAATAACAGCCTGTATTTACTTGTAATAGTTTTGGTAGTTTTAGTTAACAGTGAAACCTACATTTACATTAACGTTGTTCAAACTGGTTAATTTCTGCAAAAAGCATGAATTGAGGCGTAAAATTGTCAAACTAGATTCCTTTTGCAAGTGTAAAATATGGTGTTCTATTTGATTTGAATATTAATTTCAAACTTCGGCTGTATCGCTTACTCAACAAACAAATAGTTGGCAATAACTCATCAGTTACTAATCAGTTAATCCAATGTGATGCACCACATTTTATCGAAAGGTACAAACATGTGTTTTTTCCTGATAAAACAGCAGTTCAAGGAATTAGCCCATTCGCCGTATAATAGGTACTTAAACAAGAACATTTTCAAACCAAAAAATATTGTTCCTGTTTTCGTTTAGTTTATTTTGCGTCAGAAGATAAGAATTTTAGAATGTGTACAATGATTATTAAAAATGGTGATACCGCCCCGATTATCAGATTATAGGATTATGCTGGAATTATGGAATTAAAACAATAAAAATCAACTCCCCCTCACACTGTATTAAAGGGAGGAAACGTTTGTGCGAAATAAAAAACTGCATTATAAATATCGACCATTCACTCATTCCTCAACAAGGGATTAAGATGCAGTGTGGTAATAATAAGATTCGATAAATAGAAAAATTAAGTGGACGATAAGATAAAATTGATTGTCGTATTAGACGATCAATCGCCGAAGTAACTGCTTTGCTTAGGTTCATTAAACATCTGATTAAGGGAACGATGAAGTTTAAAGCGCTGATTATTTTATCTTTTTGTTTCGTTCACATTTCTTGCCAAAATGTGAATTTGACCGAATTAATCGGAATGGTGCAAGAGAATCTTGAAGCTGCCCAAGAATATGTACTACCAACAGATAACCGGGATTTGGTTAATGTGAGTGACGCAACATTATATGGTAAGACTAACCAAAATAACAGCTAGAGTATAGAAAATTAACACAAATTCTGATGGATTATTTTGTATTTTTAATTTGCAAATATGCAGAATGTTAAATATGAATAAGGAGTCTAGATGCTCATACAACATACAAATTTGCAACATACAAATTTGCAATAGATTTGACGAACTGTTATAAATAACCATTAACTTGTTTTTCCTCTGTATATACATAATATGAATGCACAATTTCCACAAAAATATTTATTAATGTAGCGAAAATTTCCTACTGTAAAAAAAATGTTATAACACAACAAATTTGTTTTCCAATTATTCAAGCTGAACTTTTAACTGGATTTTTTTAATTTTCATTTCGTCCATGACATCTTCCTCCATGACTTTCCAAGAAAAAACCTTGTTTTTTTCAACTAAAATATGTTTTTCCAATGATAAATAGCTTACGGTTTATCAATTAGGCAGACCTTGGGCAAATTCGTACCATTTGTACCATGTACTATCGAAACCAGACAACTTATATAGACGCATAGCACATAAAATACATTTTAATTAGTTAGTTTAGTTTCATTCATTACTTCTGAAACGTATCCGCAGATACACAACTTATTGTTTTGTTGACCAAAGTAGTCGAGTAATATTGTTATTCTAGAATACCTTACACTACTATAATAATACCCTTCAAATTGATTTTAAGCATAAAATGAATCTTCTTTAAAAAAGTTACAGAAACTACCATATATTATAGGTAACTTCTAAAATTAAATATCAAATTCAATCGATTTACAATATGGCAAATAGACAGGTATACGTGTCAACAACCATGTCGAACTCAATCACTATCTAGATCCTACTGAAAAACTTTTATTAAAAGTTGCCATGTCATATTTTAAGAGACCGGATTTTCAAAAGATAAAATTTGCTGATGCAAGCGTAGCGTATTTGCAAAGAAATCAGATAAGGGATGAAGAGTACGATACAATATTTCTAAATATATTTAAAAACACCCTCCTAGAGCGTTTGTTAATGCATTAATTAACAGAGCTAGCGCAATTAGAATGTTTTAACAGAAAAAAAGTGTTTAAACAAACCATTTCTGATCTAGATTCAGCAAAATCGACCTATTATAAAATAGCCTCGATTTTTGAGAAATATAGTTAAAATCGCATATCTTCTCTGAGATGCTTACAGGATAGGATAGGATAAAAATTGGGGTGCGTTTTTCAATCAAACACTGTGGCGTACTCAAACGTTTTTATGTAATTCTCAATCTGGTATCTGTGAAATTTTTGCAGCCATTTTTTTCTATATGTATAAGTAGGCCGTGTATATAGTTACCAATGGGAAATAAAGACAACAGCTTTTATCTTTATTGGATTTTACAGTGGCACATAGTGGTCAAACCACTACCTACTTTAGAAAACCCGCACGGGTGAAGTAAACGAAAAGTGTCACTCCACGCTTGCCAAAACAAACTCGTGACTAAAATGCCGCTTTTCCGTTTATCAAAGAACAGTCCAATTACTACTAGTCAGTACAGCGTGTCTCATTTTGCTTGCATTTATGGAATTACTTGGTTATTAGTAAAATTAGAATTTTACGGTTTACGCAAAAGCAGAGCTAGTTTTTTGTGCTACAGGACGATCGTTTTCAAGTACCACTTGTATCTCAGTTGTCTGACAACTCATGAAAGTACAAACGAACCTATTATCGAGAATACAGTAGCGGAGTCAATTTCTTTACTAACTTGCTGTTTTTGGAATGTTGATTAACGAAACGAACAAACATGTTTTTTTTAATGCACTACTATATGTATTTTTCAAAAAAATAAAATTTTTCAAACTTTTATAATTGGCATTCAAAACTTTTATCCATTTATCAAAATAAATAAGAACTAAAAGTTCAGATTTTCACGAAATTATATATTTTGACATGACAATTGTCTCGACAATACTATGGCTTTATCAAATGTTTTAAAATACCAAATAGCCAAGAAACCAATTTCAGCTTCTTTCAAAAATTGAACTGAGGTGCCTTTTACTTGATGAAAATCCATTTATCAAAATAAATAAGAACTAAAAGTTCAGATTTTCACGAAATTATATATTTTGACATGACAATTGTTTCGACGCCGTGTCTCTATCAAATGTCTTTTTAAAATACCAAATAGGCAAGAAACCAATTTCAGCTTCTTTCAAAAATTGAACTGAGGTGGCTTTTACTTGATGAAAATCCATTTATCAAAATAAATAAGAACTAAAAGTTCAGATTTTCACGAAATTATATATTATGACATGACAACTGTTTCGACAACACCGTGTCTTTATCAAATGTCTTTTAAAATACCAAATAGCCAAGAAACCAATTTCAGCTTCTTTCAAAAATTGAACTGAGGTGGCTTTTACTTGATGAAAATCGATTTATCAAAACAAATAAGAACTAAAAGTTCAAATTTTCACGAAATTATATATTTTGACATGACAATTATTTCGACAGCGCCGTGTCTTTATCAAATCGTTATTGTTATTATGTTTGTCATGCTTGACTTCTTCCATACATTGTAATTCTAATATATCTCCCGAAAGTGACGAAAATTTGACACCCCGTACATGTTATGTGCAAGCTTGATCCTTGATCATCGACGAAAAGAACTGAACCGATACTATAACATACAGCAAACACTAGTCAGCATTCCTTTTCTTTATTCTAGATTATGGCGAATTTAACTACATAGTAGTCGGTGCTGGATCAGCTGGAGCAGTTTTAGCAAATCGACTGTCAGAAGTGCCCAATAACCATGTTTTGCTACTGGAAGCCGGAGGAGAACAAACAGAATTTACCGATATTTTAGGATTAAGCCCTAATTTGTATTTTTCGGATATGAACTGGGGTTACAATACGACCAGACAAGAAAATGCGTGTTTGGGTAATTTGGAATACATTTGAAAATAATAGAAAAGCATTTGTCTTGAGTGTTTGGCTGTATTAAAAATTTACTGTGCGAATGGTGATTTTATAAAAAATAACAACAGTAAATCGACAATTAACAACACTCTGAACTTAACCGTTAGTTGATTGGTTTAATTTAAGGAAAGAAACGAAACATTTAGGCAGGCACACGGAATTAAATTTTTAAGTGATAATTGCCAATTAACATTTATTAGAAAACTGCTGCTATCTTCAACATTTCAATGCTGCTGATTTTTATGAAGTGGTGTTATATTTCTATTTGTTGACTTTGTTTTAGTTTGTAATCGTTAGTTCTTACTTTTTTAGAAACCCACCTTAAGCGATGCGATCCCATAAATACTAATAGCAGGTTCATTGTGACAATGCAATTTTTATTTTGGTGGATACGCATTTTTTTAGCTTCTAACATTTTTATAAGAACATATCTTAAGTCTTAAGTAAGTAAATAAGAGTAGCTTAATCGCACACTGTGTACACGTTCACTAATTCTTTGAGATTTAAAAAAAATCTGCACAAGTTAAGTTTTTATAATCATATATCAGGGATGGTTGATCAACGGTGCTTCTATCCAAGAGGAAAAGTCGTTGGAGGCTGCAGTACAATTAACGCTGGAATGTACGTTAGGGGAAGCCCCTTAGATTTTGACCGATGGGAGACGGAATTGGGAAATAAGGGCTGGTCGTATAATTCTGTTCTACCCTACTTCCTAAAATCCGAAAACGCCGTTTTTGATGCCCGCGAAAAAAAGTTTCATGGAGAAGGCGGTTATCTACACGTCGATGTTCCATCCGGAACACCAGGACTAGTAAGTCGATCGATTTCAAGCATAAATCAATTAATATTTGTTATTTAGGAAACGGTAATTTTCGATGGATTCGAAGAGCTCGGTCAAAAACGAATCGAAGATTACAACGGCGAAGAACAAGTTGGTATTAGTCGGGTTCAATTCACCTTGAATGAAAATAAGCGTGATAGTACAGGAAGAGCATTTCTGGACAATGTTAGAAACCGTTCAAATCTCCACGTGAGCACCAACAGTTACGCGGTTAAAGTGATGATTACCAAAGAAACAAAAACCGCGTACGGAGTAGTTTTTATAAAAGACAACAAACAGTACATAGCGAGAGCAAAGAATGAAGTGATTTTATCAGGCGGCGCAATAAACTCTCCACAGCTTCTGATGCTCTCTGGCATCGGACCAAAACAACATCTGGAAAGTTTAGGAATCGAGGTTATAGAAGACTTGCCCGTCGGTCAAAATTTAGAGGACCACATGATATATACGGGTTTGTTTTATAGGTAAAAAATAAATTTTAACGAAGGTCACTGAGCTCATAATATGATGTGTTCTAGAACAAATCACACCTTCTACAACAACACTTTAGAAGAGCTGTTGCAGCTCTATATGGATGATAAACGGCCTTACATTGCTGGATTTTCATGTGAATTTGTGACGTTTGTAAATTTCCAAAACAATACAAAAGACAGACCGAATGTCCAAATTTTAGTAAGCTCGCCCCCTAATCTAAACAACAACGCCGGATGGGTCTTCAAGTAAGCAACTTTTCGGAGAGAAGTAAAATATTTAACATTAAGCAATGGTATAAATTAATATACAATAAGAGGGATAATGCCTAGTCAAATACTTCGATATTTACAGCAGTATGGCAGCAAAACAGCAAAACTTGCGGAACGTTTCGAGCTATAATCATTAATTTAATGGAGTAAATTATCCTTACTCACAGAGATCAATAGTAGTTAGTTGCATGTGAGGCATAAAGGCTACATACGCATATTAAAAAAGTAAATATCAATTCAACTGTTCCAACAAGTTTTAAAACAGAAACACCGAAAACGTCGTTTTGTCATGTTGATATTTTGTTCTCCTAACTGTTATTATATATGATAACTTTTTCAATTTTTTATATAATTTTGAATAACTTAGTATGTGATTTAGCACTTTAAGGATTTCTGATGAACAACTAAATTTCTGCAAACATGTTTAACCAGAGAGAAGAAATGTATTAATTAAAAACTCAACTACACTTGTATCTAGTTTATATTGTTTAATTAAGCTTAATTAAAAAATAAGAAGATATATACAAACAAGACGAAAGTTATTTTACCAGATCTAAGAAATGTGTCATTGCAACCTTTGCTTAACTAATACCTATATCCTAAAGTGACAGTTTTTTAAACCTTTGTCATCCCAGATTTAAACAAATAATACAATGTCATTAATCCAAATTTATTTAATAAGAGCTGATCAGCGGATTATTTGTGCAAATTACTTAATTAATCAGAGTAATCAAATAATTTCCATTTCAGATTTAATGAGGCATACACAGCAGCTCACCAATCTGATCCTCTGCATGACATTTGGTTTACGCCGCTCATATTGCATCCGAAATCGAAAGGATCGGTGACGTTGCAATCAAACAGTCCCTTAGACATGCCGATAATCGAAACCAACTATCTTTCTGATCCAGACGACCATGACATAGAAACCCTATATAATGCTACTCAGTTTATTTTGAGATTAAATGAAACCAAAGCATTTAGAGATTTCGAAGCTACTTTTATGCATCCTCCCATGCCCACTTGCGATCCAGTGTACGACAGATATTCTAAAGATTGGTGGTATTGCTCCATAAGAACAATCGCTTCAACGGTAAGTTGCGGCAGTTGCATAAAACTTTATTAGCTGTTGGGTGGTATAGAACTATTTTAATAATTTCAAATAATTTCAGCTCTACCATCCCATAGCGACGACACGAATGGGAAACTCCACGGAAAATTCAGTGGTGGATTCAGAACTAAGAGTTCACGGAATCAATGGTTTAAGGGTCATAGATGCCGGAGTTATTCCAGAACACCTTTCAGGTCTTCCAAATGCGGCGATTATCATGGTCGGCGAAAAAGGAGCCGATTTAGTTTTGAGCGCAAAATCAAGATCTTCAGGTTTTAATGGTAATTTAATCACGTGCTTAATTGCTGTTTATATATTCTTTCTTCTCGGGAAATAGCAGACAATATCGAAGGTCTTTTATGGCTGATTTTTTTAAATTGTACTCATAAAACTTAACTCACTAAATAGTATAATGAAGTCTCGCACAGGAACGGTATTCTTTTCAAATGACTCCACTTTGATAAAGTAATCTCAAATATAAAATCTGATATATCTAATAATTTTTGTTAACCAAGGGGAAGTTTAAATCATATGGCGATATTTGCTATTTAATACTTCTCCCTCGCCTCTGTTATTTAATTTGTCTTTGTCACCCAATTCTTTTCTATGCGATGAAAACGATTGTTGTAAAATATGATTAAATATAATTGAACTTGGTTGGAAAAATTTTAGGCAATGTTTGAAAACTGGTGCTTGAAAATTGTTAAGCATTAATAAAAAAACGGCAAACACAAAATCCCTTAACCTCTTCCTTATGTGCTACCCCCATATTAGATAATACACAATCCTTAAATACGGTAAAATTGTTACACCTCGGGCGGCAATGATATATTTGTATAGCATTGAACAATTTTCAGTGTATGCACATAAATTGCACACACTAACTTGCAATTTTTCCCATTTTTATAACAGCAATATCCACATACTTAAGACGCACATACGGTGGGCACTGTGAACGCCAATGTATTTTATTGATTAAACTGGTGCATGTTTAAATATCTATCCTCAACATTTTTTTATGTTTGTGCCGAAATTACACATTTGTTATCAAAATAGACGCGACATCTGTCAATCTTAACTGAACATACTTGAGTTAGTTAATGTGACATCTGACGTCAAATTGATGTCAAAGAAAGAAATGTATAGTTAATATTTATCATTTATTCCTTTTTTTGCGATAATTTCGCTGATTTGTGGAAGGTTGGAATAGGTCAACAGAAATTGGTACGGAAAAAGCAAATGTTAAATAATATAAAATGTTTTGGTTGTTTTGGTAAGTTTTGCTAGGTTCAGTCTATTCTTTATATATCCTTTATTACAAATGCTTTTAAAGGAAACTTAGTACAAGTCTAAATGGAAGTTGATCATGTAGGTTTCGTCATAACTCCCAGTTACAGGTTCAGGACGATTATTCGAACGTTTGCTTGAAGGTAGACACTGATTCAGTAAAAATACTAAAAGGATTTCGAACTTCCATTGTCTTTATTTATAACTTACACAACGTTTCGGACAGTTGTATCACTACCCATTATCAAGTGTAAACTAAACTTAATTCTAAGGCTACAAGGTTTATATACTAGGCGACGCCGCTCATCCATGATGGAGTCGGGTGTAGTCAAGCGTGAAGTTGTTCAACTAGCATTGGTGCGCCTTTTTAAAGGTTGCCAAATTGTTGGTATATCCACGCTCGGATTGCTGAAGATGTTTTCATTGTTTCTAATGAAAACTGCTTCTTTAAATTTGCGCTTTCTCCAATACCGCTCTCCGTGAACAACTCGTGCTCTGGACCATTGGTTGTTGTGTTGTTTGGTCCACACATGTTCTGCGATGCCTGATTTTTGCGGTTCACCCTTCATTGTATGTTTCTTATGTTCTTCAACTCTTATTTTTAGAGGTCGTTCGGTTTCGCCAATATATGACTCTCTGGATTCACAGGGTATCTGGTAGACACACTCTTTCTCTTGAGTGGACATTTCAGGCTTTGGTTTTGTGAGTACACTTCCTAATGTTGATCCAGATTTAAATACAGTTTTATATTGTTTAGCTATTCGCCTAACCTTTCAAATCGTCCAGCCACTTGTAGGTAAAACTTCTTCGTTTTTAAAAAACTCCGGGCACTTGGTAGTGTCGTGAAACGTGAAACTAGATCCTTCACACAAGTTTATTAGCTTTGACGTTGAAAGTCTATATACCAACGTGCCCTTGGAGGAATCGTCAAGTATTGTCGAGGCTAGACTAAGGAATGATACAACGCTATCAGAGAGAACGTCGCTGGCACTTGAGGGAGTGTTGGACCTTCTGAGGTGCTGTCTGCATAATTCTTACTTTCAAGTCAAAGATAAGTTTTACGCGCAAGATGATGGCCTGCCGATGGGTTCTTCTCTCTCTCCAGTGATAGCGAACATTTACATGGAGTGGTTCGAAACTCATGCCATAAACACTGCAACTATTAACTAAACTATTAAACCTAAGATCTAGCTTCGATATGTTGACGATACCTTCATTATCTGGACTGGAACCGATAGACAGCTAGACTCTTCTCTGAACCATCTTAATTCTTTGCGAATATCAATTAAATTTACTATTGAGAAAGAAAAGAACGGCTGTCTACGTTTCTAGACGTCCTAGTAAGTAGAAATAATGGTTCTATTAACACGTCTGTATATAGGAAACCTACCCACACATGACAGTATCTAAATTTTGAGTCTAACCATTCTGAAGCAACCAAACTAGGAATAATTAAAACAATGTGCAAAAGAACAATCACAATATCTAGCGACCAATTGCCGAATTGAATAATATTAAAAAGGATTTGCTTCGGAACGGTTACTCCGAAAAATCTATAAACAAAATAATAACAAATTGTGAGCGGGAAACAACACCGGAACCATGTGAGGTAGATACTCTTCCTCTCTTGACGATCCCATACGTGAAAGGAATATCAGCAAAGATTAAGCGAATAGCTAAACAATATCAAGTTAAAATTGTATTTAAATCTGGATCAACATTAAGAAGTGTACTCACAAAAACAAAGCCTGAAACGTCGATTCCAGAGAAAGAGTGTATCTACCAGATACGCTGTAAATGCGTAACATACAATGAAGGGTGAAACGCAAAAATCAGGCATCGCAGAACATGTGTGGACCAAACAACACAACATCCAATGGTCCAGAGCGCGGGTTGTTAACGGAGAGCGGCACTGGGGAAAGCGCAAATTTAAAGAAGCAGTTTTCATTAGAAACAATCAAAACATCTTCAGCAATCCAAGCGTGGATATACCAACAATTAGACAACCTCTAATAAGGCGCACCAATGCTGGCGTTCTAGTTGAACAACTTCACGCTTGACTACACCCGACTCCATCGTGGATGAGCGGCGTCGCCTAGTATATAAACCTTGTCGCCTTAGAATTAAGTTTAGTTTACACTTGATAACGAGTAGTGATACAACTGTCCGAAACGTTGTGTAAGACAATGGAAGTTCGACATCCTTTTAGTATTTCTTCAGGCAGATTATATCGTGCACAAGCTCTGCAGTTTCGACTATTTTTATTATTACACTTATTGCATTCCATTTGTTTATCAAAAATTGCAAAAGACACGACACAAAAATATGGCGAACAATCACAACCACCGAAATGATAACCCAAACTCAAATTTGAACTAAACACTGTTCCGATCTTCTGTCTGATTCATTTCGAGGCCTTGCCATAGTAATCCTAAAATAAAACATAGTGAGCTGTCTAAGGAACAAACGACGAAAGATCTGCTTGAAATAGAAAATAAATAATAAATAAATCTGGGCTCTATCTGGGACATATTTGGCCCCGCCATAAAACCCGTTAAAAAGAGAAGAAGAAACAACTAATAAATAAGTACGTTAAAAAAATGAAAGAGAATTCTTCTCGTAAACAAAAAAGCATATACAAAACCAAACTTATTTTTATTTTACGAGAGATCAAATTCCCAAGATCCAAGGGTCATAAAATTTCAACAAGTTGAACTTAAAACTTTAACATTTTATCTTCGTCTCACGGTCTGCCAAGCGATAAAAAGCCGAAAACCCATCAACTAAAAATGTACGTACTTAATCAAAAATGACAGCTGAAGCGACTTCTTGCTCTAATTCTCATGAAAACCCACATTTAAGAAAACTACGTAACCAAACGCTTTGCTTTTAAAGTTTGAAAGAAATTTTATGATCACCGGAAGCATTTTCTATCAGAGATTAAAAAATACCTCTATGTTCACCTATAATGACACATCCATTACGTCTATCCTTTACGGAAGCTCCACACAAACACCTTGTTTAAATCACCACATCGCAAAGCTCAGCTGCTTTCATTGGGTTTCCTTTCGAAAGTTACCTTCAAGTTTTATTGCACTGTTTACCATGATCAGCAATTTTTGAACGTATTTTCTTCCAATGTTGCGTGCATTTGTATATTGACTGTCTAGACATAAATCTTCAATAAAAATTCATTACAAGCACATTTTTTCGTCGATAAGCAGATAAAATGGATAACGATCACCTTTAACGACTTTCTGAATAAAATTCTCACTAAACGCGCTTTTAATTTGCTAGCCGACCTATGCTTATACCTATAGCTATTGATAATTTGCAAAAAAATACTTTGGTGTTAAAATTGACCTTGACCGATAATATTTGCTTTTAAATTTTAAAAACGTTATACAATGTAACAAATAATTCCAAGTTTTCTTACATTCTCTGTCCGATTAGAGAGCTGTTACTGAGTTGGTGGGTGGTTTTAGCAATTCGTCATATATAATTCTAAAACGACAAAAGAATGACATTTTAGAATGTTTTAAAACAAAACTTTTTGAAGCAGATCTCAACACTGAAGTCGGTTCACACCGCCCAGCTAATATTTTGATTTTAATGATTATCGCAGAAATAAGATTGAGTAATAACATTTTTCTGAAACTGCCCTTATAAAGTTTGCGCTTACTTCATTAAACCTGATCAGATTTGCTCCGCAAGTAACACTTTGAAACAATGTAATGTGTGTTCTATTCATTTGCCCGAGGTATAATGCTCTCCGTACCGTGGAGTTTTCCAATATCAATTAGCGCTTTAAAAAAATTGTACTCACGTGCGTCAAAAGGTCTTATGTTATTATAAATATAATAAAGATCAGCGCCTTTATATGAAACAAGGGTGTATCTGTGTATTTGAAATCATATCTTGATAGATCGCTATTAGTTTATTATTTTGATTTTTTTAATCTCATATAATGTCTGATACGGATTTCTTGTTGCAGAAATGTAATTTCTGATAAACAATAAATAATAAGAAAACAATAATAATAACATTCTCTGTTAATAAGATTAACTGAGATTAATTAAGTTAATAAGAATAAAGTAATCATAAACGGTATAAAACTTACCTACTTGTCAAAGAAAAATGCCAAAGACAAGCAGCATAGCATAGTAAAACGAAAATCGGTATAATTAAGAATTTTTTAAAAGTTCATGAAAATACATTCTTGAAAGCTTTTTTACAGCTACTGCGTCTTAAGTATCTAAATAATAAACAATAATTTGAAAATAACATAATTTTAAATCCATTGTTAATTATTAATTTTTCATAATCTATTTTCCTAATGATTTACAATTATTGAACGAATAGATATGTCTATACAATAACATTTACTTTTCGTGAAACACTTGGGGCCTACACAACACACGCACTACAGAGATGCGACTTTTCCATAATGTTAATATTCCATATTATTAGCAGCATATTCGAATTAAATGTAAAATGGATAAGTAGGTTTTATAAAACAATATTTGTCTTCCTGCGTGTTCTGCACAAATAAAATTAAATGTACATTTACATTGTAACATTTGACATCGCTACCGCATCCAACCACATAACGTCTAAAAACTAAATTATGATACTATTCTATGCCTTATTTCGCTATTGTCTCCGATAAAATCGCTAACAACTTTTATGACTAGTAGATAATCTAAAGTCTCGTTTAGATCAGGTAATAAATATATACTTTATGGATTAAGACTTTATTGGCAATATTGACCATATCAAGCTTGTGGAGATGGTTGAAGTTCACATAAAGTCATAATCATAATTCATAATAATAATAATAATAATACTTCAACACCCGTCGATCAGAATTCCATGAAACCCTGCCAACCCCTGTACCATTTTTATCTTGCTACATTTTTGGCACTTTCATATTAATCCAAATCTCACCAAAACAAATAAATATATATATTTATACTTTTTCTGGTCTTCCTGGAATTTTTTTTGAGAGGTTCCACCTGACTTGCTAGCTTGCTTTGCTGCAGTAAATAAAATACACTTCTTTTCAATTTCAGTCATTCTGCAACATTTTCTTGTATAATGAAATTAGTATATATTTAAAACATTTAAATCGATGATTTTTTCATTCACTGATAATGAAGAATTATTTTCGAATGTTTTCATTGAAATGAATATCGTCGCCATATCGATATTACTGTCGACACTAATATATAGATTAAAAAACAATATTTAAATTTTTAATACTTTAATTCATTACCCGTCTGAAATATTGCCCAATTCATTACGGTTTTACATCGAATCTCCGGTTTTATCAATAAACAGAATTTAGAAGTTGGTGTTGTTTTTGGCCGAGAACTCGAACTGCAACAAAGTTGGGGACGAAAATTTTGACACACGACGTTATCCGTCTATCTCCCTCCTAGCTCTCCATAGTTTGATCAACAAATTCTTGACGTTGAGATATACGTTGACAAGGTTTCTTTTTAAAGACAATAAATAACGCCAAACAAATCTCGATTCGCGATTCCGTAGCATAAAACTGCAATAAACTGTTGTTTTTTTCCAGCGCAAGACTCAAAGGTGTTGAAGAACATACATAGGATTCGCAACAAATGGAGATTTATTTAGGTTCTGGACAACTGTAAAGAGCAGAAGTATTTCAATAAAGTTTCAATATTTTTCAACAAAAAAAAGCGATTACAATTCAGAAACAACGAATGGGAAAATAAATAAAAATTATGTTATATAAGTATTTGATTGTACCTACATTATAAATGATAAAAACGATCATATATTAAAAAACCTATTTGAAATACTATTTAAATAGTATAGTATAACACTATATGTTAAAAATTATCGCAAATGTTGATAAAAAAAACCTATTTGAAATACTATTTAAATAGTAAAGTATAACACTGTGACGTTTCTTGTTTCTCTTTACTTTTTATTATGTATTTTAAAATAGTTCGTTTAGTCTGATTTAATTGATGTGTAATTTATCATATTTTGAGTTTTTAAAACCACAAACATGTTAAAAAATGAATATAGCTCAGTTAGTCTTGATTCACTGGAAAATATTAAGGAAAAATACACCAATATCTTTTCCTTTAGTTATTCGTTCAATATTAGTTTGGGTCAACATTCAAATGACTAAACCGCCCAAAAATTACGTACTTAGTTGACCATCATAAAAAATAAATTCTAAAATTTATTGAAAAAGTAATTTAAAAAAATTAAATACCAGTAAAAAAACCTGCTCGAAGATGCAAATCATTATTTAATACATGGGACGACACAAAATAAACTTTGGAAACTACGAATTACCGTCTACGAAGACGCATTTCAACCACAGAAGACAAATATTGCTGCCCGGTTGCATTTGGGTAAACGCCCAGCGTAGAGAGAAATTAGAAATTAGACAAAATGACGACGTTTTTGTTTTGAGACTGTCTTTCCAGTTTTCCTGTTGACTTGTCAATTTTCCAACTGATATTTCGGGAAAAGACTAATTCCGTTGTTATACAAATATCACTAGGTTCCTTGTGTAAATAACCATTTTGTGCATTAACCCTCTGATGGTTAGATGAAACCACATTCGTTATAGATGTGAACCGAGTTTTGAACAGAATGCTGTTACGTCACTTCAAATATTGTGTTTTTTTGTGTGATTGGTGTACCACGTTTCAGTCAATTACTTCAAATATTGCAGAAGATAAATTTAAAAATACTAAAAAAAACTTTAACATAATGTACGGTAGCTTAGTAACAAAGCCTAATTGTAAGTAGATCTCTCGATTATAAAAAGACCTTTTTGTTTGCATATTACATAAAATATAAAAAAAAAGAAATATTGTAAGTTGTAAGCATTTTTTCCTAATTTCGTTGTTGTCTTGTCTATTACAGTAACCGTGTCAATATCACCCTAGATGCATAGCTTCCGATAAAGCAAATTATTAATCTTACCAGAATCGTACAACTTCGCGTATAATAAGCTCAAAATAAAAAAAGATGTTTTATTAGACTTATTATTTTATCTATTAACATTATAAAGGGTTACCAAAAATAATTGGTCTCATTATTAGTGTTAACAAAGCTTAGCTACTATTCGTCCGTCCAAATATGATAACGAGGTCTGCTAACACGACAAATATTTCCCGATTAATGTTTGGGACAAAAAGAGGTAAAAACATTGCTAATATCATAAGTTAAAAATGCAAAAACTAATCTAATCCACTAATAAGCTACAAATTTAAACACCATTAGTTTAACAATAATTAAATCAATACAAATTATAAAAGAAAGTGACTCACCAGTGCAACTACTATTTCTTTCAGCACCGCAGATGGTTCTTGCCTCGTTTCTTGTTTTTAACAAAATCACTAATCCACTCGAGAAAATACTATTTTCAAAAATATTGGCCAGTCAGAGTTTCACTATTGTGATTGCCTAGTCCTATCGAATAACATATCCAGTTTATTCCAAATGAATTGTATTTGATTTATGCTTATTTGTTATGTCTCCTCAAATAAATTATTTCACAAACTTATATTTGCAACCAACAAATAACCAAAATAAGCATCTAAATAAACGTTTCTCCATCGCTTCCTGGGCATACGCTTTGGCTTACTGCTATTCAATGGTGTTTGGTGAATGTTCGCTGTTTTAGCTTTATTTGAAAATGACATAGCGCAGCAATTATCGATTTGCAAATTCATAAAATTAAAATGTACTTCTTCACTGGCACCTTAACAGTAGTTTTAAACCTAGTTGCGTTTATTAATTCTGTTATTTAATTTAATTGGATATTTTTTAATAAGTAACGGAAGTTCGTTTAGCTTTATTCCTCACACAGATTTAAACCAACCGAAATTAACTGTTCCGTGAACTATGTAATTTCGAAAAGTCTGGATCACAAAAGTGCCTTCTATGTGTTTACCATTTTTTTATCATTATAATTTTGTCTCATTATGTGATAGTTTTGTTGTTATCGAATAAATGATCACTGTTCGTTTGTTAAAATTGTTAAAGGTGTGTGTTATCAGGGTACAGTGAGAAACTACCGACGTCTTTAGGCGATATTTGGGATGAATACATTATAAAATGATATCGGGTGAGTTGTAAAACTTACAGTTATAAGGATTAATTTGGAATCAGTATATAACGCCGTTTATTTTTATTTCTACTATACGGAATTAATAAAAGGAACAACAGCAGCAGTTTTATTATTTTATAATTTGTTAAATTGTAGTTTTTTCATTTATTTTCATTTATTGAGCAAAACTAGTGAGTAAAGTTTTTCAAATTTGTTGCATAATATACAATTATGGTAGTTAACTCATGCCTGTAATTATAATCTTGTGAAGTTTACTTGACTATATTTCCAAGGACTCAACAGAGTGAGTATTATGGCGATATAAATCATGAAAACTTCCTATTGTGGTTTCAAAATGAGGTATTAAAAAATTTGACTAGGCAATCGACAATTGCTTTGAATAGTGGTCTCTTATTACAGCAAGTGGCCCCACAAAATTCTAAATACTAGTAGGTATTACAAAAAATACGATACAAGAATAGTTAACAAGTAGAAATATAAAATTTATAGCTGTGATTTTTAAAGCTGAATTGCTGAGTATTGTTGCTTGGTAAATATAAGGAACTGATTTTATGATGCCATTTAATGTGTTAGTGATTGGCCATTTGGCTGAACAACGTTAGTCCATATTGCTTTTTTAACCCAATCGACAATTATTATAATAGCAATGTCGGGCGAGGTAATACTGCTGAAAATGCATATTTAAATATGTGAAATGAACCATGAAGCACTCTAACTCCATAAATTATAATATATTCCACATACCATAAAAGAGAACATTTATTTGTGACAAAAACTATTCTCCACTGTGAATAGTGTTAATGATACTGATTTGGATTCCTAATGAACATTGAAAACTTAAGCTTTTGTCTTTTGTTGATACCAATAGGCTGCTCAGTGCACTTTACCTTCGATAGTTTAAGAAAACCCTGTATTCCATGTACTATTAAAATTCCGTGCAAATCGATATTACTGCTAGTATTGAAATTCTAATTATTATGATATTATATGATATATGATGACAAACTGCTGTCCGGTCTTTGTTTTCGTATCTGGAATTTTAACTTACGAGGCAGTTTGAAGACATTAAACGCGTGTCATTTCGATTTTCATTAACTCTTCTCTGCGCCAAGCACCCATTACACTGATAATTAATGCAACTGAAACAAAATGTTTTAAGTAATCTTTCATTTTGATATCCCCCATTCCTTTATAAATAAGTATTTATCATCACGGATTTTGAAAGGTTTTGGAAATATGCAAGCATCACTTGTTTTGTTCTGCACATATCGAATTTTGAATTTAATAAACTGGATGTAGCTTCAGCGGAAGCTTTCTGCATTTCAGTCGGTGTTAAAGTATAATTTTCTTCGTTTTCGTTCCCCATTTTCGGGTTTTAGTTTTTGTAATTGCACGACAGTATTCAAAAATTGCAGTGTCAAAATGTCAATTTACTTTCCGACGAACCTACTCGAGTTCAATTGTAACCCGTCGACAATAGCAATAATAAATTTCCTGATGCAATGTATGAAAGTTTTCTGTATATTAGTTTTTGGTTACATATCCTGCGACTATATTTACTGCGTGAGTCAGAATTAACAAACATCAAAATACAAAACAAAATACATGAAATATTTGCCACAAATATGTTCTGATTGCTAGTAAATTTGGGCTATTTGATATAGGTAGCTTTTTTTTATCCGATTTTGAATGAAGAAAATATTGATTCGGCATGAGGATGGTGTCCAGATTCCAGGGAAGATCAAAAAATCATAATAAAAAATAAAAATTTATTATAAAATATTACAAACACTAATAATCTCGAACAGTCAAGATAATAAAATATTATAAATTGCTTACTAATGTTGAGGACGGGTCATCAGTTAAACTTTTAAAGTCTTGTTTCTCTGATTCGTTAGATGAGCTACCACCTTGAATCCCTGTTGCTTTCATATGTCTTCCAGTCACTTGCATATTCTGCAATTCTTTGGACTTTTTACTTCCTAATGGCGTAGAAGTTTTCTGTTTAGCGCTATCTACGCTCAGGCTACGTTGAATTGCTGATATATCTGAGACATCCTTTAAAAAGCTTGAAGGGCTAGGGCTTGCATCAGATTTTAAACTGCTTGAAGATATTTTACTAATTATTTGTTTATGCAAAAAGTCTTTTAAACTAACTTCACTTTCACCAGAAGCTCTAGATTTCCTTCTTCTTGAACTCATCTCTATAGAACTGGAACTCGAGCTAAGCGCTAAAGCTTCCTGAGTTTTATGTAAAACCGGTATTGCCCATTCCATATTGATACTTCTTAACATATCTTCCAAACTTTTTAGATCTTCACTGGAACTAGAAGAAATTCTGCTAGCGGAAGAACTGCATGTTTTATCAAAGCAAACCAAGGACGGACCAGAATCACATTTAGAGTTACTCCCTTCAATGCTTTTATTTTGTTTCATGGCATCGGATTGAACATTCACCTCAATTTCGTTAGGAATATTCAATCCTATAACTTTAGTTGTTGATTTGGCACTTTCAGACTCATCTTTTTTATGAAGGGCATTAAAGTCATCAGAAGGCATAATATTAGGAGATACCAGAGATATACGCGACTTCTCATATCTAGCCTGATCCTCAACAATGTTTTCCGTTTTGGATGCGCTAGGGCTCACTTTCGGACTTGGCACCTTAGTTGAGAGTTGACTATCAGCTTCTGCTATAGTTGATAATTCATGAGGAACCAACGAAATATTCCCATTAAATCTTTTGGCAGAAGTAAGACCTTTTGAAGGAGGTGGATGTCTACGGTTGCTTGTGGTTTCGTTTGAAGCAACATCAACCTGAGGTTGTAATATAGGCAGTTTTGGTATGTCCAGCAAAAAGGGAACAAATGATTGCTGCTTGTCTTCAATAGAATTGGATGATTCAGGTTCTGGTATAACCTTTTGATCATTTTCTTCTATAAGACGTCTAAGACGTTCTAGGAATTCTCGATCAGTAGAATCAGATACGTCAGTAGTTTTAGAGGCAGATTCATCGCGTCCTGCAACAAATTTTGTCAGTACTAAAAGTATGATGACATTACAAAGTTTCATCCTATCCTATAAATTTGATATGATGAGAAAATTATTAGCATAAATAAAAGAACCTGCGCATAAAATATATTTTTAGAACAGAACAGACTATGCATAACACGATTACGATTTTGTTTTGGCATGTTTTTGAAAAGACTACTTTTAGAAAAAAGTCCTGAACAAATATTTCCGAAAAAAAAAAAATTCTTACCAACTATTTTGCCATACTCCCGGGATTCAGACTTCATCTTCTGAAACGTTTTTAATTTTTCTGCCAGGCTGATATCAACTTCAAGTATTCTTCTTTTAAACTCTTCATCATCCATACTAACCGAAGAGCTTCTACTGCTCCCCTCTTTAGATCTTTCACCAGAATGGGGCAGCTCCAAGTATGCTGTCGAATAATCTCTTTCACTTTTAGAAGTAGCAACTTTTTCTGTTTCTGGTAACACTGCTTGTGGACTCTGGTGCATACTTATTCGTTCATTACGTATTTTTTCGATCATAGCAGCAAGATTAGCGATTCGTTTACTACAACTGTCTGTGACATCAGCATACTGACACAATAATGAATCCTTGGATTTTCTGGAACTACCGTTTGTATCTTTTTCTGGAATGTGAATGTTTTCCACTGTTTCACGCGTTTTGTTATCTTCATTCGACGTTAGAGAATTTGGTGGTATACCACTCTCATCATTGAAATAATTTATTTCCTTTGCTATACCTTCAGATTTGAGATTGATATATCTAATGATATCATGCAGTCGAGCCAGCGGATTATTTGATTCAATCTCAATCACACTTTGACTGGGTGTTTGAACATCGCTCGAAGAAATGTTCAATTCGTCCACGCTCAATTTAGACATACTAAGCAGTTTCCGCACATACATGATTAAGTCAGGCTGACTTGTTTGATCACGCGATGATGAGTAAGTTGGCTTGATGGACATATTTGTCTGTTGTGGCTTTCTCCGTAAATAATAAAAGGAATCTTTATTTAAATCTGTACTTCCTGTTGCCTTAGGCTTAGAAAAGTCTGGTGGGCTCAAATAAGAAGTACTCGACGTTGATATTGAGTTTTTGCTTAATTGTTCCTTCCAAGATTCAGACCTGGGTTTGACATCTTTTAACACTTGTGATTTGGACACCTTTTTTATCAAGTCTTTAGGCGATGGTCTTTTAAACGTTTCTGTTTCAGTGGAGACTGATTTGGTAACCACTTTCTTAGGACTACTTTTTCTAGTCCTTCCTGCAACTGAATCTACATTAATATCCTTTTTTTCTCCTGAGACAACTTCAACTTGCGGGTTTTCGTCATTATGAAGTTTAATAAGGATTTGACAAAGTTCCTCTGATGAACGTATATTTTCTTTATTACAATCGCAAGGTGTATGCAACTCCTTGCAAACAATTGGAGCATGTTGCAAAACTTCCTCATCAGCCCTTTTGGATTCAACTTTTTCTTTCGAAGCTTTTGGCGTCGTCTGGGTGCTAGTATTCTGCAAAATCAATACTCTCGGGCGCGATTTTTTGGCTTTGGTTGATCGTTGCTCTCTAATCTTGTGCTCTCCTCGACTTTCAGTAGAAGAACTGCTGTCACTATCTTCATGTCTTCTCTTCCGCTGAGATTTTTCTTTTTTCTTTCGCTTGGATTTTAAAATTTCGTCGCTTTCAGTAAAAGAGTTTAAATCGTCTATTAATGCGTTAATACTATCATCTTTTGGTAAGGTTCTGATTTCGTTAAGTAGTTGCTCTTTTTGTAATTTTAAACTTTCCAATAGTTGCTTTAGCTTCGTGTGCCTATCTTCCTGTTTCTGAGCGGTAAAATTTTTGATAATTTCATGAACTTCCTCCGTACTAAACATTTTAGCTCGCGCTTCACCATTATTCCATTTACCTAGGTTCAATGTACGTGAATCATTTGGTTCCAAAATTTCGAATGGCTGATTTGATGGAATTTTGGGATTTGTACTTGGAATTGTAATGATGGCAGGTTTTAAATTTGGAAGAGCTTTGGTATAAGCATTTTCCAATCGAAGTTGCTTTTTCTTTTCTTGCTCTATTAGTCGTTCTTCCGACATATGATATTCTGGCTTGTCTTTGCCAATTTCGGCGATGTGTTCTTTTCGTTGGAGGAGAGGTAATTTCTTCATCATTTCTTCGTAATCTTTTCGTATAAATTCCTTTTCTAAAGCTCGCTTTCCTCTGATTTGCGCTTCCTTGTCTCGTTGCTTCACTTTATTACACCATTCGTCTTCTGATACTATATTTGGTAAGGCTTCAATGCTATCTACTGTAATTTTTTCTACTTGTGAAGTTGAAGGTAAGTTGCTGTGAAATCGATTGGGGAAATCATAATGAGAAACTTTCGGGACTGTTACTGCAGACATTTTTGATGCAGTTGGCTGCCTTGAAGCAGCTTCATTTAACTTGACTCCAGGTTTGGAAGGTATTTCTGCAGATGCCACCTTGGGAGCTTGTGATATATGACGGGCTTCTTGCGAATCTTTATGACCCAACAATTCATTGTCTGTTTGGATAGAAATAGATCTAATGGGCACATTTTTCGAATATTTAGCGCATGGACATGATACTTCATACTTTGGACACACACATTTGTAATTATCTAAATCAAATTGTTCTTTCGGTGGTATATGTGGAGAATCGTGAGGATGTGTTTTTAGCGGCTTGTCATTATTGCTCTGCCCCACTATATCACAAAAGTCCAATTGGGAAGCTAAACGTTCTCGATGCTTTATGTGTTCAGATATTCTCGTATCAAAGGGAACTTGAGCATACTTTTTTCTGAAGTCATCAATCCGGTCCCTCCTTTCTTCAATAGATTTTACATAATTAAATTTTTCGCCATGTTGTGATGGTTCAGAAGTGTTGTGAGATTCGCGCGGTAAACAAAAATCCCTTCCTGTATCTGAAGACTTGGAATCTGAAAAAAAAAACTACCATAATCAAACAAAATTTTCGCTAACATCAATATTTAAAGCTATATTCAAAAATATTGTGTGACAGCATTAAGCATTATTTTTGTTTTTATTGTGCATACCAAATCTACCATTCTAACGTGCTATTTCAATGAACAATCGAATCAGTTTATATACTTTAATTTAATAAATTCCTACAGTTATATTCAGCGCGTTTTGTGACAATCTCACGGCCTATATGGTCTGAAAAAGGGTAACTTTTTATGTGTTTCTTCGGCGTGAACTGCAACAGTAACATTCAGCTCGAGAAAAAAGTCAGAATCTTCTCAACTTGCCAAAAACGTTATAAAAGTTCAAAGTTAGTAGTCGAAAGTTCTGTGTTCTTTAAAAAAAATCTACATTACGTTGCTTCAAACGTTAAAGCAATACCGAAACCAGAATTCTCACGTCAGAAAAGGAAGGTACACTAATTTGGAACTTAATATTTTAACCCCTTTAGAAACTGTAATTTTTTTCATCATTTTTATTTTGATTCATATGATCACCACAAACTGCACAAATAAATAATTTTAAAAACGTATAAAGATTCATTAAAATTTTAAAAAAGCAGAAATTATTTTATTCTATGATTATCAATTTTTCTTTATTATTCTGGCTTAATACACAATACAAATGAGAGCATTTTTTTTGGCATTTTTGCATTTTTGCACAGATTTCAGTATGTTGAAATTTAAAATAGAGGACAGGTCGTTTGACAAATAGGTTCCAAGTTTTCTAATACACAACAATTTTAGGCTGTTCAATTTGTGAAATAAAAGAATATATTGACTGGAACCGCTTTAATTCAAACCATGTGATACAAACTAGTGCGTGAAGTGTTTTTTTTGCAGTTTGTTGACTGGCGATTCTTAGGCATTTTATGAAAAACGTAACTGGTCTTTTTCAATATACAGAGTGTCCCAATAATAAAAAAATAAAGTGACAAAATGGCCCGGCCCATAAATGAGTAAGAAAGTAGAGTTATCTTTTTTCTTATGGAACCGTCTATAAATTTCTTCATATTTGAATTCTGCTTCTTTTGAAAAATGTTCATGTAAAATTATGATTTTTGTTCCAAATAATACTGAAACTATAATTTAACTGCTTAAGTTGATACAGTTAGTCAGAGCTATACAGAGTGTCTCAAATATTGGTGAAAATTATCTTAGTTTTTTTACATGCAATGCACATGTTTTTTTTTTTTTTTTTCGAGACAGAACAACGCGGTTATATTGCGTTTACACTTTATCAGGAGTTACGAAAGAAATAGGTCCTAAACTGTATAATAAACACCCAATTGAGTTTAAAGCGTTAAACCGTAGGCAATTTAAAGAAACAGTAAAAAAAATCCCTTCATGCAAAAACCTATTACTTTTTATGAATATTTGCAGGACTATGACTTTGTTGAGTGGTGTGATATACACCGTGTGTCAAATAAAATGATCCACTATACGATGTGGAAACCCACAGAAGATATAAAAAAAAAGTTTCGTACAAAAGTTTCTTGTACTCTCCTGAAGATTTAAAATATTATAATTTTGTTGATACAAGGTGTCCCAAAAGTGTCCCCCCGACATCAACTGTTATTTTAAATTGAACACCATCTATATTTCGAAATTTTTTGCATCCTTGGTTAAAATAAAGGTCACGTTCTTAAGAACTTCTTATTCGAACTTTGCATAGTTTCGGCAGAACTTGAGGTTATGTGTTTTTTTTTCATATTTTGATTGCCTCATATAAAATTGTGTTGTGACGCTGCTGATCCAGGTATTGCAACGAAAACTTAGCAACAGACTAAGGAGATGATGCACCACTCAATCAGTTTGATATTATACAGGGTGTCCCAAATAGATGGTGTCGTTTTGGCGAATTCAACTAACAAAATCTCAAGTTTCCCAAAAGGAACACCCCATATTTCTATTCAGATATCAATTCCATTACAAAAACTAAGGTAACTTTGTAATTTATCTTATATTAATATTAATTAAAATTTGAGGTTTAAGATGGCATCCGTATAAATTTATTTATTTTTCAAATAGCAAATACATGATACTACTTCTTTTAACGACATAATACTCCAGATATAAGAATAAAATCTATTGCTAACAATACAGGGTGTCCATTAATACGTGGAAATTTTGAAATAAAAAAAAACGACTCTATACTACACACTTCAACAGATTTAATAAAACTTCATAATTCATGTTTAAAAAAACATTTAATAGTTAATTATCTAGTTTGATTGAAAATGCATAATAACAAAAACAAATAATTAAAGTTTATAGGTTAGCCAAAAAACTATAACTTATTTAAAATACAAATAAAATATATACTAACAAAAAACTTGACAACTATAAACTTTTTGAATAGCAATATGAAAAACAGCAAAAACAAACAACAGAAATGACAAAGTTTGTTTATACATGGATGCTTAAAAAAAAAGATTGTTCTATTTAAAATCAAGATGATGTCTGGGGGACACTTTTGGCACACCCCATATCAACAAAATTATATTATTTTAAATCTTCAGGAGAGTCCACGAAACTTTTGTATGAAACTTTTTTCGTATCTCCTATGGGTTTCCAGAACGTATAGTGGTGTACATATATACTGCTCACTATCTTTTCAACACATGTATAGATGTTTTTATTTTTAAATAAATTATTCTATTCTGTTCTAATCTATTATAAATAAGTCCTATACCTATCTGTCGTAGTTTTAAAAAAAGATGACATCTGCCACTGAGGAAAATGAAAGAGATATATAAGTGTCGAAGTGTATAAAAATAGGCAAAAATTATTCTGTTTGTACTTAGATGCTATAAAAATCATGTTAAATTTAACTCAAGAAACGTCAATCCATTAAAAATTTAAACACATGCCATTCAGATAGCAGTCTGATCCTAGCTCTTAGAAATTTCAGAGTTTTCCACTAAGGAGTTGACGCTTGCTTGCCTGCAGTCCTACATATTATTTTACCTACATATTTTTTATTTACTTTAAAAAGTATGGATTAGTCGTGCACTCATTAAGACAAAGAAAATAGGCATATAATTAATTTTTTATATCAATTGAACAAAGTATTTAAAACCTTCTGATTAATGTAAACAAACTGTTTCTCACCTTTGCTGCTAGACTCGCATTCAGGATATTCTAAATTTTCTTCCGAACTATTTGAAACACCCTGATCAGAGGTGTTGCCTAATTCAGAATCTGTAAGTTCTGGAACCTTCACTGTTTTCTCTTCTGGTATATGTTTACTAATTGGCTTTTTGTACTTCGTTATATTAGAAATCAATGCTGCCCTTGTGTTTTCAATATCTCTGACAATTTTTTTCTGATGGATAGGTAGGGCTTTTTTAAAATTAACCTCATTTTTTTCCACCTGCAGTTTACCTGCGGCCACTCTTCCTCTTTCTTTAATAAGTTGGGCTGCCTCTTCCTTCTTCTGATTCAAAATTTCCTCCTCATTTTCAACATTATGAGCCTCTGTATGTGCCAAGCCAATTTCATCTAAAGCTTCTTGGTACTGGTTTTGCAATTCTAATAATTTTCGATTTTGCCAATTTTTGAGCTTCTCTTTACCTTCTTGTTGTATACGAACCATTTGCTTGTTTTTTTCCCTACGCACTTTGTTGCGAACATTTTCTGCCAAATCCTTTGATTGTTGCCTTACTTGCTCCAGTCTCATTAATCTTCTCTTATCGAATTCCTGTTTTGAGGTATAATGGTCATAATTCATCATCTTGCCCCTACTGATACTAACTGGATTTCCATTCACAGTTACATTAATAGACATTTTCAGCAAACAGGCTTATAAACATAACACTGAAATAATTTGGTGACGAAGACAAGAAACAATTTTTAGAACGAAATGTTTTAAATCTAACTAACGCCAACTCACTTTAATCATAGCTTTGAATTATTGAATTAATTCCCAATTAAGTACAATGTAAACAGAAATAATCACAAATGTTGACAGTCTTTCTTCTTCTTTTTTTTTTGTTCGTATCACATGCAGTTGGGCATTTTAACAGAGCCAGAGATTATCATTGTTAGAAACGAAAACACGGCCGATAACTGCTTGAAGTTAACTTCAGTTCTAATTTTTAGAAGTTACATTTTCTCCTAAAACATAGAGAAAAGTTCATTTTCATTAGTTTGCTCTCTAGGTAATGGTTAAGAGCGGCAATAGGATCGGCATATCATACCCGCCAGTTTACTGATAGTCTATGCTTAGGCAGTGACGTCAACTGGCCAATAAAACATTTCATATTGTGGAGATGTACTCGGTTTTTTTATTAGGCTGTGCTTACATCACAGCCATTAGGAAAGCATGTCATTGAAACCTGTAGGTAATTCCTTCCAAGGGCATGTAATTTCAGCCGAAACACGGTTTATTGATGAAATTTTGTATTTCTTTTCCATAGAAAGTAGAGAAGGAACAAGAACTAATAATAGTTTTCTTGCAATGTATAAAAGATATAATAAATCTCTTCTACATTGTAAGTAATTCAGCCGTTCTTGTTCCTTCTCTACTTTCTATTCTATTCTATTTTTATTATATAAATAATAGTCAGCTTGAAGTCAGAGGTCGTGTGCCCATTGCTGCCGCCGAAATTTAGCTGGTTTAGCGCAGTTCTTCAGTATTGAAACATCTGTACTAAAATCGCAGTTGAAAAACAAATAAAACACTCTTTCAAGATAATATAGATACGTTTTAATATAATAAATTTGATAAATTTCGTTCAAAATTCATTTTACGATACATGGTTATATTATGGTTTATATGCTAAAATGTATTATTCTTAAAATGTAAGTCATTAATTAAAGTAGATTAAATGTACATATAAATGATTTTTTCTCTCTAAAATACGTATCGGTCCTATTTTCTACTATAATGTGAAACTTAACAATAAAAATTAACACTACAATAATACAATATGTATATGAATACTCTGAAAAATAAATAATATAACGAAAATTGCATATTTTGGCATTACTCAAAACCTGATTATGTTATATTCATTTGAATAAAAATAAGATTCTAATATCAAGATCATAATCGTTTTATAACTGCGTTTCTTAAAAAAATAGAATATGAGAAAGTGTTTAAAAAATACAAATGAGCTTAAGATACCTACTGCCTGATTCTTGTCTCAAAACAGTAAGTAGGTAGTAAAAGTATTAACCTGCAGCTTAAAACTTGCTTTTGTGGATGAAACTAGACAGACTATTTGCACTAAATACATAACTAAATAAAAGTCTTATTTCATTTAGTCTCAAAACAAAAACATTGTTATAATAAACTTCAATTTTCTAAATTAACAAACTAAAACTTTGACATGTATTTACACCATAAAAAAATGTTTGTTGACCATTTATATGTTAAGTTCGTTTGGATTAGTCCACTTTCAATACAGCCTAGCATAGTAAAGTTTTCAAAAACAATGAAAGACGAGAGGCATAGGAAATGAAATACATTGAATGCATTATATATACAAGTCCTAGGATAAAGACTAAGATGATTACTTTAAATTCCCTTTTTAACTCGGTTCCTGAAAACTGAAATACACGAAAATAAAAATACAATTGTTTATTTTCATTTTTATTATGAAAATAAAATCTTGGTTGGGTAATATAGAGTGTGAAAAATTAAGAATTTTAGAATTGGATGTACCCGCATTTTAGTTAATAGTTGTTTCGTTTGTCATGATACAAAGACAATTTAGAAACTGACAGCTGCTAAAAATTTCCGAATGTGCTACTAATACCTTATTTGCATAACTCCACTACTAAATTTTGTGAAGATGGGGTAAATTTGTCAAATATTAACAAAATATAAACCTTACATCTATTCTTATCCAAATTTTAAGATTAAAAATGTGCTTTTCAGGTTACTCAATTTTCGAAATGGGTATTTTTAATTTCGCGATGCCCAATTTTTCATTTTCTCCATACTCATTTAAAGGACTATGGAATGATTAGGATTTTTAACACAAGAAAATCAAAATACTTAACGCATAATTGGCGAATACCGTTTTTGTTATCTGAATACTGACTTACGTAGATATTACTTGAACAGATTTTTGTTACCAACAGATCATCCCTAAACCTAAGTTTCGCCGTATCACGGCTCATCAGTAGGGCTAGACCTTGCAAAATGAAAACTGAGTTACCTTATTTCGATAGTACCCTATTAGAAAGTTCGTATATGTCGTTTAAGGGCAGTTGAATTTCTTAACAATTAGGTATATTATTTCACTATACATCGAAAGCCATAGTTATTGTTACGTAAATGGCAGTTATAACTAGCATACTCTCCGAACATTTATTTTGAAAAAAACTACTGAATGCCACTCTTTCGATTTTTTTGAAAAATCATTACCTAATTAGTTTAACCACTATTAATTTGGTCTATGCGGGGCATGGGGGGGGGGGATATTTTTTCTTATTGCCTGCTCAGAAAAAAAAACTATGTTGCATAGTTGTGATCTTGTGGAGTTGTTCGTGGATTTATTCTGAGATTTATTCATGACTTTGCCTCGACTCTAGATATAATGTTATCTATCTGCTGTATGCTTTTTTTTCTGATAAATTGGTTAAGGCTTTCGCGGCCCGTTGATGAGCTATTATCTTGATTCGGGTTTAAAGGCCGTCGTCGGTTGGAATTACTTCCTAACGTTTCGCTAGCACGAGTGGCGAGCTTCTTCAGAGGTCCTTCCATCTCCGATGTTGGACGTAGTCTACGTCCAACATCGGAGATGGAAGGACCTCTGAAGAAGCTCGCCACTCGTGCTAGCGAAACGTTAGGAAGTAATTCCAACCGACGACGGCCTTTAAACCCGAATCAAGATAATAGCTTTTTTTTCTGTTTTAATAAATTGAAAATAATCTGACCAAAAACTATTGATCGATTCTCTATATCGTATTTACGTAAAACTGTACCGTAAAACTTGACTTGATGCATTAATGCATAAATACACGAAGAACTTCACAAAGCAATTTGAGAACATAAGTTAATGTTTTAGAATACTCAAAGTTGCCCTTGAGGCGGGTCCGAAAAAAAGTTTTACATGTGTAAGACAGGATTAAGATGTGAATATATACGTTTACAACAAAGATATATGGTAACGCAAAGTTTTCACTTATCAGAGATCGTCTGTTAATATATTTATTTTGTCGATTTCTTTCGTGTAGATAAATAGGAGAAGAACTCAACATTTATATAAAATAATTTCATACATTTTGCAACAATAACTACAACATTTACATGACTAACAAACAAACACACCACAATAATAAACACCATAAAAATAGCTACATTAATACAAAATGATTGCTTTTATATAAAAATTCTTGTCCAGTCAGTTTATACTCAGAGCAGCCAAGAGTTTTTTTAAATTAATCACTTAATACAAGTAAAAATAAATATCATACAAACCTATTAAGCTTTGTCCGATGAAATGTAATTTCAGTATAATTCAAGCTGGCAAAAAAAATTCAATTTTGTTCCAAAAAATACTCGATTATTTCCAAAAATTTGTCTGAAATGATCCAGAACTGTGTGTTTTAGTCTCATATTTGAAACCCGTGTTAGTCGATCAGGCCTTAGCGATTAAAATTTTCGTCCGTTTTCTCAAAGTATCATATAGAGTACCACAAATGATTGTTTTATTTACCAGCGTTGCTGTTTTGTGAGGTACAGTAAATGTCAAAACTGTGTAAAATCACCAGCGCAAGTATAAGAGTATCCTGGTGACTCCTAAGACTATGAACACGTGGATATCACATGATATACTCTTACACATGTCATATGGTAAATTTTATCAATACCTAATCGAAAATTGTAATGTAATGCCGTTAACTCCTGGCCAAAATAATCTGAGTTTCACAACACAGGCTAGCTCAATTATTCTCGGTTTACAAAATCGTGATTGCGACTCAAAAGTTTATTGTACTTTAGCAAAGTGATTGAGATCAGAGGCAGTCGATTCAGAACAACCCCGTAATTTTCAAGAACACATAAAGCACTTCCGAGTGTCTATGGACGCATGACCCTAAGCTGAAGTCAGTCTCCGAAACGGGAGCACGCCTTCTTCCATTTGCACTGCGTACACCATTGTTCCCTGTGATCCATTCCGTATATTTTGCGACACTTTTTGTTCTCCCCGCGTACCCGGCGAGGTGATATCGGCATTTTAGGACTGTGGGGTCTTGGCGAAAGCTTCAGGAGTTTGTGTGGGGACTGCGGGATGGACATTGGACCGAATGCCAGATTTTGCCTCATAGTTCCAACCAACTGTCTTTGGTAATCGGGGTCTTCGTGAGGTGGACGGGCCATATCTCTGTGAGATAGTGTCGGTGGAGGACTGGTAAGTCCCAGCTCGATTTCGGTGTAATAGAATTCTTCTTCTCTTGGGGAAACACTGCAATAAATAATAAAACGCGAATTGAAAAACGCAACCGGCAAAGTATAAAGTCACCGTTTAAATTTGAAAACATTAACTAACGGATTAACAATTTAGATTGTCCACGGCCATTGCCAAATTTATCTAGCTGCAAATGTTTACGCGGCTCATTAAAGAACCAAGGCTTTTGTCGTTAACATTAACCTTGTATTTTTTAGCGTGGTTGTACTTCGCCGATATTTTTAGAACATTTGGGACAAATAATATTTAAAAAATGCTGGATGATTCTGTAATATAACCAATAACTTTCGATCTTGACTTTTTTTCGAATACTAAAAACTCCACATTTGCAATTTTGTTATCTAAACAATTCAGTTCGATATTCTTATTAATTAAAAAAAATCGCTAACATGGATTTTATAGCATTGGTATAAAGCATTGTAAACTTTTCGCTTATGGTTGAAAAGCGAACATCGGCAAAATACAAGCTTTCTCTAAACTTCCTTATTGGAGTCTATAGTCTGACCATCACTTTTTTTCTCAATTTTTCCACAACAAATCATGTTGCATGCATCTCGAAAATTTACTAATACTCTTTTTTTACCTGATGCAAGAAAAAGCATGAACCACAAAAAAAAAACATTAAAAAGTCAGTTCGTCCTAAAAATAATGCATGCAACGTGCATTTACGCAATTTATCAAACTTGTGTTTACTCGGAACCGATCCTCAATTCACCAAATTCTGACCCGGATAATGCACGAAAATAGTTACGATTTCGTTTGCATACGCCAGACTGTCTAACCTAGATTTATTTGGCATCACACTGTATGGTTTTTAAGCGTTATGCAATATCATCCGCACATATAGTTTAGCCTTGGCGTTTGTTTATTTATTTTAAGCCGACCATGGGCGTGCAACAAATCCGAATTGACGGTATAAGGCTCGTTTTAAAATTACACAAATTTTTTAAATACTTAATTCTACATTGAAATATTTCATATTTCTACTTTGCTTACAGATGGTAAAATGTATTTTGGGCGTATATTCGCCTTACCTACATCAGTGCAAAATTAAATCTTAAAATTCATCTGTACGTCAATGTTTTTCGCTGGACCGTATACTGAAATTTGTTTATAAAGGTTTGCATATAAATACACATTTCTTTTGTATACACTGGGTATCCCACTTATTTCGATAGTAAACTATTTTGACACGTGCATTTAAGACGATTCTCATTTTTTAGCAACTAAGTACTTCTTATTTCCTTATTATTCTTTTGGAATTGTACTTTTTAATAGCAATAATTACTAAGTACCAGAATTATTTGCTCCCTGATTGAAATAAATAGGTAGCTGCCAATGTAATGCATTGAAGGGCGTCAAATTTATTTCTCACTCACACCTCTATTGTTTCTTACAGTCTGTTAAGGATATGAAGCTGGTTTATGTACATGAAGGCAATACCAATTAGCGCTGTAATAACGTCGCTGTATTCTTTCTAATAAAACAGCAAAATATATAACTAAAATACGTGTGGATGTTTTCAGGAAAAAATAAAATTGTGTCACCTTATACCTACGTACCACGCGAGGATGACACGCGCGGGCAAAAATAAACTTAAAATGAAAACAAAAACGTTATGACGTCAAATCTGAGAAACGCAATACAAGCTTAAATCGTATTGTTTAGTAATTTAATTTTGGGCACCGAATGACGCGGACTCATTGAAAGAAGAAGAAGAAGAAGAAGAGTAATTTAGTTTTAGTCACGATCGAACACTGGAAGTAAATAGTTTAGTTTTCCTTCCAATTTATCGGGCTTCTAAGTAAAGGCGGATGCTCCGGCACTTACAAATTTTAGTGGATTACTGATGTTATTTTTTTGTTACTCTAATCAAGTAAAACGTGCATTTAAATAATATATAACCTTCTTGAAAATCCTTGCAATAAAGGGGAACGAATTTCAAGTTCAAGTTGCGTTACTGCCAAAACAAAACTATTAACGTAATTGACTTTATTTTTTTATTTAAGAAAATAAGGTTCCGTGCCACCGTCCTGAAGTTCAGTTAGAACTCAATTTTCCAATACCACATGATATTGTAACAAGCCACATCTGAAGCAATTCCCCATTGCCATTAACAATTCATTTTTATGACTTTTCCTCAAACAATAAGCAAACTATCAGTTGTAAACTGTACACAGAAAATGGGAACACATCACGGTACAGTACACTCAATAGTATATTCTAAAAATGTAGAAATTATATATGGCATATTTGTTTTCTATGAATTTTGTGTTTTTGAGAGATATTTTGAGATTTGTGAAGAAAGAACCTTATTCAATTACATTAGAAGCGTGTGACCAACTTATTAGGAGTGTGTCCTTAAAAGCAATGTCTTTTGTCACTGTCAGAGTCATAGTCACTTTGTAATCATATCCCGATGTTTTTAAACTTTTGTAGTTTACTGTGAACTTTGTTCTGCTTTGGTTTGTCAATTCACGTACCTACATTATGTAGGCTACATGATGATGCTACTGTACTCTTGACTAATAAATAATTCTACCAATGCTGTAAACTACACGTGAACAGTTGGTTCTCTTTTTAATTGCATTATATCTTTTTTTTTTAGCGATTCTGTCCTCAATTTTCTGCGAAATTCCTAACTCAACAGATCCTATCTACAAAATAAAGTTAAAAAAATGATCTATATAAAAACTTTTGCTTTTATATTTATTACTCGCAGCATATAAGCAGGTTTATATAGAAAAAGTATTTTGCCAAATGCCGCGAAATTACTTCGCAAATTTGGCTCCATTGTGTTTGTACTTGCTACACCTACGTTTTAGCAAACAATCGATTTTTATTTTTCCAGGTTAAGGTTATAGATCGCGACAAATAGTGCAAATAAAGCCGAATTGTATTTGGGACGTGCGAACAAAGTAATGAATATTGTAGCTCGATTTCTGTAGCTTACGGTACTAAGCGTGAAACGGAAAGTAGAGTAATGTAACGGACTTGAGTGTAACGGTTTCGAGCAAAAGCGGTCGGTAGTTAATATAAAGAATGAGAAAAAATAATAATTTATATCAACATCAAAGTTGCTGATAAATGTGAACAATGCAAGAGCAGAAAAAGTAAATACAATTTTTATAATTCCAATTTAATTATACTTGAAAGGTGTAACTGGAAATGTAGCAAGTATATTTCTAGAGAAACAGGTATAAATCTATGAGTTGCTTTTACTGTTATAAGATAAATAGATATTGGAGAAATAAATCACAAAGATGTTGACCTTATGGAATTAGGAACGAGCATACATTAGATAATATGTTTGTAGCTATGATGTCGGTAGAGAACAGAATGGAATGACCCCAAAAAAATTTACCTGCACTTTGCTTCATTTTCATTCGACATAGCTTTTTCCATACAATCGTTTTTCTCTGAACATTTAACGCATATTCAGATCAAGTCAGATTTATTAATCTATTTTTTGTCAATGGAAAACAGCAGTAGGTTAACAAGAGTGTGTTATTTGTTCTTCATTTTCCCTAATGCTAAACTAGTTTCAAACGCATTTGTTTATATCAATCATTCTTATAAGCATTTCCACTTGACACATAAAAAGTTCTTGAGCTGTAACAATCTTGTCTTGCTTTTTTTGTAGGAAGCTTGAATACGCAACAACATAGACGGATGCAAATTTATTGATTTTAAATTTTGCGTTAAGATTTGACGCTTTCGCAAACAAATTTGACGAGTTTCTTTCTTCCCGTAATGTCAGGAATGCGCAGGTTTAACTTTCGATTAAAGAAATTGAAATTATACACCAAGGCAGGTAAATAACCTCCCCCGTTCCAGACCAACCATAACGCAGGGTGTCAGGTAGAAGAGATTTTGTTTACGTTTTTTCGGGACCGTCTGGTCTGGAGGGCACAGTCCGAATAATTCGAGGCGGTGTTGCCATATATATTGAACTGATGGTTCCAATTTTTAGCGATGATTATACACATGTGAACTGATTTTTTTAATTAAAAACTTACTTGTGTTCGGTCCTAACATGGCTTTCTATATCTTCACAGGTGTTGGAAGACTTGGTGCAACCTCGAAATGTGCACTGGAAAACAACGCGGGTGATATTCTGAAACAAACAGGACGAGTTTAGTTACATTTAGCAAATGACTTAATACGTATCTACGTAGATCAATGTCAGTCAGCATAAAGAAACATCGAGTGCACTATTGGCAAAAATATGTCGGAAGAGAATGTAAAAGTAAAACGACGTTATTTTTTTATGAATGCCCTATTGTACGCTTTGATATCCGCTCCAAATTTCTACAAAATATGTGAAACAAAAGCAATACATAAGGAGATATCTAAAGGTGCCAATCAAATATAAATACCACCTTTCGTACAATTTGCTGTCCTTAATTGAGAAGCAAAGCGCAATACAATGTAATGTGTGCGGCTAAACTTCCTGCCTATTTGCGTTTTAAGAACAGGCAGTTGTTGAGAATGAAGGTCTGAATAATTATTATAAATAAATAGCAAGCTTAATATTACCGGGGTATTAAAGAAGTATATGTGTACATAAATAAATAGGAACGACCGCTAATTTTCAGAGTTATCCTAAAAAATATGATCGATCATTACAAAAGGTGATGTTTACAGCGAAACAGTTAGACCCAAAACATTAAATAATTTTAGTCACCAGCATAGTGTAAAACTAACTAAATGTTTGTGTTTGCATTGGAAACGTACCATAAAGACCCTTGAACCTGCGATAGATAAAATCTCAAAGTTAAATGAACTATCAATTAATTTAAGGAACTAAACTTTTAGAAAGGTTCTTTGAAATAAAATAAAATAAAATGTTTTTTTTAGTCGCTCAGCAAATTTTAACTTGTAAAAATTCTTCTTCCAGAATTTGTGATGGAACACAATGTCTTAGCCCCTTTTTGTTATTGATATTAAAACTACCTAATCTGTTAACGCAACTGTAACTATATCTTTTTCCAATACAAAATACTAACAGACGGTTGCTTGAGAGAAGGGAAGATTATTTCCAAAGAAAGAGAATCTAATCTAATATTTGATGTTGAAATGCATGGATATAATTATCAAATCAACTCTCAAATTTAATTGACATTTTGTTTTATTCAAGCATTAAATTGAACATTGTAAAACGGCCCCGTGTCGGCTTTGCTTCAAAATTTATGAAGCAGGATAGTGTGCAACGATCAAATTATTATGGACGGGAAATCTAACAGGCCAAGGACAAAGAATCCGCTCGATTTTGAGCCTTAAAGACCAGCGCTTTTGCAGCTTTGCAGCCAATGCTCCACAACGCGATGAACACTGTTGCCGTGTGGTCGTGTTTGAAATTGTTTGCTTTGAAAAACAATTGGCATGCAAATACTTCGTTCGTCATTTACATAAATTAAGCAACCTGTTACATGGAACCAGATATTGATTTGACTGGTTCTATTAACCTCATAATGCTCATAACAAACTTTTCTCCTTTACTTTCGATGCTCGATTCAGATACATATATCTGTTCTGTTCGAAAACTGATCATGACAACGGCGGCAGGCCTGCTGAATTATTGTCAACTCGCTTCACGCCAAGCAGTTCCTGTTTTTGCACGCAAGAAAATCGTGGTTAAATCTTGGCAACGTTGTCTCTGCACGTGGCTTTGTCTATAAACATATCGACCCACCCGGCCATGTTGGGACATCAGGCTTCAATCCGGCAATAGTAGACGGAGATAGCATCAATAACAACGTATTCTGCTCTCGCTCTAGCGCGACGGTTCTTTGTTTGAATTTTGACTCTTTTATCACTATGTCAATTTAGCGGGATAATGGCGTAAATGAATGGGTTTTGTTTGCACTTCATTTCTTTCGCAGTGCCTTGGTCTTTGTCCTGCCTTTAAAGATTTAGCGGAAAGGAATTGGGCTGGTCATTTCGTCCTCCGTTTTATTCGCATTTGAAATTAACTGAAATTGCAGAGTATTTTTACTATTATGACCTACCTAAATGTGCTTTGAGCATTTGGTTTGACAAACATTTCATAATTCGACTTCCGTTAACACATTAATGTTTAAATTAAGGATATTTGCCATTATTAGGAATGCATATTTTATGCGTCTGTGGCTAACTTTTAATTTCGAAGATAAAACGATACAATCTGAATAGCTTCAGCTCAGTTTAATCTTGAAGTTTCTAGGTCTCACAAATTTTTTTATGTATCTAAGATTTTCTGCAAAATATTTGCGGAAAATTTCTAACAAAGATGCCTTATCTTTTTCATCACTCCCAACTGACTAAGTTGCTAAATTGCCGTATTTTTTTTTGGAAACTTGATTAATTTTTATAAGAAGGCAACAACCTCTGAAATCCGAACATAATTGGCAACGCCGAGTTAAATAATTACTGTTGTCACAGAACAGTGTGTGCCCTGTGCCATTGCTGTTTTCATTTTTGGTGTCAATATCTCTGTACCGTACTCACAAACGTGTATATATTTGACTTTAACAAACTGGAAAATAAACTTACATAAATATTTACATGTGAATTCCTACATTTTTAGGTACACTTAAATAGCTACGAAGGATGTTTGGGAAATAAGTTTTGGTGTACAAGAATTACGGGAAATATAATAACGCAATTCAACCAAAAGTTGAATTTTACTATAACAAGTATAAGAAATACTCCTTGCCAAGTACTGTTTGTGGGAGTGCTTCTTGAACATATTTTCGCTTAGATGTTTCATGCGTGATATCTAGCCCCTCAAAGTTATTTCAATGGAGGTTAAACCTATGAGTTTATGAAAACTAACGCTTCGCACCGATTTACAAAAAAAATACAAAGAAATTGCATCGTATCTACAGAATTATACAGACGCCGACGTGGGTGTTGCAATTCTGCACTGCTTTTCCAGACCTTGCCTGAAAATGTAATAAGATTTCGACATATTTTGTGAAAATACTGCGGAAAAATGCGGCATTCAAACTGCGGCGATCTGTCAGCAGCCATATCGTTTGTTGAAGGCCACAAGGTCTTATGGGTCCTACGTCAAAATTTGTCATTAGAGTTGCCACTGGTTAAAAACGAAATTTTAAACCTCGCGCATGCGCACGTTGAATAGACCATCTCAAACAAAAATTACATAGTTATGAGTTTCTATACTGTCAGCATACGCAGGGCCTCTATATGTATACTAGCCATATGGGCGTAACCCACTAAATTCTTATCGCTAAATACGACTTATAAACAACGTCAACGTTGACCGGTTTTGGCCTCTTCCTCTGGTCAAAATGACCCGGGAACATTTTATTACTGCGTAGTAAACGCCTCCTCGGCGGGCATTCGCCCTCATGGATATATTAAACAGCTAGAAAATAAATTAAAAACGGTCGAGCAGGTCGTGTATCGTAGGTATGCGAAGATCTCATTTTCCATTTTAATGCAATCAAGTTTTAATAACTTCAACAATAAGTAACCGCGGTTCGTGGATCGGGCGGGTGCATTGCTCGGGTCAATGTCCGTCCTTCAGCTTATGGCACGCAGATAATTAGCGGGACCGACAGGTATACATATTTAGATTTAGTTTTCTTACGACCCCGGTAAAGACGGCTCATTTGCATTGCATTGTCTTATGCAACTTCATGTAAAACTAGCTTGACGATTATTGGGGTTTTAAGAACTCATAAAATCCCATCATCAACTAATGACCACGAAACGCAAATACGGAGAAAAGCACAATATACAGGACGGCTCACGGGTGCAAGGACCAACAGATTCACTTAAAAGGTGCGTATTAGGCGGAACATCGACCAAAATATTTTAAGCACTGAGTATTGCCGCTTCTACGTGAACACGACAATGCCCTCCAGACTTTAAATGGCATCCCCTATATATTATTATTATTATACGTTCAGGTTTTCCAATATATGTTTACCCAAAAAAATCATTTTTGCAACTTAAATTTTGTTTGGTTTTTATTGTGACATAATTTAAGAAACTTCCCTTGTAATTTTCTACCGTGTTTACTTAAAAGAGTTAGAATTCATAGTTAAAAATTCCCCTGTAATAAATTACTTTTTTTAGCTTCAGCAACATATTTGAGAGCAATAAATAACTTAGGCTTATATATTGATGTGAACAATTTCGAAGAAATTCTCCAAATACCTTATATATTATTACTTCTAATTATCTACCCTGTAATATGGTATTTATTAAATAGTTGTCCAAACTTTAGAATAGTATCTGTTCCGCAAAACCATAGGGGTGGGTGGTTGGTTCCCTTTAGACAATTTGTGGTTTTGAATTAAAACAAATTGAGATACAAGTCCCACATAATAGAAATATATTTTTTACATTTACACTGATAAAGCAGTTCTGTATATAAATAATATGACATTTATATGTATGATTCAAATCATTTATATTTTTTATGAACCATTGATCGTTCTAATATTTCTTATTTCTTTTTTTACGTTTTTAAACATTTTTACTTTTAGAAAAATTTCATGGAAGTAATCAAAGCATGCTAGAATAAAAAACAATGTAATAATATGTCATGTTAAAAAACGAATATGCATTATTTTTAAACATTTTTACACATTGTGTTATTTACTTGAAGCCTAAAATTAGAGTGAAGTATATTGGTTTTTGATTCGTGATAGTGCCGATAAAATGCCATTGCAATTATAAATATTTGGTGAAAGAAGGTTGTGCTTGGTTAATCAAATAATTGACCCTTGTTACCTGTAACTGCTGTTTAGGAAGTGAGTGTTAATCCCAATAATAAAAAAAGAGTTCTTTAAAATCAATTATTGTATATGGATTATATAAATTTAATAAAACAATTTCGCTTTATTTAAAAAAAATCATTATTTCCGTAGCACCTTGGCAACAAGGACAATTTCTGGTTGATGACGTGCCAGGGATTTTGTTTTGGATGACGCATATCTACATATTGAGGAAATAGTGGAAGAACTATCATTTACGAAAACAGGTTTTTGAGAAAAGGAGAAGGAACTAAAACATTACCACTAACTTTATTCTCAATCGAATTTTTATAACTTCCTAAAAAATGGTAACAATGCACCTTATCCCGATTAGTCTATTTGGAAGCCGACGACAACGAACATAATGCATCTCGACGGGCAAACGGCTCGGCGGCCAGTCAGCAGCAGCATTTGAAGACGTGACGTCATTGGCATAGTCACAAAGAAGTTTATCCGACGGGGGTAGGCCAAAGAGGGCGGAGAGGGGCCCGACGCCACGCGGACATTGAACCCGCAATGTTTACATCGAGTAGGGTCGGCCCTGAATATCATGTTGTTCTGCCTGGTGCAAGCCGGGCCCCCCTGCTTCACCGGTTTGACTCCACGTGCAACAACTGCACCGAGCGAGGTTGCCCGCCAAAACGGTAGCGAGAAGTTTGTTGTTTTTACGACGCAACTGTTAATGTGTAATTTTGTAACGTTAGTTGTGGTTAGTTTAGATGGGATTGCGGAACATGTAGGCTAATCGAAAACTAATGTAAATAAAGCATGTGAAAAAAAAACAATATTTGTATTTTTAGAGATAGAAATTGAATCTGATTGAAATTGATTAGATGTAGGCGGATTAGCTCTTGTAGTAAAAATAACAGAATTCCTGGTCAACATTAATTTTTGAAAAGGTGAGGCATTGATATCTATTTCAGAAAACAATATTAATAATGTTTTAGCGATTTTCTGCTGAGCCAAATGCTGAACTATGTATGTTCTGCAATTAAGCATCTTCGTAAAACGATCTTCTTTTAAATGAATACCAACTCGCTACCAATAAAAATGAAACAATAATCGCAACATGCCGTCTTAGAAAATTATTCAATTATTTATTTTAATATCAGCACTTACTATATTTAATTGATATTTATATAATAAAAAATAAAGTTTTCCGACAGCACTCTGAGAATTTGATGCACATTTCACAATGTTTTATCAATTAAAACAAAAATTAGCTAATTATGGGTAACTCACAAGTAACATAAATATTTTTTGGTAGCTATGAGGCAAAGGTCCAGAATTTTTCAGTTGAGGAACATAACATGACGAGTTTTAATACCGGATGTGGAGATATTATTGAATTAAAATAGGACAATCTATATTTGTATTTTCCAGAGCTATATATTTATAGAAACTATTTTAACGCGTATTTTTTAAATGGTTGTGATGGTTTAAATTTGGAAAGGACAAAAAAGGAGGGGAAGTTTATGGTACTTAGTTAATTAGACGGAAGAAAGACTGTTATTGGTGGAAATTAATTTACGGGCACGTTTTGGTCTCATTCGTATTACCAATAATCTAATAAAGAACAAAAAGTTATTGGGTTTTAGAATACCTGCTTTAGCAAAGCTTTTTATTTAATTTGTTGGCACGTACACGTATAAGACGTGCCTAAACAGTTTCGAAACTACTAACGGAAAACATTTAGGAATGCCCCTTCCAATCTCTCTGCTTATTATTTTACCTGTCGCAAAAACAACGCATTAACAAAAAAAATTGATCATTTTAATTAAGTTTCAATCTCCAACATTACCAATTTATTTGACGCAAACAGAAAAATGTTTCCGCAGTTTGACTCCTTGAGTGAGGCAAAAACTGCACAAAGCCATCAACTTCCTGATGCTACTTAAGGTCCATTGCAATTTTAAAATACTTTACACGACAAACACCTTCTACCGCGGTTATAAAGAATCAATCAGGAATCTCGAGCACGCGTATTCTAGAGTGTCGTTAGTTACAACAGCGAACCCATCAAAAGTGACCGTTAGAAAGCAATATCAATTTTCCGTTCTTTAAGCACAGTGCTCCAATTATTGTAATATGGTAGTGCATACGGGAAATGGGCATTACTTGCTTTTTGTGGAATGCATTTCATGTCATAAGCGGTGTGCGCAGTTTCCGCAACTTAAGATAAATTCAAAATGTCTTGTAATTATGCGAATTATTTAGCTAACAAAAGAAACGACTTGATTAATTTTCATACGTTAAGGTCTGAGTCTGTCCGTTATATCGAGTGTACGAAATTAAGTGCGCACTTAACTCTTGACTACTTTTTTATTCTTAGGTACATAAACTCTATTTAAATTGGAAGCTAAAGCAGGATGGTTGTCCGAAAATTGTAAGGAAGTAGAAGTATACGAAAAAAGACATGGCACCTTCAATATGTATAGAAAAATCAAAGAATTGACAGGTATTAAAAGATCAGGACAAGCTTCCACACTAAAAGACAAAGAGGGCAAACTAATTATGACATGAAACAAAAACTAAAGAGATGGTCATAAAAAATTAATGGTCATTAAAAATTGCAAAACCGGAAAATCTGCTGGTTCAGATGAGATTCCACTAGAATTACTGAGGCTCAGAGACGATAGCACAATTGAGATAATAGATAATAGTCAACCTATTTAATACCATTTACAGAACAGGCACCATTCCAGAAGATCACACATTGAAAGTATTTTGGTGTATTGATGCAAAGTTGTCTAGATATAAACCAGGATCTTTATGTATATTTTATAGATTTCGAAAAGGATTTTGATAGAGTTCGTCTGTATCAAATTCTCGAGAGGAAAAACAACTTTTACTGCTGACTTGATCTCTAACACAAAAACTGAAAGAGTCAAATCATGCTGGAGGCATGGACTCTGAAACAAAACCATATCAAAAACATTGAAGCATTTGAAACGTGCTACCATAGGAGAATATGGAGAATATCATGGACGGCCAGTGACAAACGGGGATGTGCTGTCAAGAATGGGGAAAGAACGAGAACTAATAAAAACTATAAAAAGAAGAAAATTGAAATATCTGGAGAACTTCCTGGTTACAAAAACTGAGAGATCGGTACGGATATATCTCGACAGAATTGTTCAAAGCCGTAGTCAATAAAGCTAGAATAGAATCTGTATTTCGGGAATGGAATGCTCTATATATTTTCCAGAAAAATATTGGGATAAAATGAAAGACATAATCGATTTATCATAAAAGTAAAAGAAATTTTTAAAACAAAAACTAGATTAAATGTTCATTTTATTCAATGTATTTTTTGCATTTTGCTTTGCAGGTACACTGCCGTCCTTGTTAAAAAATAAATAAGTTAATAATTCACTTATTTTTAGGTTTGGAGTAGTTTAGACTAATATTGTATAGAGACTTTTATGTTCCAAAGAAGATTGGCAAATAGTGGAATTAAAAATATACATACACACATACCATTAATATTTTGAAATTCTAATTAATTCCGAAATAAAAATAATAAATATATATAATAAATAAATAAATAATTCAAAATCTTCAATATTGCAGATTTTTATACGATAACGAATCAGACGTAATAGATATAGATTTTATTGTTTCAAAGGCAACCCGAAATGTTTTTAAGTTTAACATTAATATGAACAATAAATAATTTTGTTGGTCATTTTATTTTTGCGTGCATCCAGTGCAATAGTTTCGTATTTTTGGATTCTACAAAAATAAAAAAAAGATGGCAATCGAGTAAATGGTAAAACTAAAGGGTGCTCGATTGAAAAGAAAAATACGTTTTTTAGATAAATAATCATGTTCAATTGTTTTTCCATTACTACCGCTTTAATCCGTGGAAAACATTTATCCACCAAATTAACTGACTTCGTGGATTCAATAATGATGAAATTAGCTATGGTGCCGACTTGAGTGTGTTTACGCTATATAGCAATGGGTAATCGAATTTAATTGGATCACAATAGTGCCGGAAGCGGGGTACTATCGTCCATTCCGATCCTTCCTTTTCACACACAATGACTCGACTTAATTATAGCTTTTTAATAATCTAAGTTTTGTGAGTATAATTAGTATAATACGCGCCTTACAACTGTTTTCGTATTGTTATCAGTCGGCGAGCAGAATCTACTACTTCCGCATTTGGCACGAGTATAGAAATCCATAATCGTATTTTGGATTCGCATCCTTTTTGGGTTAGTTAATTCTTAAATCATTATCATTTGAAATATTGTGTGTCCATATTTTCATGTCAAACTTTTTCCTTGCCATATTATCTTTTGTACTTGCACTTGCTCGATTAGTGTGGTCTATTTTATGTTTTTGTGCTTATTAATTCTTTTCATTTCAGTTTAAAAATCTGAAAACCAAAAATATTAGTTTTCTGCGGACAATGAGAATCAATTGATAGCCACGGTTTTTTCTGATAAAGTTGAAAGAAAGAATTTGATCTATTTTTCAAGAAACACAAACAAATACGTAGCCTCAAACTTAAGTTCGAATATCACATTGATCTACTAAGTATAATTACATTAAATAGAAGATATCGAGCAAATGCAAGCGTAACTAAAGGATCCAGAGTAATACTATTTTATTTATCTGCCGTTTTGTTTTAAATTACAAGAGTTTAGAGGTTTTATTCAAAATACGAGTGCCGATTGATCCAACGATCTTTTATTCAATTATTTTTTTTAATCTTTAGTTATCCAACGTTAATTACAAAATAATTGCACGGGGCACAATTATTAATAAGTTTTTAATAGAAAAAACAGAAATGTTTTTTTGACTTTCACTGAACTGGATAACAAAACATGTGAAGGTCGCTGACTCGGTAGGATTCATCACAGCAAACGGTGGCCGCGAGACGGAGTTTGATGACCTGGGAGTAGCAGGCTGTGGTGGCCAAGGGTAACCCTAAGTTCTGTTTACGGCGTCGGGCGCAAACCAAGGATTGTTGCATGCAGTTAGAAGGCGGTTCATGTTTTCGTGATAAACGATATCGCATGAAAAATTCGGTCTCATTTTTATTTTGTGGCTTTAGTTTACATTTGCGTTTTATTAAAGCATATTTTAGGAACTTGTGTTTTGGTTATGGTCTTTTTATTAAGAAAATAATAAATAATTTTCAAAAAATTATTAAATATGAAGAAAACCTTGTTTGTTCACTTATCGGACGTCTCAAAAAGTGTTTGGGTGTCATTTATCGGTCTAGGAGGCGCAGACACATAATGTTTTGTTTTGAACCATTTAACATAACAACAATGTTGTTTTTTTAAGAGCATATATTGTAGCAATAATGTGTCATTAAATAAGTTTCAACAATAAAGTACAATCGAAAAATTTTATAGGTATGTAATAGTGATTTTTATTTATTGTGAAGAAGTCTTACTGGACAGGTTTAATTACTATTATACAAACAGACGATTCGGACATAAAATAAATGTTACACCTATCGGAATCCTGTTTAAACTCACATGAAATGCCAATTTTGAACAGTTTTCAGACGTGACCGACTACAAAACTATTAAAAGGATGATATAAAGTGTGATTTCATTCTTGCAAATATTAACAACAATAAAAGTATCAAGCGAAATATAAATTGCAAAATATGCGTCGACACAAATTAAGAAAAGACTAGCCTAAAAGATAATTCCCACATAAACACGTTTTTCTCAATGCCAACACTTAGAGAGAGACCTTGTTCACTTACGCAGTCTCGATTTGAATAAGTAATAATTGAATTGAACGCTACTAGGCAAAATTTTGTTCTTTCTGAACGAAATTAATTGGTAAATAAGCTCGATAATTAATTAATAATTTTTTGTTTAAATAAGCTAAGCCAATTTAAGTTAAGTATTTAAATTCATTAGAATTAAATAGAATAAGTACATTAATAAAACTTTTTTGTAAAATTGCACACTAGCATCTTGTACGTAATTACACATTTTTCAAAAAGTGGACATTGCATTAATATATAATTATAAAGTCTACCCTACCTCCCTAATGCAATTACACCAATAAGTCAAATTTATGTTTGCCTTATTATGTGTATTTACAATGATTATGGAGTACTTTTACGTAATTTCTTTACGTACAATACCTGATACCATGATATTAGGTATGTCATTTTTGAAAAGCATTATTACACTAATAATATTTTGTAACATTCCCTCCCAATTTTCGATTTAATATTGCTATGGCGTCTTCATATACTGAAAAGGAAACGCAATGGCAGCACCATAAGTATACAATTAAAATCTCTTTTTTTGTACAATTATGCTGTTGCTATAGCGTTCTTCATTTAACACATTAAAACGCCATAGCAAGATTGAATCTAATCACATCCACAAACCTGTTGACTATTAATGGGTTCATGATTACTGGTAAAATTCCCTTACGAGCTCATAATCCTTATTAAAAAAGGTATGTTTACAGAAAAAAGACATGTGATTTGTGTCTTTTAATTTTAATGACTATATCACCACCTATAGAAAAATGGCTTGACATCATACCGGTGGCGATCCGTTAATATGATTGGTAAAATTTACTAGATTCATGGTAAAATCACATTTAATTTGAATTTGACTGAGAAAATTTAATGGTTCGTTCTTATTTGAACCAAAAGTACGAAGTAAGTTATATTTATTACAATATAAAACATATTTTCTATTTTCGACTGAAAGAACGACGGCCAAAAAATAATAAGGTTAAATGACACACGTGTAGTCGGCGACACTTCGTAAAAATGGTAGCTGACGCCTCCACATATATATAGAGCAATTCAGATTGTTTTATTTAAGATTGTGAATTGAGCATTGTCATGTTGAGAATGATTGATATGCATATCATTGAAGGAGATTTTATTAATATTTCACACATTAACACATTTTATGAGGACATGTGGACAAATTTCTTTGTTTTGAAAATACCAAAAAAATAGTTAGTTTTTCCTCCATAAACACTCTTTATCGATTGATATGAAGCTTGCTGCTTTTGTTTGTTGTAACGATAAGAAAGAGTTTGGGTTGAAGATATAAGTTGCTTTGGGGAACGGCACTGAAACTAATAATTTGGATCTAATCAGGTTAGAATTACTCACTTCCTACAACAAATAAATTGACCAACTCTCATCAATTGCTTTTGAATGGGATTATCCAAGATTATTAACTAAAATTTCGGAATTTAAATTCAGGTAAAATTGTGGTCCGTAATAGAAAATTATTTTATACCTATCTGTGTTTAATATTCTTTGGTTTGGTATACTACTTAGTTCAAGTTTATTAATAACCATTCTTATTTCGTGTGTAATACAGGATGTGTTGAATCGTGTGCGAATTATGCAAAATATGTGCGAGTCTAGTGTATCTCAAGAGATGCTCCCGCCCAAATGTAGAAAACACTATTCTATTGAGACTAAGGAAGTTATAAACAATGTTTATTTGACTCTCATTGAACGTAGTACCAGCAAGCAAGCATCTTTAGAAGAAACGGCCACATTGACGAAAATTCCAACATCAACTGTATAGAAAATTGTGAATGATCCCATTTCACCGAGGAAAGAAAGAAGCGATGCTGACATTTTCTCGAGTGTAGATGAAAGTGATCAAGATATAAACGGCGTAAAATTTACAAGTTATATAAGAATAACTATTTTGCATGCTGGCTCTAAAGATGGTTGGATTCCAAATGGACTTTCTCTATCTGCGAAAAATATTAATGATTCTTCTCTGGATTACCACCACCGCTGATTTATTTGAAAGTTGGTTTAAAAACAAACTAGTTCCAAACATTCCTCCTAATAGCGTAATTGTAATGGATTGTAATAAATGTAAGTTATTCCTACTCATGTAACACAAAAGCAACAATCCAAAACTACATGTACAATAACGAAATTTATTTTCACGAAGATTATACCAAAAAGCAATTAATTGAGGTTCTACAAAGCTTGAACCTACAAAAGGAACACGTCTGTGATAATTATGCAAAAAATCTAGGGCATACAGTTTTAAGGCCTTACCACTGTATATTTAATCCCATTTAATATGTTTGGCACCAAATGAAATCTGCCATTTTTTCCCCGTGTTAACTCCAATGTCCTAAGTTTTTAACATCCCTCCACAAAGTTTTTTACGTAATTTAAGTAGGTAATAAAAATAATTTGTAATTTTATTTTAGATTTAAACATAAATACATACATAAATAAATAAATATTGTTTAGTATCTTTCCTAACAAAACCTGAAATAATTAAATTCTAAGCAAAGTACCGACGTGCTCGGCCATATTTCATTGTTACAGCTGGCCCGGGTCTTTCCTTAATTCGTATCAGTTAGTCACTTTCTTATATCTATGAACAGACTGTAAAAGCTCAGGAAAAAGAATGGATCAAAAAGAAATCTAGGAGGAGATTAAAGACATACAACTCCTGGGAAATCTTGCTGAATGGAATGCAAAACATTGCAAAATAACTAAATTCAATTAAAAGTAGAAATATATACCTAAAGAATACACGCGCAGTGATTTTTTGCCATACATTTCTTTTATGAATATATTATAGCAGAGATTCAATAAATTAGCATACTGGCTGTTGTTATAGAAATCATATTCAATTTGTAAAAATTAAAGTGATGAAGTTTTTTGAGCGTCATTCTGGCAAAATATTCAGTTAACGAAAGTTCAGTTGACCAATGTAAAAAATATTTTTAAAAAGGTTTATAGTGTCGCTAATATGCCACTCAAAATTCAAAGTGTTATTTGCGAGATAAGAGATATAGCCTTATATTAATTTTAGATATGCATACATTGGAACTTTCGTTTCGCCACGGGTTACGATCATGTACATGACCATCACTAAAAATGCATTACGTCACTTTATTTGCGCGTGTAACATTTGCGATCCGCCAACCGGCAGTTGTTTATTACTACAAAAATGAAAACGACCTTCGGCGGGCTTACACGTGCCAATGTTAAAAAGAGACCTCGTAGCGAATAAAATTACGCGTTGCACAAAGTTCCAATCGCCAGCCGTGTGCCATTTAACGTTCGGGCTACGATCGCGTATACACTACGAAAAATATTTATAATTGGCGTTAATTATTCCCTTTTAAGTTTCACAAATCTTAACTTTGGACAGTACCGAGAGTAACTGTACCAGATATGTGTGGAATAATTGTTTTCCGATTGTCGACACAGGTGAATTTCGAGTATTTGCGACCATCGCATTCTGTAAATCGTGGTCTGGCAAAGCAGCTTGTCGTTACTTGGTTATTTCCGCGTAAAATGATCGTTTGCAGCTTTATACACCACCTAAATAACATTTTTCTGCTTCTTTTTCCTATTACGCATTGATCAGATATGCGCAAAGTGTGAGTTTAAGACGTCAGCTTCATTAAACACATCGCTAGCCACTTTGGGCGTTACTTTAGTCACGGGTTTGGAAGTGATCGGATGTTTTCGGTAGGTTTTAAATACCGATGACATTTTGACGTTTGCGAGTTCTGATGATCACGTCACACGTCACTCAGTGAATGTATCCGGCGCTGTTTCGCTTGTGCCAAAACAATCTCTTGTCGTTTATCAAAATCAAAATGTTGCATAATATACTATTTCCAATTCGTACAATAGCTATGATAATTTTCTAATCAAGTTTACCACTTCTTCAAATTTTACTGCCTCCATTTAATACCTGACATAACTTTTCCGTACTTTATGGAAAACATTTCATTTAATGCTCTTGTTTTAAAAATAATGCTCCAATAACGATTCTAAATATAAAAACTTACATTAAGTAATAAAATATAAGTAAAAAAAGAAATAGTTGTGTTGAAAATCCTCCTACATGTTACTGTTCCGTTCAGAAAGTAAGGTTTTAAATTCATGTAGTTCCCAGTGCAATTAAGTGGTGGGAAAGCCGATTTGGCTGGATTTTGATGGAAATCGATTAGCAAAAGTTACTCTTCGTCCCATAAATCAGATTTATCTCCACTTATTGTACCGAAAACTACATCAAACGTGTGGACATCAACTTGCGTCAAACAGTAGCTCCAAGGTGGAATTTTGATTTATTGCATCAATAAAATCATGAACCCAGTATAATCGTTTGCAAAGGCTTACTTTATTTACCACAATTTTAGTCAAAGGTAACCCGGCTCCGCCGGCACCTTTCGAGCCTGTGAAATTTTTTTATCAATTAATTTTTTGTCTTGTATTATAATTATGGGTTTCAAATCCACAATTATATTAAGTTTTAATGTGTATACGGTATTAAAAGCACATATGCTTTTTCGTCATACATTAAATTTTTAGTTCGTATTATATGGTGACCTTGACTGCACGCGACGGATGGATCAATGAAAATTTGTGAATTAAACACTAATAAAGTATCTGCCATCGCAATTCTCATTTTTTCTGCGACAGGCGAGTTATCTAAGCTCAAGGCTAAGGTTAGGAATCCATTAAAATAAAGATAAATTCGCGACAATATACCATTAAATACCACTGCCACTGATAAACGGGTATTTAAGCAATACTATGCCGTCTGGTAAAACAATTACGTTTTTTCCTTTCCACGGAATAGTAATAAAATTTTAATGGTGAATCGGCGTATGCAAAATGTGGCACAAATCTTAGCCCTAGTAATTAATTTAACATTTAATTAATTATTTCTGCGTTGTTATAATATTCAAATCAACTGCACATTTCGACATTTTTTGAGTACTTCAGGAGAATCTAAGAAACTTTTGTACGAAACTTTTTTTCGTATCTTCTATGGGTTTACAGATAGGGGATCGTTTCCTTTAGCACACTGTGTACATATTTAGGTAATTATGTGCGTCATTTAAGTCTGTTTTGAAATAATAGTCCTACAAAAAATACATACTGCTAATACATCTTTTTTAAACATAAAAAAGAATTAATTAATTTGAATATCCAATTTCAGAAATTAGATTATTAGAATTCATTTTTTACTAACATCAAAGAAAATATTGTTTGGTTTCGGCAAATCAAGCTATTTAACAACGAGAAAATCGTATTCTCCCATTTATATATGAGCTAGGGAGGACAGGAATCCATATTACTCACTATCTCTTGTCATTTTAAATTTGCTTCACTTTCTATCACTGACACTAGTAAACAAATTAATAAATAAATCTTTTTTTGTACCTCTCTTTGATTCCAGTAGTTTCAGTATGTCTTTGTTGGACTAGGGATTTAACTTAATTTATCCCCTTAGGTCAAATTTTCATTTCATATAATTGCAAGGCAAGCCCACGGACCTTTACTATTCATTAGAACTGTTTGAATAATGTATTCGGAGGGCGCTCGCCAGTTTGGATGTATTTATTATAACGCGAACCGATGAAACCGTCAGACATGACGAATTAATTATTTACATTTCGAATCACACTTTGGACTCATGTTTCAATCGATGGCATCCCACCGGTGACAGTCTGATGTGTCGCTGATATTTCGATTGCGCATACTCAAAACACGGGGAGTACAATGACGCAATAATATTATATTATATGTATTAAATTTTCGCGGAATGTGGCGTGACGTCATTATTTGAGTTATGTTCGATATCTCACCGAAGCGGATACTTTCAAGTTAGGGTGCGTTATAAAATGGCGAGACGCGCGACAGTCGCGCCTTAACAGCGCGAACGACGAGCCTAGTTCGTCAAATTTATACGGGGCTCTCAAGTCCACCTCATGCCACGCGACGTCTCGGGGCGATCCGTTTTCACTCGGTTTTTGGCGCGAGCTCAAAAGGATTTACCCGTCTGGTGGGATGAGTTCGTGGTAGTCTTCGCAGTGAGGTAGCCCACGCGATAGTTTTTGAATATGGAATGGTTGAAAGAAAGCATGCTTAATTTAGTAAAGGCTTATAAATTATTCAAATATTTGTGGAATCCCAAGAATAAAGTTTGCTGGAAGGAAAAAATAAAATCTCTATGGGAACATATACTAAAAATCGGTATTGGTCACTAATGTGGGCGCGCCCGATTTTGGCCGTTTTTTATATAGAACTGTGCGTCCCTTTCACCGAGGTTTTCGTTTCTTATTTAATAAACTCGATGACATTATTAAAGCACTAGTGCAAAAAAAACAACAAAGCTGTAGTGTTTATTCTTCATTCTTCAGCATGGTAGGTCTTGCCTTCTTTGCTCCACGCACTAAATCTCTAAACAATCTCTAAAAAAAGTTCGTGCGAGGTTCATCGGACTTTGCACTTACCACTCGGATCACACAAATTCACAGGGTGAGCGAAAGACCAGAATGTCTTCTTATTATGTATGTATTTAATACTGTCAATAATTGTACAGAGTATCCAATTGTCATTGTCGACAGTTTTGACTTGTATCGTGTATCTTACTTATCTTTGAAGCTATACAGTTTTCGTCATCTTGACTAAAATGTAGCATTTAAAAGGTACCCTCACCCTGTGAACCGTTTTGATCTGATAACTTATCGAAATACAACAAATTCAATGCTATACCCAGAATAAGTCTACTGGGGCAGCCTAAAATTGGTGTGGCCGCCAAGTTTTCTTTAGTTTTAAATGTTTTTATTAGATTTCTCACAGTCTAATATTTACTAAATTCCGAATGCAGCATAACTGCATCAAACCAAAATCAATCAATGAACAAAAGATTTTTCAAAAACACCCTGTATTTTTATATTCGCACGTACATGATTTAAAAGTTTTAGCAACCATCGACAGGGATTCGGTAAATCCCAAAAACCAATGAAATAATTTCTAAATATTACAGTATGACTTTTCTATTTATTAATACCAGATTGAAAAATTATGAAAATTCTTGTTCAAATTTAATTTTTAGGAAAAATTTAACCTATAAGCCGAAATTACAACAAGAAAATAAAAATTGGACTTTTTGTTTAAAGAGTTAAGCGCAAGTTAAATATTAAAATTATTAACACAATTTTAACCTCTACTCTGATTTTATACTTAGCCGCGCCCCTGCCCCTGTGCTAACTGCGTTTTAGGCTTTTATTCAAAAACCAACGTCGCGTACAGTATTATTTATCTGATAACTCTTTTAAGGATACACCTACTATAAAATACTTTGTCGTTCGCTACGCCACTGCTTCACGGATTTTACAGTTTGGAGTTAACGTACTTTTCGGCTGCCGTTCGCAGAAAGTTCGTTGTCCGCAAATTTTGGCGCTGGGCAATCAACTTTTTATTGAGCGAGGTCAAATTGTCTGATTCAAGTGGAGAACAAATAAATATATAATGCATTTCCTTTAGTAAGACAATTCTTCAGGAGAAAATCTGTGATGAATCGGTAAGCAGTGAACGAACCTCAGTTCTCATCTGGCCAAACATTGTCGCTGGATAAACGCCATCTTACAAATCCGACAAATATGTTCCACGTTTTGTAGTAAATATTTTCAATTTAAAATTAAACGCAGCGGGAATGAATAATACACACAAAAATTCCGTAGTATTTTCGCCAGTGACGAAAAAAGACGGAGGTATTATTGAAAAAATTGGCACGACCGATCTAGCAGGATCTATTTTAAGCTCAAAGTGCGTAAAACGTATAGCTTTAGTTAATAAACACCCATGACATTAAGAAATGTATAGTGAAATGATTAGTGTAGCGGATGATGTCTATAACATTCATTATTATACAAGGTACAATGCACGAATACTGGGTGCATTAAAGGGATTTCATCGAAAGCAAAAAAGATAGCAATAATTATCAGGAGTCATATTCTTTTGTAAAAAAGTAATGATTAGTGTGTTTTCCGGGTTTATACTACCATGGTCGAACCGATTTTCATTTTGCGAAGACTTAATGGTTATATTTTTATGTGGATTGTTCAGAGTATTTTAAAATAAGAACCACAATAAAACCTGTATATTTAGTAAGCGAACCTCGGTAACTTAATATTTTTAATTTGACTAAGTGTTAAATATTTGATAAGTTCGTTTCGTAAGAGCTTTCAACAAGTTTAGGAAAGTCGTTTCATCCATTCCCATATAATTTCTAAGATCATTTTGATTATTTTTCGAAAGAAAATCCTTCTTCTAAAGATACACCTCCGATAACCAATTTTTTTTTGCATCCACTTCGATGTTTTCTTGCGATTCAAGTCAATCCTAACATTCTCAAAATTAATTGCACCAATGCGTATAGCGCGTCTTTTCCTTTTATTGTTTTGCATACTTGTTTTCGTAATAAGAAACCTACAATTGATTATACATAAAACTACACTTCAAAAAGTATAAAGATGTCAGATGAAGTCAGGATCCCGTATTAGTATAGATAGACGGTTTAACCTATGGGAGATCAAATCCAAAGATTTATCTATCCCTGTCCGATTCGAATCCACAGTATTCAATTCAATCTTGGTGGAGAATGTAAGAAACATTCCCAAAATTTAGAACTAACGGGAATGGAGCCATTAATTTCATTTTTTTATATGCATTGTTCTAAATTTTATTTTTTTATTTGGAAATTGAAAGTGTTATGAAAAAAGTACAAGAGACGAAGGAGTTTCCAAATAAACCTGGCTATCAAAATTTGTCGAAATTGGTTTATCAACTTGAATATATTTTATACTTTTTCAATGACTATTAGTTTTTGCGCAAGCCTGGGAGTATTTTAGAGCAGCGTGTCGAAAGCCTTATTTGGAAATTCGCGTATTGAAGAGCAAGAATAGAAACGCGAATTATTCCAACTAGCAAACCCGTGACAGGTACCTTGAATTTTGCAACACAAATTTCCAATTCAATCTTTCCGAAAATCTAAATTTCCGGAAAAAAGCGTTAGCGGCCAGAGTAGAAGTAATTTTCCAGTGCGAACTCGTACACGAGGAGGATATTTCGTCACATGATTGATAGGCAAGGTTATCGAGCTACTACCGCTGCAAAACCGACAACGCACGAGTATGAATATGATGTTTACAGCTGCAGCTTTAGCTTAGGATCGGCCGGCGAATAACCAAAATTGCGCACCGGCCCGAAGCATGTATTCGACGTAAATGATCTCGACCTTGCCACGCTATCTCTACGTCAGAGGTGTCAAGTCAAGTCTGTTCTGCGTGCGTTTGTCTCCAAGATAAAGTGCATGACGCTATTTTACGTACGACTTGATTAATTACACCGAAAAAACAAAAAAACAGTTACGAGTTTGATGATTACGAAAAATCATTTTTTCGTAATTTTCGATGCGAGTGATACATCGGGTCATTCCTTTTCACTTTCCAAAACTGGGAAGACTACAGGATTGTGCCATTTCGTGTGAAGGATCAAATAATGACTTGCGTCTCGCACTACAAAACTAGGTTATTTTCCATTGTAGCATGATTTTTTTTTAATAACCCTTCTTCCTAACTACATATATGTGTATATATATATATATATATATATATATATATATATATATATATATATATATATATATATATATATATATATATATATATATATATATATATATATATATATATATATATATATATATATATATATATATATATATATATTATATATATATATATATGATGACACTATATTCCGGGATATCATCCGTTCGCTCGTTGAACTCCGACTGGAATCCTGCATCCGACTGGAATCCTGCATCCGACTGGAATCCTGCAGACGTTTCGCCAAAATCTCACTTGGCATCTTCATTGGCATTTTGGCGAAACGTCTGCAGGATTCCAGTCGGATGCAACGTTCCAGTCGGAGTTCAACGAGCGAACGGATGATATCCCGGAATATAGTGTCATCACATTTTTCCATCCGTGAATCAATACGTGAGAATATATATATATATATATATATATATATATATATATATATATATATATATATATATATATATATATATATATATATATATATATATATATATATATATATATATATATATATATATATATATATATATATATATATATATATATATATATATATTTTTTTAATTTTTTTTTTTTCACGTATTGATTCACGGATGGAAAAATGTGATGACACTCTATTCCGGCATATCATCCGTTCGCTTGTTGAACTCCGACTGGAATCCTGCAGACGTTTCGCCATAAACTCACTTGGCATCTTCAATGCTCGCGCTCCGAAAACACTGTTCGAAGTGGATCAGTTGAAACGTTGTCGAAGTTCACAAACAACTTATAAAGTTATCACAATATGGAATTGACGAAGAAATATGCTCACCCAGAACGTTATTGAGATGCAGGTAACATTACATCTAGGCCTTAAATTTATAAATAATTTATTTTATTACATCTCTCCGAATAAAAACGCAAAGAACGCAGTTCCCACGACTTAAAAATTTCGTTATCTATAAAAGCGACCTTGAAATAAATGCGCGAACAAATGGATGAAGAATAGAGTATAATTTACTGATCGATGACTGTCATAAAAATGAGTATTTACGCACACATTTCGTTCCGCAATAACGTGGTCTAAATTATTCGTTTATAAATTATTATGAAATTAATGTGCGACCGCTTTCTTTACGTTCGATTTAATATGAACAAACGCATGTTGGATTTTATTGGTGCGTCAAATGTTATTACCGCAAATTCACTCAAGTCACGCGAAACTGGTCGCAATTAAGTTATTTTAGAGAAAACCTGCTTCTAGAAATCCGAAGGTTTACTGCTATATAATTTATATTCACTCCCCACTCTAAAAGACCCAATTAATGAATCAGGCCTGCGCAAAGTGTTAATTCAAAACGTCAGCGTCATTAAAGACTGTCGCGAGCCATTTCCGGTACTTTAGTCACGAAGCGATCGGATGTTTTCGGTCCTCGAATGAATGTCATTGTGTTGTTTTTCAAAAGTGTACCAAAAACCTAATGGTTGTAAAAAAAGTATAGTAATTCTCATCACTTTATTCCGTTTATGGATAACATGATGATACGTCATTAGGACAAAATTATACGTGTGAAATTGATGGCAAATACGCAATATTTACGTTTTTTTTAAGCCAGATGTTTTTCATTATGGAGATATCTACTGGGTCACTGCAATTACTAATATAACTCTAATAAATTTGGACATTTAAGTTACAACATTGTTTATACTTGGCGTACACATTTTTTTACACATTTGCAAAATTATACGATACATAATTCGTAATCTTTCTAATATTGGTTAATTTAAGAAGCAAACTAAAACGTTAAGAAAAAAAATAATATGAACTCTCTAAGAAACGCAGACCTGCAGCAAATTAAAGATGAAAGTGAACATGTTCGTCAATAACCGTAAGCTTCCACATTAATATCGAAAGATTGTTGGACGGAATATGTAATATGTATCATATGGTTAAACCATACGCATCGACCAAGGCCGCAAGTGGGTGTGTTACATAATTTGCCACATGATGGATGGCGGCGTCGAATGATATTCAGTATAGAATTTCAGATCGTCTAAATTTGTTTATCGATACCTACGTAATAAATGTAGGATTGCTCGTTTTGCATGACTTATTTGAAATTTAAATGCGTTTACTATTTTAACGTAGAAATGAATAATAGTTACTAATATATTCTACCGACAATTATAACAAAACTACTGGGGCCGGTAAAATAGAACGGCTTAAACCCGCCGAGGTCCGACTTTCACTTGAAAACGGAAAATATCAATCGATTATTACACAAAATAGAAAACTTTTAATACGTACCTCTACCCGTTGGATTAAACAAGCCGCGTCGAATAGCAAGTTGCGCTTTTGAATCGTGTTTAAACACTTCAACTAACTTTCTATTCTAAATTCTTGAACGTTAAAAACGCCACGACCGCAATGTTTACAGAGCGGCATAGGTTGAATAAATTATTCAATTTATGTACAACTTTTACTGTTAGCTAACGTTTTAAGCAAACAGATTCGCTACCACTTGAAAGGACTCGTTTTAAAATAAACGGATTTACTCCTTAAGAAATTTAATTCGCTTAGTGTCGCGCACTCTTGGTGTCTTCTTCCGTTCAGTTGTTTCCCGTTATGTTATCTTATCATTTTGTCAATCTGTGTTTTTCGAAATTTCACATCAAATTAATTTTTGCGCTCCGGAAGGTTTCACAATCGAAAAGCTGGGAGAGGAACTGTATAGCTTCAGACTAGCGACTGTTCAAGATTTTTTTAAATTTAATCCTGTATCTATAACGTACAAGAGACAGTTAATGTTATTAGAAAGCAATAATTACATTTATATGTACTTTCGTTTAGATATTATTATTTTAAAGGACGTCATTTCCTCTGATTGTTCCTCTTATTAAAACTAACTAAAATTTACAGAACATCAATATGCATACAGGGTGGCTCACTAGTGCGAAATTATGTTCTATCTCTTGTAAATTATTTGATCTAAAAATTTTAAATTGAAATTAGTTGCAATTCTACAGGATATCTCAAAAGTATCTTAGTTCGCCTAAATGTTGGAAAAATTTCATGGTAAGTTCCTTCATTCATCTCTAGTTTGTACAGGCCTAGAAGCACCACAATACCCCAGTTCTTTTATAGGACTTCGAAATGCACAATCTATGGGCTACAAATCGGGTTCCTTAATTTTATCGAAATAAATAAAATAAAAAACATATTTTTTACAAAACTTCTGGTTTCCCCCTGCGTCAGTTTTTGTTGAGTCAAACTTGCTGACGTTTTGCCGATCATCCTATTGGCTTCTTCAGAGCTTAACTGCAACTGTTTTACTACTTCCGTTGAATAATTATTTTATTTGTTACAGACAGAAGAATAACAGTAGATTTTTGATTATTCGCAAATAGAGTTTCAAAATCGGCACTTTTGCTTGTCATTTTTAAAGTTTATCTCCTTTTAAACAAAAATAATATTTGCACAGTTAACGATTACATATACAAAAAAAGTATTACAGTAGCCTGTAGAAGTTTCTTTAAAAAAATAATCAAAAACATGTCAAACTAATGAAAAATGAAAAAATGAAAAACTGTTGAAAATAAATATAGCCATCAGCGAATTAAACACTATTCAAAGAAAATAAAATATTTTTTTTGGTTAAAATAACTATCATGGAGATACGAAAGAATCTCGCAATAGTGAGTTACCCTGTATAAACCGGTAGTAGATATTAACTGCCATAAACGGTTATTAAATTAAAATATCTCCAAGATGACGTTCCCCATGGCTGCTCCGTTCTTTTATCTAATTAATCAATAACTGGCAGATTAATGCGTATACCTATACGAAAGTTGTAGCCTACATGTAGTCGTTCTCCGATAATGGTGTTTCTAAACAAATTAATGCGAATCCTCAGTTAATAATAGGTCTTTAAATCGAATGGAGTAACAGGTTGAATAACAGCTACATTAAAAGTTTTACGATAAAAGGAATTATTTGACATTTTCATTTCACGGTATGAAGGGCGAGCGTTTTCAGTGCAGTTGTTTACTTGCTTTATTTGGTCAATTGCAAACGCGCTTGATAAAAAAAGCAGATAAAACAGAAACCAGTTTTCATGAAAAAGTTTCACAAAACCTTATCCGCCAACTATGCTTTTCTTACTACGTTTTAAACAACGCCCCTGTTATTCTTTAAAATCGCACAATTTTGCACCAAATAATTATCGACGTCAGTCAGCTAGATAAAATGTCATTACTCTACGACCATAACATGTTTATGCGTATAACTTTGACAAGATAAAATGTTGGGCTAAGCTGAAAGGCTATCGATCGTTTTCGCATGAAGGGGTTGTCAATTTCACTGATATCTGTTTTTGTCAATGTTGCCACATGAAAATGAAGCCGTAGAAAAGCCCGTCCCATGTCAAGCGGGGTAGTATATACAAAGTCGTGCCGCCCTTGCGGCGATGATTTCATAAAGAAATTTCGTTACACAACCACCAATTTATCGCGGTTATGTAATTTGCAGAATTGGTCAATTTATGGGAGAACATGAATGCTAATTACTTTTTAAATAATAAAAATAAATGGTTATTTTTATATTTCGGTCTCTATTTCGATTAAAGCTAATGTTCAGTTTTGCTTTTTGTGTGCTTGTATAAGAATTAAGAATACGTACAGAGTACTCCAATTTTCAGTGCTGCCCTTCAAGTGTATTGTGAGCAGACTTTTTTTTTAAACTAACACTTTTATTTTGAATTGCTCCGGCACTAAAAAATAATCGCAAACAAATTGCAAAAATTTACATCGAAATTCACACTACTTCCGTTGAATAATTATTTTTTTTGTTACAGACAGAAGAATAATAGTAGATTTTTGATTATTCGTAAATAGAGTTTCAAAATGGCTACTTATTTGCTTGACATTTTTAAAATTCATCGTTCTTTAAACACACAAATAATATTTGCACAGTTAACGATTATAATACTTCCCCCACAATAGAAACGATTTGAATAATTCATACATGTGATATTAAATAAGAATTGGCGACACAATCAAACCCATTAACGGTAAATTCAAGATTGACAGTGACTTTTAGTCATGAATTTAAATTGCTTAATACGTGACTAAGTAATCACAGGTCACGTTACGGAATAATCATCTGAAAGCGTTAAAAAAACCAATATTACCCATCGATATAAGAAAAATAAGTAGGTTATCATAAGAACCTAAAAAAAGTTTACACAAGGATATATTATTCAGCAAACTTTGATAATATCTACATACAGGAACGTTCTTGTTTGCTTCAAATACCACATTTGTCTAATCATAGGTATAAGTGAGGTCAGTGAATTCTAATAGTTTGTTTTGCAAAAGAGTGATTTCAAAAAATTAAAGATTTAAACGTCAAGGTCTTAAAAATTATGATTACACGTGTTTCACTCAAACGGACATCAGACATACAAACACGTCAACTCAAACGTACAGAAACACAAACAGTTTGACCAACTCTTTTTTTGAATTGCGAGTGTTTAATAAAAGAGTGAGTGAAATTTTTAGGTACATTTACGAAAACATTCGATCTTACTCAAACTCGTGCCCAAAGTACTGAAAACGACCGAAAGGTTTCGCGAGTGGTTAATGAAGCTAACGTCTTGCGTGACACTGCGCACGCCAGATCCGTGCGTTATTACGTATTTTAGTGTACAGGGTAGAAAAATTATTTCTGATTCGGATATTTTCTGAATTTCCGAAAACACATATTATTGAAAAAATTGCACTACACTAAGCATATGAAACAGCCGATTTTTTAGAGATATTTAGTTTAATTTTTTAGTTAACATTTTAAGAAATTTTTTCGTTCAGTACTGAAGCATAACATTGAAGCTCCCCTGCCATCATCACTAAATTGTATTTAAATATATATGCTGTATTTTTGACTGTAGAATCACAAGGTTTAGGAGACACACTGCAATTGAGAGAAGCGTGGAAATGCGAAAGAAGGTATGTGCCAAAATTAAATTTTTGAGATAATCAAGGAAAACTAAACAAACTAAATTTACAGCAATAGCTATGGCTGCCGGGGTTCATAAAAATCAGACGAATGCAGGTTACGGAAACATAATTTTTATTAACCAATGCGACCTTATTAAACTGATAAAAAGACCTACAAAAACTCTAAAGTTAATTCGCATTGAACATAGATTTGTCATATGTGATATTATAAGTAAAACTTAAAGAACCATAACAGTTTAATCAAGCTGGAAAAAAATTATATTAACTTAACAGAAGAGAAATAAAATTTCAAATGCAAAAAAAACACTATTCTAACAAGTTCCTATAAAAAACTTTGTGTGCTTGTTCTGGCAAAAAGTCAATCTTTGATTTAAGGGACTTAATGGGATTACACTTTTTAAACTTTCGAAAGTTTGACCCTTTTTTAAAATTTTCGTTTATGCCTAACTAACTAACAAAACCGGACTTATTTTGCTCTATTCTTACAACAGCTTTACTTATTTTAAGACTTGTCTTAAGATAAGTTTAAGCTGCTTCCTCAATATCTCAGAAACCAGTTTTAACTTTAAAAGGTGGAGTATATTTCACATGAAATTATCTCTGGGCATATTTAAAATGACATCTTTCGGCGCAATTTGCAAACTTACTTATTACGATATTCCTTTTCTCAGGGCACGCGGCGGGGCACGTATGACAATTCTAACAAAATGTTAATATATCAAACAATGGCACATACCCCCTTTGACATTTCCATTTTTGAATTGGTGGTAACTTAAATTAGAGCAAAGTTTCGAATTTCAATGTTCAGTAGGGTCCGGTTTAAAAGTTTTTATGCGAATTTCATAAAGATCGGTTTTCCATTATACAAAATCTGAATTAATTATAATCATGTTGTATTAGGTTTTGTTTGAAATATTTTGAAACACCATCATAAAAATTACGGATGATCCGCCGTTTTTCTTTTGTCTTTTGTAGACTGCGTGCAGAGATTTTTCGCTTTAGTGAGATTGACTGGCATTCTGACATTGGTATTCTAATCTACGTTCTCGTGCAATTTATATTCAACGTGACCAACACGTGCGACGCAACTATAAAAGCCATCTAGTATTTATAAACGATGACGACCTAGATTATGTGCGTACAAAGCAAATTTCAATTCAGGTGTGGCCCGTTGGAACCGGTCTAGAAACAGGAAGCGTGAACTACACTTCAGTGTTACCTAGGCTTGACAGGTGATATGTCTCGCGAACTTGGCCCCGATAAAATTCGGCTTGGGTTTCGTAAAAGTTTAAGACACTCCTTATGACGTCAACAATCAAGTGATGCAATTGGAATTCAGGTCAGAGCGGCAGTCGACAACGGCGCGTGGCGCTTACCTTCTTTTTACGTGGTTGATCTTCGATGCAATAGTCCATTACGATTCCTTCATCGGAAACCGGCGAATTGGAACTCGGAGGTGGCGAGGGTGTAGATCTGAAGGACGCGGAACTGCTGCTGCTACTGCCTGGCGACGTACCAAGAAGGAAGGCTGCAATAGAAAACGTTCTTGTTATGAGTTGAGCCTAAATAGGATTGAAAATATTTATCAGGCAAAGTTAAATTCCGTATTCACGCAGTCTCCTGAGCGATGACAAATGCAATGGTGGCTATAGTTTTCGACACTTCGAACTTATAAAGGTTGGAATGTTGAGGTTCTGATGTTTTTCCATGAAACGAACGACGCCACCAACAAAATTTTCGTAGCCCCATATATTTTAACGTAAGGTCTTAATTAACTCTGCCACCATATACCGAATGTATCGAATTCGACTCTGAACATAAAAAATAATATTAAAGCAACTGAACTAACCAAAACTGAAAAAACCCATTTGAAAAATTTAAGCTGATTACGGTTTAAGCAAAACAAAAGGCCGTAAGCGATTTTTGAGTTGTACAAAAAGTTCAAACAAGAATCAATAAAATAAAATGACATTTTTTTCAGTCATATTTCAGTAAGTATAAAAGAATAACTTCAATGTTTTAATAGAATACTATTACACTCAGCAATAAGTAACTTTACCGTCTCTGCTTCCGAGATTCCAATGTTGAGTAATGAATTTGAAACACTCGGTATATATACACAGAATAACTCACTTCCACTGTTCTATTTATAAAGTGCTGGAAGCTGAAGAAAGAAAGCTTGGACCAATTTTTCTTGGTTTGGGTTAGTTTGTTTCTAGGGTTGGATTGGCGTACAACCTAGGCGGGCAATGTTGGCTAATGAATTGTAGTATTTGGCAATGTACTAGCGATACGATGCATTAAAAACAATGTTTACTCTCATCGAATCGAATGACTTGGTTTGGTTAATAATTGGCAAAAGCAGTGACAGTGACAGAGCCAAAAAGGCGCTGGGATTGTTGTTCGTTATATTTTAATAAAAATTGCTCCTAAGTAAAGAATTAGCAGATATTTTTGAATTTACCGTAAAATATCGAAAATTGCACAGCATGCGACGGATTTATTTTCATTGAATAAAAAAATTGGTGATAATGCAGATCATAACATTTAACCGATTTCCACTACGATTAGAAATTTAAAATATTGCAATAATTATTGTGCTTGCCTAACGGTACCGGTACAGTTTTCGGTGACTCTATACTTATTTAAAAAAAAGTACTATGGAGACATTTCCTTGAAATAAATTGTAAACACCAAACTTGACCTTTGTGTGTCAGGTCACTCAGTAACAATATTTTATTTGTACTTGCAATATTTTTTTTCAATTTTAATATAACAGTTAATAACTTTAAATAAATTTAAAATTAATTTCCTTTTACATATACACTCATCAACAGTGTGACACTTATATTTCCTTTTCTAGACAGATGTTGGAAGTAATAATTAACACATAATTACTCTGAACAGGTTACCAGTGACGAATAGTTTCCCGTGCGAAAAGCCGCAGAAAGGGCAACTGCGTCAACCAGGAAATCCAATAATAGTATACGTAGGATTTATTTTCGTGTTCGTCCTTAGACCGATCTGGTCGAAAGTTAAATCTACGGCATTAATTAATTCTGTTTTCTGCAATTAGTTTTGGTTGCATTAATCTGGTTTACATAGAAAATCGATTGGTCACTTTCCGAGTTTTATAACACTATTTATACTTTCGTTTGCCGTAACGTTTACCTGAAATATTTAAATCTTAATAGACCATTGTTACCCAATTAAATGACTAAAATGGTCAAATAAAAATGAACATCATTTCAAACTTTAAATAGTGGTGTTTTTCGAAATTTCGCTAAAAAACTTAACCAAGTTAAGTAGTATAAATCTACTTTGTTGAGATTTTTTTTTATTGTTAATAAACGCGTGGATTATCCTCCTGCATAGCATAAGACAGTTTTTCTCTGTTATGTTATCTATGCTACGCCCAAAGCCAGTATTCATAAGTAACAAATTATTTATTAGATTAACACATCACTGTGTGTTAAATGACAAAAATGACTATTTCAAAACCAGCTTGAATATATTAATAGCAATTTTAGGCGAATATTAATTTGTGTATAAATATGTACCGGTTGTTATAAAGTGACAGACTATGGGAGGTAAATTGTTTATCAAACTTGACTTGCAGCTGGGCAAAACACGGAAAACAGGATTCACAACGCAAATGATACGTTGACATTCTAGATTTAGGAGTAAGATATCGAGGCGCGATTCCCTCTGACCACTGTGCGAAGAAAAAAAATTGAATAAAGGAGATGTCGGCTTCAAATTTTTTTGTTAACGTAGTAAAGCAAAATACGCTATTAAGATCCACTTTTATGGTTTAAGTTAGCACGTAGCTCTCAATGGGTTAAAATTAATTTCTAGAAAATTTATTCTATTCAGATCGATTTCATGTGAGTCATTGTGTTCAGAATGCATTTTGCTTAAACTTTTGAAGTAAATAAAAAAAATTCAGGTCCTACAGCCAATTAAACAAAGTGGCCGAATTATACCTACTTACAACAGAAAGAGATAGACCAACATAAACCAAGATGTCAAGGCTGCAACTCCCGATATGAAATAAATGAAGTAATAAAACCATTCGAATTTGAGAAAACTGCAGAAAAAAAGGCAGATACGATATGCAAAAATGGGGCTTCTGAATCCCCCATAGAAATGGGATTTTAGAGATCCTGTGACTTAATGATCAAAACAAGGAATTCTAAAATTCTAAGAACATAGTAGTAGCCTAGAAACATATGTAAATAAAATATCATATCCTTTAGTTTTGTTTTCGCCAACTACTTACTACAGGATCAAATTTATAAAAATTCTTTAAGATATTGTGTTTTTGGAATTTGAGGTTTGTATTTTGAAATATTAGAATTAGCTGCAAATTTCAAAAACGCCAACTTCGAACGATCTAAAAATTACTGCATCAGATTACGGCGAAGCCGTCACTGCACAGTTCACCAATATCGGAATCTAATAATTACCGCAATCGGTACCACGTGTATGACTTTCGACGAACTTGGTGCACACGCGTAACTCGAATGCAATGCTTTTGTTCAATGAACGTCAGTCGCACTATCGATTTTCCCTTTGTTCTAAGGTTTATGCACTGGCGCATATCGAGTCTATCGATCCGAAATCGTGATACTAGACTTGTACTTGAACTACTCACCTAACATTTTTAACAATATATTTATTTTGTTTAGAGATAACGTGCTGCTTGACACTAACATGATTTAGAACTTCCATTGTGTTTATTTGCGGAAAACTTTTTCGGTCAGTTGTACCCACGATCGATTATCAAGCGACTCCGACCTCCCATTGATCTCGGACGCCCAATTTTTTATTTGCATGTATACGTTTGTACTTCAACGTGTTTGTGTGTTACTTTGCTTCTATTTTAAATATTAGGAAAATTTTCCCTGCGAAAAGATATCAAAAAAATTGTTGTAAAAAAATATCTGGTTAAAACTAGGAAAAAGATGCAGTTTATCATAATGCACCTTTACCAATAAAACATCTGCAATAACACAGAGATAACGATTAAAATGAGCGCATATGCAGAAATACCTATCCAGAAATTTTTGCGAACAATTTTGTTTACCCGTTTTGAGACTCCAACAGTTTAGTCCATAGAGATACATCTTCAGGAAGCAGGAAGGACTGCGATTTGAATATTTGAAAGTTTACTATATTTCTATAAATGATCAATATTGTTATATTTCAAGTTATGCTGGAATTTGCACCACTCAAAAAACCGATTAATTTCATTTACACCCTTACAGAAAGTGAAAAAAGTTAAGTTTATTTATAGGGTCTACAAACCCTCTATGTGTTAACACCAGGTATGCGCTGGCACTTATTTTTGCAATCAATCAGTTACCACTCAAAATAAAATGGAATGATTGGAGATCCAGAAAAGCTATATGTTCATGAAAATATTCGATTTTTGTTATGTGGCTTCGTCGCTTAAAGGAAGGCAACCACAAATTAAAACAAAGAACTGTGTGTCGTGCTAGTCACTTTCGATTCAACGTTTTCACAAAAACCAAAATATTTTCGGTATCAAGTTTGTAGATTTTGCAAGACTGATTTTTTTAAATACTTATTTGAATGTAATTTTCGGGTGGTAGAAATTAAAACAAATATGACCGTGCAGAATTTATTATGAAAATAACGTAGTTTCGTGCCTGGTGCATAAATATACATATTACTTTTGGCGCAATCTAGTTCAAATCGAATCATGCACTGTAAACACTTTTCAGGAAAAAAACTGTGATAAGATTCATAATAAACAAGTCGGTTAAACAAACGTCGCCTAATGGAATAAAAATGTAAGAGCGGTAACCAGTGGGACGAAAATGCTTTAAAAAAAAGCCGTCTGGTAAACCTAGACACAATATCACGTTCGTGTCCCACTTACCTTAACAAATATTACCTAGTAAACCACTTGTAAAATGAAAATGTGTGTCGTATATCATCGCACGAAATGTTGCAAAACATACGCCACATGTTAAATCGTAAAAATCCGGAGAGAAGACAGAGACGGATTAGCGAATTCATTCCAGACACCGGGGGTTAATAGGTTTGGTTAGTTTGTAATAGGTGGTGGACTCACAAAAAAATCTCAAAGATTAGTATAAGAGTGAAAGAAAATTGTTATCATCGCAGTTTTTGTCAAATTTTCGCCGTTATTGCGAAAAATAATATTTCTGTTTAGCAGTGCGAATGAAAAATGTGCATTAATAAATAAGAAGTGAATTTCTAGTATTAAAAGAAAGTGTTTATATACTAAAAAAATTCAAATCGTCTTTTTAGTTTAATATCTATAGTCGAGAAGAATGACGTTTTGCAATTAAATATATAAATAAATTAACAGAAAAATATTGGGCTCTGATGAATAAAATTTACAATTGATATAAAATAAACATCATGTTTAAATTTTAAAACATGTGGGTGGCCTCGGTGAACTATATACATTATTAGGCACGTACAGTTCGAAAGGTCAAATAGCGACTTTACTATATCTGGCATTAACAGCCTACATTTGAATTTACTTATGTGCAAATTCAAAATTAAATTTTTTCGTTAAAAAATTAATGTTTAGCGTCTAGCTGTAGTTACTTACCACTTTGTGGCGAACAGGACAGGCTCATGAGAACTAAAGCGGCACTGCATTCATCCATGGCCGTTTTTGAGTGAGGATTGTCGTCTTGACTATTGCTAGGTCTTCGTTTACGAGATCTGTAACAAATCAAAAATATGCAGTTTATACAAAAAAATAAATACGTTAAAAGGATCAAAAGGATAGAGAAAATAAACTGTAAAAAAATACATAAAAAATATCTGTACATAATTCGCAAAATATGCAAATGAGTTAAGTTTTCTTGGTTTTTTAAGTGGTAGTTCGATATCGGACTATTTATCGATAATACCAACAAAATGAACAAATCTTTTTTGTAATGAAATTCTAATACTATTTATCTGCGCAACATAATTATTATATATCTCTTACTCGATTGCTTAAACCAACAAAATTTCCCCGCTACATTCTTGAAGCAGTTTTAGGATATCGCAGGATTCTACGTATGATTCTATGACGTTACATTCAAAGAAGACCAGACAAATCATAAACGAGGCAACATAAACAAAGGCAGAATCGTAAGAGTCATTGACTAGTATTTCCTAACAATTAATAATTACAGCACTAATTAAGAGATAGAGATTTAATAGTACCTAATCATTTCGTCAATTCGACCGAAATAAATGGTTTGTATATTTGAAACCTTCTAAATTAATTTGGGAGAGCATTTAAATTAAAATCGTCTATAACTTATTACAGTTAAATTAGAAAAAATAATTCTTTTAATAGCGGTAATAAGTTATAGGATTGTGAATTTTTTACTCTTCCACCGTAAAACTAACGACAAAAGTAGATATTTTGCAACATTCGGTCTATTGTATGTATATTGGCCGGCAAGTGACGCAAATCGCAATTTGACCATCAAAAAAAGTAAAAGGACAGACGCAACGAAAGTTGCTAAAAATTGGGTCAGCCGACGCGAAAGAGAATGTAAAAGTAATTTTTTCTCAACACTTCCTCGTATTGTGGCAGTGTCATTTTTCATATTTCTTTTTTTTTGGGTTAATGGAAATATTATTAAATCGTTTTTAATAAACCATTTTATCAGTAACTACCACCACCACCACCACCACCACTCAGTAACACACAAATTCAGTTGGACTACAAACACGATCACATCTGATAATTTATGCTTTACAATTGTTTAAAATTGGGTAAAACGTGTGTTACGGTCAGAGTTGAGTCGCGAAAAATAATTATTTTTGGTTTTTCTAAATAAAGTCCCTTTTAAAAAAATGACATTTCATATGACAATAATAATATAAAGTTGCGAAAAATATGTTATTTCTGTTCTACCGCATCAACGTGGAATATTTTGCAGTTTTGTTAAAATTAAAATTAAAAGAGCCCCTATCTCTCCTTAACTCACAGATATGATATTAGTAGTAAGGTAATTTGTCTAATCTATAAAATTTTACTCTGATTCTTGAACCTAACACATTTGGCTTTATTTTATCAGGCCATTTTCATAGGTTTCCAAAGTTACAAAAACAAAATTAGTAAGAATAGAAACTTTACACAAAATCAGTGCGCAATTTTTGAAAGAGTTCAAAAGTAACCCAAAGGAAGCTCCTAAACAAATTTAGAGATTACTTGTAGGCTAAATGTGAATATTATACGGGCGAATGCAACTCGGTCGGTCACTAATATAAATAAATAAATGTTGCAGTTTCTTTTGGAAAAAACAACCAGAATAGAAAAGTTTGAAAAATGTGCCTACAGCCTACGGTCTTTAGTATCTCTTTGTAAAATATCAATCTTGACGGGATAAAATAGCTAATCTTTACTTGCACCAGTGCGAAAAGATATCAGAAGGACATTGCAAAAAAAGTGGAAATGGAGGGAACGTGAAAAAGAAAAGCAACAGAACAGCACAAAGACAAAGTTGTCTTTTTACTTACAAGAGAAAGGATTATTGTTTACAAATCTTCTGCATTGCGCCTGCTCCAGTTGATGATAAAGCAGCTTCGTGAGATTGTTCATTAAGGGAGAAGCAGGGTTTACTTTAGATTGCCAGTTTTTATCCGTGTTGAATTTTTAACATTCTAGATATGATTTTAGAGATTCATATTTTGTATTACAAATTAGATATATGTTCTCGCCAAAGGTAAGCTTAACAAATATAATCATTTACATTTGAAATCATCTTACCCATATTGAGAAGGAACAGGAACGTCGATGGTGTGGGAAGCAGTTCTTTTTCTGTCACCGGCCATGTCTGCCAAACGAGCGAAATCGGTATCTTGGTCGGCAAGACGGGCGGATTTGCGCGATTCCAATAAACGCACCTCTTCCAATTTCTTCTGCACCTCGAATGGCGCCTGTAACAAAACGGCATTTTTAGACAAATCGGCATAAACATATTTTAAATGTCCTATAAGTTATTGGAGTATTTAGTAGTTTAGAAGTTATTTTGAACTGTTATTATTATCATCATTCCATGCATATTTTCGGTAACGGCGTATGAGGTTTCTGGTCAAATTTTCAAGGGCTCAATTTTTATTGGGTTTCTATATCCATTTCGTAATTTGTGCGCAGCCTTAAATCGGCCACGCGTGGCTTTCCACAATTGCGATGAAGTTCAGTAGGTGAGTGAATTTCATCCAAATGCATTTTATAACTATGATCGCTCAACAGGTTGCTACTATTTTTTGGAAACTTAAAAAAACTTTAACTTGCTAGACATTTTATTGCAATAGATAAAGTTATAAGGTTTAGTATATAGAGGCCCTCACGCACGCATATTTCTTCACAAAATTTGATATTAATTAGTTCTGAAACTTCTAATGGATCCGCTAATTTATTCAACTCCAGCAGCGCACAATATTTTCGCAATTTAATATACAAATCACATATTAGAATATCTTGATTAATTTTATACTTCCATGACTATGGACTTGAACACAGGGATCTTCAATTTTTTATGAAAAAAGTTTAATTAAAAAACGACTCAATTAATTGGTTGATTAACACGACCCTGCTTATTTAAAATTAAAACGGGGAATGACATTCAACAAACGCTGTAAAATCTATTCATAAACATCTAGAACTGCAAGCGTGCCGATTTTTGTTGGCAAGAGAAATCGGTTTGTTTCATCGGTAAAGGTCAAAATAAACGTGGATAGTAACAGTCGCCAAGCTGGCTATATCGTAGTTTTATTATCTAAACAACAATGTCGAGTCAACAGCTACCAGTTACGTCACATTTTATTATTCCACTTACCTATGTGAACGTATACGGAGCGCGTCAAATGAGCGGTTAAATTAAACCGGCTGAAACGAATGATGTAATTGCATTAATAGCCATTTGATAGACATTATGTAGGTTTAAGGCGAACTTGAATTTTGACTATGGGCTTAATATGAGTAAGCTTATAACTTTTTCCGACTTTTTTACGTTTTGGTGTTTGTTTTTGTATCACCTAGCTCCTCGCAACATTTTTACAGTTTTCAGAAAATTAAAAAAAAATCTATAATTAGACATATACCTATGCAGAATGAAATTTTGAATAGAAAAAATAATGCTTGCGCTACACTAATAGCTTTGTTCTCGTTTTTATTTCCAGAAACTTTCATTTCTGAATCTCTACGTGCTGCCAAAATCACTGAGTATGTAGTTGGCAGGTATGCCAGCTGGAATTATGAAAGCTTTTAAGAATGTTTAGTGCAAATTCATGTTGAATATTAAGTTATATAAGGGGTGTTTTTTTTCGATGTATAGAACTTTAAGTTGCAATAAAACAACGATGGATTATTCGATTGACATGAATTTTATTGATCCGAAAGATAATCTTGTGGCATTAAATTTTAAATAAGATTTCTGCCATATGACCGCCACGGCTGGCGCGGATGTAGTCCAATCTGGATGTCCAATTTTCTATGACTTTTTTTCAAAATTTGTGGCCGTATATCGGCAATAACACGGCGAATGTTGTCTTCCAAATGGTAAAGCGTTTGTGGCTTATCCGCATAGACCAATTACTTTACATAGCCATACAGAAAGTAGTCTAGCAGTGTTAAATCACAAGATCTTGGAGGCCAATTCACAGGTCCAAAACGTGAAATTAGACGGTCACCAAACGTAAATCGATTGTGCACGAGCTGTGTGACATGTTGCACCGTCTTGTTGAAACCACATCTCCTGGACATCATGGTTATTCAATTCAGGAATGAAAGAGTTGGTAATCATAGCTCTATACCGATCACCATTGATTTTAACGTTCTGGCCATCATCGTTTTTGAAGAAGTACGGACCAATGATTCCACCAGCCCATAAAGCGCACCAAACAGTCAGTTTTTCTGGATGTAATGGTGTTTTGACATACACTTGATTAGATTAGCTTCGCTCCAAATGCGGCAGTTTTGTTTGTTGACGTAGCCATTCAACCAGAAGTGCGCTTCATCGCTAAACAAAATTCGCTTATGAAAATCGGGAACAACGGCAATCTCGTTTTGGGCCCATTCGACGAATCTACGCCCTTACTTGATGATCGCTTGGCTTCAATTCTTGCACGAATTGGATTTTGTAAGCACGTAACCCAAGATCCTTCCGCAAAATCTTCCATAAAGTGGATGGACACAGATCCAATTCCTGTGCTCGATGGCGGATAGACACATTCGGGTCTTCCACAATGCTACGCTCTACAGCAGCAATAGCTTCTTCTATACGCACCGTACGGCGTCTCTGGGGATGCGAGTTATCAATAAGAGTAAACGTGGTGCGAAAACGTTCCATGGTTAATCGAATTAACTGCTCTGATAGACGATTTTGTCGACGATAAAATGGACGTAGTGCGCGATACGTATTCCGCACAGAACCATTATTTTCGAAAGAAAATTGCACTATTTGCAAGCGTTGTTCAGGCGTGAGTCTATTCATGATGAATTGCCAAACCAAACTGAGAATAAATCACTTGACATCTGTTAAATCGGTCGCCATCTTGAACAGTAATGCCAACTTAAAGTTCTATACATCGAAAAAAAACACCCATTATATTACTGCTAACTTGGTTACTCAGCTAGTTTTCAAACTAATCAGATAATTTGCCAACCGGCTGTTATTTTGAAGGAAGCCGCAGTTTTCCACAAAACAGCAAATAATTAGTGGATGGTTTAGCAACTAGCTAAAACCCAGAGAGTACTCAGAGTTACATTAACCGTCAGTGTTCAAAACAAAAAATTTGAATATGTAGCGTGCAATAGTAAATTCCAACAAAGCAAAGTAAAAAAAAGTAAATAATTGTATCGGAATATTTTTAATGTTAATATTTTTGCTAAACAAACGTTTGTTTGCACTTTTGGCCAATTTTAGACATTATTTAAGGGATTTCAGAAATAAAGCTCACTCTCCTCGTTTTATTATAGATATACTAGTTGTTAATTCGTAAAACAAAGTGTCCTCGTTTCGCAGCAATCCGTGGGTGTTGCATTGCCGTAATCTAGAATCACTTTCAATTACGTCAAGTGAGAGAACCATGGTTAGGTCACCATATCAGTAACAACGTTTTGTTGCGCTATTCTGCAAGACAAATTGATTTATTGTTTCAAACGACGTCATTTAGACGCATCTTAGGTAAATACGCGCAAAAGAAAATATTTGAAAATAATTTTTTAACTGAACATGGTGATGATTTACGATTTTTGCGATGTCGACGTCACAGAGCATCAATTTGCGTGAAGTATAATTTGTTTGGACAAGGCTACGATACTGAATGGAATCGGTCGGAATTACGAGGAATTTTGTTGCGGATGTTTTTAGTAAACTAGTATTAACTACGTCGTGGTCGTTGTTTATCTTCTGCGATCGGAAAGACCAGTCTAATTTTACTAGAAACTCAATGTTTCGTTTAATTCAAAAGTTAGTAAATTAATCACTCAAATTATCTTTACAATTACAATAACTGGAAGAAGTCTTTTACTTGTTGTCTTATGTACATTACAAAAATTAATTAATCTTACACGTTTTCGGCTGTTTTAAATATTTGCACACTTAATAGCTTTATATTATAGGCAAATTCCAAACCATATAAAGATGACGATTTATAAAATATAGGATATTGTGCATTTGCCAAACTCCCAAATAGATTTTGTACAAAATCTACACGGCAACAGAAATAAGAACAAATAATGAATGCCGTTGACCTAATTCTTCTAACTGAAACACCCTGTATCCTATCGAATGCTGCCAAAGTTCAGTTTGAAATAGACCGATTCGATTGGCGGATAAATTTATGATACGCACGTATGTCATGCGTGTTTTCTGCCGGAAAGAGCAAGGTCTTGCGAGCTTGTTTATTTACTTAACGAAAATATCTACGGCAGGATCTGCCCGTTTTATTGTTGTTTAAGTACATTAAGTTGTTATAAAAACCTTTTGTATTCGTAAAACAAAATCAAACTATATTTAAATTCAAGTGCTTCGCAAATTGTCGTGTGTTGTTATTCAATAAAATAATAACAATCGAAGTTCATCGCATAAAATAAATTGCAAATATATCAACCTGCTTTGTAGATCGCCTCTCTAAAATTACCTATATATTAGACGCAATTCTTAAAATTTTCGGTTCCTTAAATTGTATGAAGATTGGCTATTTCGTAAGGGATGCGCGTGCGGACAATCTGTATATAGATGGATAGTGTTGCGTATTTCGCAATTCGCAACTGTTCTTCAGCCATGGCATCTTCTTTTTTTAATTTTTTAAAATTCACAAATTTGTGTTTACTTAAAATACCAACTAAAACATGAACTATTCTATAAAAATACGTTCAGAAATTATTTAACTAGACCTTATTGCTTTAGATGTTTGTCGAACATAAAAACACAATTCTCGAGTCGATTTGTGAACGAATGTTATGCAACATGTTTAATAAACGCCACTTTAGTCAAGAATTTTTTTAATAAACGATTATCTGAAGAATAACTGCTGCATATTACAATTCAAATGCAATAAAATCCCCCGAAAATATTCGATCGCTCCCAAAGCCGTTACTTACCGGAAAAGGGACGCTGTATAACGAAGCTGACCTGTATATTAACTACATTTGGTTTCGATTAACAAATACTTCTTAATAACATACTTAATAACAACTTAATAATGGAAAAAACAGTATCACGTCATTTGTCAGTGTCAAAACGAAGCCATTGAATTCTTCTGCTATCTTGCCTTATCTTGTCTGCTCTTCTATATCGTAGCCTTTTTCTAAATTCATTATTCATACTTTTATGAACGCCCAGCTATAACTTATCATTTTACGTATAGCGATTTTCAATAATTTTGTGTCTCGAGAGAAATCAGCCTCAATCAATATTTTTCCACAATTGTCGTTGTATTACCTAGTCCCAACGCCACTGACAAATACTGACAATTTGCTTAATGAGCTTTTAATCAATGGCGGGCGCCAGTCTCAAATCGCTGGAACAACTACGTTAACCTGTACTTAAGAGCGAAAGAGCGAATTATCAGGGCGGACTTTGCACTGGCTTTTGAAATCGAATGGGACACAATTTGAATCATCTTACAATCAATCGAGATGCGCTGAAACTTATTTTTCCGTCTGTAACACCCGACTGACACGAAGCTTTTAAAAATTACATTCTTTTATTTCAACATAATAACGGTAGGTTACAATATATCAACGAGAATGTAGTTCATGATGTTCACTTTTGTTTTTCACTCCCTGTGTAGTGACTAGTGCCTCAATGGGTGTCAAGTTTCCTTATTTATGAAATCATTGATGTTTATTAAACACTATATCTCCATTTAGGTAAAATATGTTTATTATTCAGTTACATATTCGTGGTCAAGCATAAACGTTTTTCTGCTTATTTACAGGTTATCCATAGTCGATGCGCCAGAGCAACAGATGGTTGTACAAATCAAAATAAGATTTGATAAGGTTTGTTGTTATTCGTTTGTTTTTTACACGGGGAATTTGAGACCGTTTGGAATTCATACTGTTTTAAACCATTAAAATGATACACAATAACACGTTTTACCACAAACCGAAACTCAATTTTACGCACTCGACGCGCGTTTCGCCAACCAAGTTGGCATCTTCAGGAGAAGATTAAAACTGTTTTAATCTTCTCCTTTCATTAAAGTTTGTTTTATTACAATAAGCTTGCAATAAGATATTTTATAATCGACAAGAAACAACCATTCTAAATTTGATATCTTGCAATTTCACTTTAAAAATAGTCACATCTGTATAAAGCGGCAACTATGGGAACTATTTTGTTCTTTATATGGACTAATGTAAGCATTTCAATTTTATTTTATTAATACTTCTGAATTAAAATTGTTTTTTCACTCCATGGCTTTACGACAATTGCTTTTCCAGATAGGATCGAGCGTCTTTGTTAATTGGCTACCTGGTACAATTTTCCGACTAAAAACAAAGCAACGCCAATCAATCTGCTTTCAACAAAAAAAAAGTCCACAAACAAAGCTGCATTCCGCTCGGTTGAAAGTAAACCGCAATTTAAATCAAGAACGTATATAACTGTGCTATACAAATTGCCACATACGTTCTCCTAATTGAACGTGTTAAAATTCACTTGCCGGTGTATAAATTAGGTTAGTCCGAGTCGACGTCACGGCGGCCATTCTTCCGGCTCCTCCTTGCGCTGCCTGCTTGACCCAAATTCGATGGCGACTTCTTAGCGGCGAAGATCGTAACTGTTGTTTAGGCGCTGTTTCGTCGGACAACGCAGGCGACGGCACGGCCAAGGAAATTTTATTTTCCTTCGGTATAATACTAAATTCGCCGTTGCCTGTCTATGAGAACGCGGATGTTTTTGTAGGTCATTTTTTTGCATCGAGGCGTGTATTGCTTGGTTTTTAACGCGAGCTCCGCATCGGAGGTATTCAAGAACCGCGAGAATTAACTTTTCTTCCTTGCGCTTAAGGTCTTTTGTTTTCGTTGCCTTTTTCCCGTTATCACGAACTTATCTTGATTGTAGCCTCCACATTTTTATTGACGTTTTCTATGGTCAACGGGAATTTAAAAAACCGGTTTTGGCGTGTTTACTGGCATACTACTTTCCCGTGCTGACGTCACCAGTGAGTTGAAAGGAAATAAATCTTAATCATCGTGACGTCGTTAACCTTCGAATAAACAAGCAAATAAAGGCAGCGCATACCGTCGGAAAATCAGCTAAACCCTTTCCGTTCAATTGCGGTAATGACGTAGGTGTTGGTAATACGAGATCGTATCTCGAAGCGGAAAGCGGCTATTGGTTAAAAAGCGCATTCGAGCAACCTTGAGCGTTGCGTATGAACACACCTCCGTTCTAAGCAATTTGATTTACTTCTTGTTGCCTAATGACATGCGAAGATATTTTTAACAATGTAACGACAGTATTCGTGAATTTATTCTCCGTTTGTGCCGCTACAGACAGTTAACAGGAAGTATTTCATAGTTTTTAACTTTTACCTTTGACCCTTGGTAGCCTTATTTTATTTGCATGCATAAGCGACAACATTATTAGTGGCTTTTGTGGTGTGAGGTTTGAGGAAAATGGCGCAAACACAATATCTTACGAAGAAATCCATTTTGTCGTATTTAAATTGTAATGTGGAAGCCGGTGTTTTGGAAGAGGCGAAGGATTGTTAAATGCAAAATATTTAATTTTAATTACTGCTACTGCGATGACTCAAGGAACAATTAGCAAAATTAAAAGCGATCCCTGTGGAATTGAGGGCCAATTAAATATTTTAGAAAGCCATGTATCCGTAAATCCTGCTGCTTGTCGTTATAAAGCTGGTTTGTCGGAAAGTTGTAAGTATATTCCAGCAGTTCTCTTAAAGTGTGCTAGTTGGGTTTAAAAAATAAACCTGTAAGCTCTTGCTTTAATTTTGACTCGGAAGAATCAAATTTTACTTCCGAAGTGATTTTTAAAAAAATCCGTCAGAGATGTCGTTAAAACATATGCTTTTACAGAGGTCCTGCGTATGCCGATAATACATAAACTTATGAAGCAACTATAAAAAAAATTGAAAAGCTGCATTGAACATGCGCATGCGCGGGATTTAAAATCTCGTTTTTAATGACACTCAACAACCAACATGGCAGGTTAATGGGTGAAATGTAGAAACATGCGCATCAATTTGTAGCGCAGTATGGCCACTATATAATCTAATAGCTATATGCATTAAAATGTTAAAATGTTCCTTTTACCCAGTTGTCCTCACCCCAGAAAAAAAGTCATTATCCAATCACCATCAATTTTTTTACTTTGCAATTGCGTTGGCGCAAGTCTTTTGCTTTTATATATGCATTGGGTGTGAATAAGTGTGAAAAAGACTTCTTATAATATTTTTTTGTAAGTAGTTAAAAATATTTATGCAATCAAATAATACATTTAATTAAATTCTTGCAAGACTCCAACCTATCATATTATTAGAAAGTTACTATCATATCTAGATAGTATAATAGTGTATTACAATATAATTATAATTACTTATACGCTTATGCACATATATGCAACTTACGCAACAATCTAGTCGCATTATATTTCGGTTTACCCAGAAAAAATGATCACGATAATCGTAAAAAAAATAATCAGACTTTTGTTGCCCACCTACCTACCTACCTACCAAACGAATATAAGTTTTTCCCAAATAGCGGACCCATCAAACTTTGAAGATCTAATAATTCCCCCTTATCCTTTTAGAATATTTTATGAAGGGATTTTTCCGTAGTTGTTACGATATGGCAATACAATCGGTATGTAGAATAAGAGCAATGGCGAAAATGCCAAATTAAGTTGTGATAACAAAGTCAAATAATAATGCAAATAATATTTTTGGAATTTCCATTTGAAATTATCAAATAATTAGATTTTTCCCAAATTGCGGACCAGACAAATTTCATAAATCTTGTAGTTTTACCGTATGCTTTTAAAGAATTTTATTAAGGTTTCCATGATTCTTAGAATATATAAATCCTCCTGGTTTTTAAAATAAAAACAACCAATGCAAATGAAATTCGATGGAAGGAAACAATTATTTTCTTTTACCATATTGGTAGAGATTTATGTTACGTTTAATTTAGGTTTGTAGAAATGACGTTTGTTGCAAGGTAACAGTATAATATAGAAAGAAAAGGTTTGGATAATAGTTACAGAACTATAAATACATTTTTGTCAGATATCTTGTTTTTTAATTTTTAAGATGAACCTTTGTCGGCGATATAGCCCCTTCAGTATTAATGATCTGGAACCACATTTGAATGTGCATACAACCATGAAACTTCAGCGACCTCCAGTCAAAACCTGCGGCAGGTGCCATTCGAAAAATGTGTACTTACAATTTCCACTGCCTGTGGAACTGCTGGGTCAGTGACTAATTACTAACGAGATTTCAATTCTATCGGATACGAGAAATATATTACTCTCATTATAATTTAATATATATCGTCAAGTTTGGAATATTCGATGTTTGTCACCATTAGTCAGGTCTACTAATTGAGTGGACAATATTTCGTATACCTGTCCTGTTACAGAACCCTGACACGGAAGGAAAGAAAAGAAACCCATCATTTTCTATAAAAAATGAAGGCATTTGCATGCCCATAAAAGCGGTTAACTTATTATTGCGTAGCGTTCACCTGTTGTCGACAAGAATAGACGCGATTGCTTTCACCACTTTCCCTCTTACTTTCACAAACATATTAAACGTGACGATATACAGGACTACGAAAAACCTACACTTATATGTTTCCAAGTAAACTATTTCAAGAAAAATATATCTGCTTACAGCAGGCGAATCAAACGCCAATTTGGCATTTTAGCAATTCGTCGGAATTTTGATTTTGTGAAATTCAAAATAACTTCTTAATATCTAGGGCACTATAACTGGCCACCCCGACACTGACCTAATCATTAACCTGTTCACCAAATGAAATCTATTTCTAATATATATTTAACTTTTCGCGTGAAAGACACAAATTACAATATCAACGCACTTATACTGTTGCCAATAATCGATATCAACCATTTCAACATCCAACGCTATCCTCCGAGAAGAGCCAAAAACATTGCGGTTTAAATTTCGTTCGGTTAATTTCGATTTCCCACAAAACGTTATTTTCAAATGGAATACGATCACAGTGCGGGTAAACGACCCAAAATTAACAATGGAATTGAAACAAATACAGTGAACCGGGATTAGCATTGGCGTGAAAATAAGTCAGACGGTGGGCAACCATTTGCAAGTCATGTTCGTTATATTTTCAATAAAGTCGTTTCAGGTAGACAAATATAAAGAGCAATGACACCCGAAGGCAAAATTTAAATCGCTTAATAACGAGCTTCCTCTGTCCTTCACGTCTTTTGTTATGTCTTTGACTTTAGTGAACCTTTCAATCAGATTGAGTTATTTAAAAAGTTTTAGAGAAAGGCGAAACCGAGAATAATTTTGTTATAAAAGTGTACATAGATAGCGGAGGAGCAAATCAACATTAAAAATTTGATACACCCGATTTTACACAAACATAATATATCCGTAATTAACGTAACGAACACTTAAAAAATTCACTATTTCAAACCCCCTTTCAACAAAGTGGGAACTAAATGTTATAAAAGTCATAACCGTCATAAAAATTAAACATTTCAAATGTGTTTAAAATTATGTCTTTCCATTTTTGCTTTCTCTTCAAATTTAGAAAACGATTTTTTTTCAGGAGTTACAAAAAATTGAAATAAGCAACAAAAAAACTTTTATAACAACTTTGTGCATGTTTTTCTATATATATATATATATATATATATATATATATATATATATATATATATATATATATATATATATATATATATATATATATATATATATATATATATATATATATATATATATATATATATATATATATATATATATATATATATATATATATATATATATATATATATATATATATATATATATATATATATATATATAAATATATATATATATATATATACCCCACAAATATTATTGCACATATACATATTTTAAAATTTGGGATCATACTAAAATAAATACTTTTAATTATATCGGAAGAAAGTATCAGGTTGCCTATTTTATAGAACACTTGTGTTGGAGTTTTATTTAGCTTTTTATTTTTAATTAAGTTATTTCATGAATGGATTCCTAGAAGTCTTGTGTCGACCAATCAACAATGCTGCTAAATGTGTTCAAAACGCAAAGATTTAACAGACCTGACGGATTTCCCAGAGCTGACACACCATATTATACGCCTGATTTACCCCTCGCAGAAACCCATTCGTGTAACAATTCTCAAAAACGTAAACCGTAAACGAATCCTACCCAACAGCGCCTTCTGTGGTTTGCCAGAATAATTCCTGAGCATCTTTTTTAGTCATAGCCAAACTTTTCTGTTTGGTTACACAAAGTAATTTGTTAGTTTTGAAAAAGAAGAAGAAAATAATCACAGTTTATTATTATTATGATCTTGTCGAAGTTATAAACTACTTATTTTGTTAGATGACTAAATAGTCAACCAACCTTCACAACCTCTGTGATTCATAGCAGTACTTAAGACCAACAGTAGCGCATAATTATGTTGTAGCCATCTATCTCCGACGCCCATGTGTTGACGGGTAATGCCTCAATTAGTTAATCACGATAATACATAGCAGGTTTAATCAGCTTATCAATATGCCCCCTATAAATAAAAATAATTTCTATTAAACAGATTTATGCCATTTTAAAATACTCCAGGCCCCGAACCGGGCTAATAGTAGTCTCCCTGGCGTTTTATCTATGGGTAACATCCAAAGACAGCCTTGGTACATATCGCAGCGGAAGTGCATATCATCGAGCTCTGCTTATAGACAGACAACCCGCACAGACCAACTTGCGCAAAGCTAGACACCATTGAAGCGTTGAAATAGTTTAGTTTTGGTTAGTGACATTGATAAATGGACACAGTGGCTTGAAGGGAAACAAAAACGCAAACTTTCTCGCACCGAAAGGGACAGAAACGTCACCAATAATACTACAGCCGAGGTTGACTGTTCCTCGTCAATCGGCAAGGAATGCAATCGACGCTTGTAGAACAAAGGGAGCTCTCCAATACTGGCTGTGATTACCAGAACTAGTCCATTCGAAGATATTAACATTAACGCCCAACTGCCTTAGAGGGTGTGGTTAGGCAAGGCCTTTCGGATGAAGATAAGATGTAGAAACGGCGGTGGAAATGATAAGATACCCAAATTAGGAGCCGAAAGACCTTGATGGAGAAAATTTAAAATTGGTAGTGTACCTCAATAGATCGATTGGTCGCAGTGGAAGGTCGGCAAGACAGACCAACTAAACCTAGAATTCTGCCGTAAGCATTACAGGTTTAACCTCCATTCGCTCCCGACAGAATCAGTTGTAATTGTCCATTAAAGGTTTGATATCGGTTCCAAAAAGGGGAGTGTTTACTTTTCGAGTGCTTTGTGAAGGTTTTAAAGTTATAATCGTTATCGGACCCGCTGTTTTTTCCCGTTCACGCCGGTGAAGTCCGGATGGTCCGCGGGGGAGGTCGTTCTTTGCTATCGGCCAAAGTACTCTTTTTTGAGAACCCATTAAGTATAGACCAACAAACCTGGAGGATGATGGAATGGTCCAGACTCTTCTCTTAAGAAGACATCCTTTAGGATTTTTGAATAATGTTCACAACGTAAGGAGGAAGAAGAAGAACCTAAACCTAACTTGGTGTCCAGCCCAAGTCGAAGGTTTTCTGCTAATTTGTTATGTTTTCAATAAAATATCTTTTATAAAGTGGTCTAGCGATGTAGGGAAACAGGGCAGTAGAACTAGCCAAAACTAGCCAAACTAGCCAAAACCAAAAAAAAATTAGATGGTCTCGTTAAATGTTGTTTGGAAACGAGTTAATTTTTACCTTTAATAGGGCCACTATAGTGTCCAATAGATATATGCACTGCTCTGATAACTCTGCACTGCTCAAATACTGAAAACTGGACTTGTAGCAATTTCAAATGAAAAATATTCTTATAAGCGAAGATCTGTTCCGCGATCCAAGTAACAGACTTTTATTTTTTAAATTATAATTATGTTGTACGATTTATTTACTTCATATATGTAAAATATTTGTTAAAACTTAATTCAAACTGATAATCACCACATTGTAACTACCTACCATACAGTTTTCTCACTTATGAACTTGAATCATTTTCAAAAAATATATGTGTGTCAGTCATAATTTTAACGGGGTGTTTATTACGTATATTAAATTTAAATATTTATTGAGAGATTTATTAGTTTTCACAAAGGTCTTATTTATTTTCGAAAATTAAATTTAAGTCGAGGCGGGAACCAATCTTGATGAAATTTTATGGTGTTAAGTCAAGCATGTATCAAGATTAACTTTCATTGACTGATATCGGCTCACGGATCACGTGGTTCATATGTTTAACAATTTTATTCAGGAATTTTTAGGACGCAATAAAAATCAATTTTTCACAACACCCAATAAAATTATGTCAAACTTTCCAATTTCCAATGGACTTGGTTGATTTAACGCTGAAAAATTAGCATACGAATTCGGGCCACGGTACTAGGCAAGAGATTTTGGATGATTTCCGTTGTAAAATGACGCGATGGCGGCGGCGCGGAACGGTATTTTATTTCTAGGGATTTACCGTTAGGTAAGACGCAAGTTGGCGATTTTATCGCTGCTACTTGCGGTCATCATTATTTTAATTTAAAGTTCCCCAGTCATCTGCCTCTTAATTCAGGTATAGTTAATTACATTGGAAAATTGTACATTTGTACATTGTACAATTGTTTCTTTGAGCAAATCCCCTGAGACCTAGTAAAAATAATTTTCAATATTTGACATTTTGATATCTGAAAATAAGAGACAATTTTCTCTATAGATGTGATTGTTATCATTGTTATCATTCATGTATGACAAGAAACTACATTTATTCAGTGCAAAATTACTTCAAAATAACAATTAATAGTTAATATAATTAGTTAGTTAATACTACGAACGTTTTTATTTACATTTTTACGTTGGTAAAACGTAACACATTTAAATGATTTTAAAAAAATCACATGTGTAATAACGGACGTTTGAATTTATAATATGTAGTAGACTGATTAATTTTATTATAATGTTGCAAGAAACCAGTCACAGAGAAGAATAAACGTGGCAGTTCTATTTTCCAGGTTATTATTTATCAATTACGGTGTCGTCTAATTTTTGCTTACTATTTGGACAGTGTTAGTTTTTCATTCCACCGGACTGACTTCCTAATCTCGAATTGAATTAATCGCATGCGAACATATGGACAGAGAGAATTTTTTTCATGAGCTGAACTAAATCAATTTAATAACAAACGTTACGAAAAAATTAATTACAATAATAAAAGTACGTTCACAGTAAACAAGCTTTTGTTGAGAGAAAATTTATTACATTTTTACTTTAATTTAACTAACGTCTTTAATTCAATGATCCAAATTTCCGAAATCCGAAATTTTCTATAAACCGATTTCCACAAAATATATATTAAATAATATATTCCCTGAATTAAACAATTTTTAACATCACATACGTTTAGTATTAACTGTATGTATTAAGTAAATCTCTAATCCCCGGAAACATAATATTTTTTATGCCAGTAACCGGTTTTTTTCGACATTCCGAAGGCAACAGGAGCTGACACGCTGCCGAGTGCATATCGCCATTTGTATTGTGATGTGGATAATAGATAAATTATATCTGAATGGGGATGGAAACATCTTGTTCCGGCGTTTCCAGGTATGTAGAAATTAAAATTATTTAATATGTAATATATCCCACAAACTTAAAAAGTAGAAACCTAATATTACTGAGTCTAGGGCAGAGTTCTTCAAGTAAAGGTAGATATCTGCTCAGATAGAAGAAACTATAAGTGCAAAAAGAGAGAAAGTAAGAAAATATGGCATAACATTAAAACCCTTTGCCGTTGTAGAAGCTCCCACACTCACTAAGGTTACCCTTCCTGCTCTTGATCTTGCAAATTTATAAAGAATATTGTTGCCGAAATGGTAAAATTACTGTAGCTACACGAAAAACCCGACCTGAAGATTGCAAATTTGATTTTGCCAAAATGTCGTTAAATGAAATATTATCGTTCGCAAGTTGTTCCTTCCTTATAATGTAATTTACTTTACATTGCTTGCAATAAATATTTCACTTTTGTTACTTCAATGAAAAGTTCTCGCAAATAAATTATAATTGTACCTAGTACACCTCTTTTCTTGCACTAAATAAAGTAGAATTGTAATAATATAAACATATTTCTTGTAATAGTGTAAGACTTCTCCTGGCAAATAGAATTTTGTTGCAATAAATAATGGCTCGATAAGAGTTAAATTATTTAATTACAACAACTGTGCTTTATTTTCAGGAACCAATTCTTTTTCTCTGTGTATAAAAATACAATATACAAGTATATGCATATTTGTAAGGTCAGGGACCAAAATTGAAAGCGCAGTAAAATTTAACGTCTATACGAGCTCCACCTAATTAATGTGAGTGATAAAACGACTTATTTTCAAAAGATTGAAATTTAAAATAAATAAAACCTGAAATAAAATGGCAATATTATTACACGGGACAGATTAACTCGACAAAACAAATGAATTATATTGCGAAATGACTATCGGAGAGTTTTTTTGAAAACCGATTTGGTTTTCTGTAACTCCTGTCACTCCCTTAATGATATGTTTGAGCCTTGGGTAATTTGCGGCAAATATTATTACTTACTTTCCTAAAAAATTTCTAATTCGCATTTTTTCAGCAAATGTTTAAAAAGAAATAATAAAACTACTGTTAAGATATGCATGCTAACAACCAATATCCTCGAAACAACCGACCGATCGACAAGGCCACTTCAAGTAGGTCTTGGTTCCTAGAACAATTATGCCAAAGTTTCCAAGCGTGGCGATAAACACACAAAATGTCATAACCTATATGTCGTAGCGAAACATTTGGTTGTGCAATTATCATCGCTACACCTTGTTAACACGCCCCGTTTTTCAACCATTTTATACAACTTATCTGCTCTCCGTGGGGCGTTTTGCCGATGTGGGTCAAACGACTGACGGCCTAGTCGCGCTGTATCATTTACTCGGGCAAAAGTATGATCTCGCCTCAACGAGGACAAGTGACGTCATATCATTAAATATAGTATCGAGCAAAAATGGAAGACTCTCGCTTTAGAACCCTCCTACACTACTCACTCGTTTGATGACGCAAAGTGATATTATGTAAAAAATGTCGATAGAATGCCGCAACACCAACACTTAATAGCATCTGAAGGCTGCATTTTCGCATTATGCGGGCGCCTATCAGAATGTGATAAAAATAGAACGCGATAGGCGCATCTTCCGACCGTTGAGAATTTTAAAAAGAGAAATTTATTTACATAAACTGGATAGCAGGACAAACGAAATAAAACGGTAAAAGTAACTGGTATTTAATTGCGCCTCCATCGGCGCGCGGCGAGTCGCTGAACAACAATTCGTGGATTAAACCCAGATGCGAAAAGTATGTGGGTCAATCGATGCAGTCGCCAAATGCTGCGGCCCAGAATGATTCACAAATTTTATAACGGTGGCCATCGAAAATAGCAATATTAAGGTTGTTTACGATGCACTTATAGGTGACCAGGCCGACATTTTGCGCGGTGCCAGCAATAAAATGCCATTTCGTAATGCAATCCAAATTTATAAAAGAAGTTACATGCGCTTTAAACGTATCACAAGACTTGCTATGCTTGCTTGATGGTGTCCACAAATATATCCAAATTGTCTATCTCTACTTAGGCATTAATTTGTGGTATTTGTGATTTTACAATTCAACCAACCAAGTTTCGAAGTTTCTTGGAATTTTATATTTGCGCTGGATGGTTTATGTTGTTATTCCTTAAGCAAATAGACCGGTGGATATGGTATGCTTTAGTTTCCCAGTAGATTCACCCGAGTATTCAAAAATTACAGAAAAAGCATCCCAGTTTCGGATCCAAACACAACTCAAATAGCTCTGTTTTACCTCAAGAAATACTACAAAACAATTATTCTGATGACAGCTCAACATTTTATTAATTAAATCTACCTAGCACATTTTAGAAAAACTGCAACTGCGAGCAACGCGATTTATGGATAGTTGGCCATTTACATCACTCGCCTGCTTGGGGTGTATCCTAAACGAGTCAGAGTCTGGGGAGAAGTAAAAGTGACGTTCCTACATAAACTAGACAAACTGACAACTTCACTCACAGATTATGCAAATGGTAGATCAAGATGCTTACATCCCCTACCTCCCTTAACAAGATAGTTTTCCCCACTGCAAGGGACACCCAGGCAAAAAGTTACTGAGTGGATATTTAATATGCCTTCAAAAAGTTATAAAAATTACTGTAGCAAAAGAAACCGGCTGCTCGAGATACGGGAATAGAGAAACCATGGGCCTGCTAAAGAAAAGATATATATTTTTTTGCATCCTAATGAAAAAAAATTATATTATTTATATGGAACATTGCTGAATCAAGGATATAGTCTGTTGATAGATATAAGAAAGTGACCAATTGCTTTTGAATGGGATTATCCAAGGGTGGTCATTAACATACAATGCAACAAAATTATTAAGTTTCGGAATTAAAATTCAGGTAAAATTGTGGTCCGTAATAGAAAATAATTTTATTCCTACCAGTGTTTAATATTCTTTGGTTTGGTATACTACTTAGTTTAAGTTTATTAGTAATCATTCTTATTTCGTGTGTAATACAGCCTGTGTTGAATCGTGTGCAAGTCTAGTGTATCTCAGGAGACGCTCCCGCCCAAATGTAGAAAACATTATTCTATTGAGACTAAGGAAGTTATAAACAATGTTTATTTGATTCTCATTGAACGTAGTGCCAGCAAGCAAGCATCTTTAGAAGAAACGGCCACATTGGCGAAAATTCCAACATCAACTATATGGAAAATTGTGAATAATCCCATTTCAGCGATGCTGATCAAGATATAATACGGCGTAAAATTTACCAGTTATCTGAGGAACAAAGCGTGCCTACATTGGATATCTTAATTAGAAGGCTTGAAAAAGATGAAACCGGTGTTAAATGTGGCAGAACTACCTTATGGAAGTGTATTCAACACATGGGTTTTAGATTTTTTAAAAATGACAAAAGGCAAAAGACTTTTAAAATTCGGAAATGGAATAGAATTCGACTAGAATATCTAGAAAAAATTAGGATTTACAGAGAACAACAAAGGCCAATTATTTACTTACATGAAACCTGGTTCGACACTTATGATACCCCGGACAACGGTTGGGTTGACTCAACTGGTAAGTGTAAAACAAACGCGCCATCAAAAAAAGGTAAAAGAATAACTATTTTGCATGCTGGCTCTAAAGATGGTTGGATTCCAAATGGACTTTCTCTGTCTGCGAAAAATATTAAAGATCCTTCTCTGGGTTACAATGAAGACACCACCGCTGATTTATTTGAAAGTTGGATTCAAAACAAACTAGTTCCAAACATTCCTCCTAATAGCGTCATTGTAATGGACAATGCAAGTTATCACAGTAGACAGTTGACTAAAACCCCTTCCTCATATGACACAAAAGCAACAATCCAAAACTACATAAATAAATAAATATTATTTAGTATCTTTCCTAACAAAACCCCAAATAATTAAATTTTAAGCAAAGTACGGACCTGTTCGGCCATATTTCATTCTTACAGCTTGCCCTGGTCTTTCCTTAATTCGTTTCAGTTAGTCACTTTCTTATATCTATTAACAGACTTTACCTATACTATTCAAACAAAACGGAAAAACTTTCCATAGACCATCCACTCTCCGGGAAAAATCGGGGAAGGTAGATGTATTATCGGTCGTTGTGTAAATAAATAAATAACAAATAAATACATATATGTAATCAGTTGATTCGGTTTAGCTAAATGACAGAGTTTTTGCAGGGTCAAAATTAAATAACATAAGTTTTGAAAGTGATAAAAATGTACAGTAATAATTTAGGATGCAAAGGATCTATGCCATTAGACGCCGACGATTTGAAAAAGTAAACATTATTGGTTTCCGTAGTGAGGTAAACGCAAGAATAATTAAACTTATATTCTTCTACGTTAAAGGCAAGGTTTAGTGAATAAATAGCATATATTATGCTATGACAAATCTGTATTCGGTATAAATCATCACAACATTTGCAACTGTGAAAAATCAGCAAAATAACGGACAAATTCATTGGTGTTATAAATGGATTAGAAGCCAAAAAACTCGTCTAATCAGCTAAGCTTTCCATCGAACAAGATACGCTATCAATTAACGATATAAACATATCGACCAACCAACAAAAAAAATTATAGATGGATTTGAATTAAAATCCACAAATAGAACGAACTTCTCCCCGAAAGGGAAAAAGTTTTGCGTAATATGTAGCAGCCATTTTCTGGAAAAAGAACGAACGAAAATTCCGACCAAAATAACTCTTTAAAAATACTGTCCGTGAACATAACCATGGAACTAACCACATTGTAATTTATATTACTCGTTAGACAACTAATTTTCTGGAATAAATCAAGCACACGTGTATTCATTTGCCCGCCGTAGAGTGTACTCGGTGCCAAAATTGATCCGTACTGACTACGTCACATTTAAATAAATTCCGGGCACTTCGAGTTATATTCTGTTAAGTTTTTTGAGTCAGAAATGCTATTGGGAAATCGAGAATTTGGCTATGAAATCTACCATGCAAGCAATGAATAAATTTCATGCATCATCAAATCTCTCATCTCATGCGACAATAGTGTTACGACACAGTAACAATTTAACGAGAAATTATTGCTGCAAGTGGGTATTAAAAATTAGATTTAGTCCGTTTGACATTATCTATGTATATATTTTATATTTATTGTGTTAAAAGTAGTTTTAATTGTTTCTATGGTAAATGGTCCATTTATCAAAAAAAAGAAAATCGTCTCTTCTACCGTTACCCAATCAGTTACGGACGTTGGCTATGAATAGTTTGATCCATATTAGCCCAAACCACTGCAGACAGTTAAGTATCTTACGTATCCACGAGTTCCCCAGTCCTTTCCTGCCACCGATTTTTCTCTGGAAAATTAATTGATGTTTGTATGTAATTGTGGTGTCTCATAATGTGGTCAACGTATTCAAGATTTCGCTTTTTTACTGTAACAACCACTTCTTTACTTTTTCCTACATGATTTCTGTATTTGCAATATGATCGATGTACGATATCCGAAGAATACGGCGATATATCCATAGCTCGAAGGATTCCAGCTGCTTTAGGGTGGTGTCAGTTTTTGTCCACTATTCCATAGAACGGAATAGAGGCAACATAACATTTAACTTTAATTCTATTAAGAATTTGCTTGTAAACCATTTTTGTTAGTGATTAGTGCTCTTATTTATATTGATTGGTCTCTATTTTGAGTTCACTACGCGATGATAACTGTATCATCAGCGTACGTACCTAATGTTGTTGATTACTTCTCCATTGCCCAAGGCTTTTCTAAAGATTGTCTAATTGCTATCTTCTCGCTGAAGAAGTTGGCAACCTTTACTGTCAATGTTAATTATACCCAGCAACTCCATGAGTTTATCATGTTAGACGTAGTCAAATGCCTTAGAGAAGCAGAGAAGTCTAAGAAGCGCAGATGCACGTCCTTATTCATATCTCTGCATCTTTGAATCAGAACTTTTAGATTGAAAATTACTTTTTTCTACTCCCGTTTGCCACACTTGTTGCATAATATACTATTCTTATACTTAGCGCGCTCCGAGACTGAGACTGTGGTATGTATGTTTTCTTTGAATTTACTGTATATTCTACTTGACAAGAAACCTTGGGAACATGATATGATATTATATACAATGTTTTGCATTTCGTGTCCTTGGTATGGCTACAAAGGTGGGCCGTAGCCTTTCCTCTGGAATTTATGCCCTTTCCGTAAATAGAGTTAAAGAATCGTGAAAATGGTCGTCTGATTCTCACAGAATATCAGGATTTCATCTTGTATGTTGCCCGGGCATGGTGATTTATCATTGTTTAGTGAAGAAATTACTTTTTCTAGTTCAGATCTTAGAATAACTGACCCAGTAGTATCATTTTCTTGAACTTCTGTCCGTCCACGGTCGAAAGCCTTTCTATGAATTTTTTTCCAAGGTGATTTCTTTCCTTTTAGTTGTTGTTTCTTTCCTTTGTCGTTAGTTGTTCATTCCTTGTTATTTTTGTTTCCGTTGTGGTAATTATACTTCTTGTTACATTGTTCAATTTCATCATATTTCTCCTGCAGCTATCGTTCTATTGCTGCTTTTATTTTGTGATTTATTTTTTGGTGTTTGTTCTTAAGGATTACTGTACTTATATATACTTAAAGTTCATACAGTATATGTCCCTTTAATAGTACGCACCTAGTCCGATAAATGAGATAAATTTCACATGTCCTGTAAGTGGGACAAACATAGACTTCTATATATTTTATAATTAAAAAAAAAACATTACTTAATTTTAGCAGATTACAGGAAAAGAACAAAATCGAATATATATCAAGTCGCAATTTTGAAAAACTGATTTTCGGTGTTATCCTAAAGTTATATATTTCCTCGAGTGACCGATAGATGGCATTTACCTCAAGTCGCAATTTTTTAACATGGTTTTCATCCAACGGGTAGCCATTGTTTCCGAAATAGCGACAAGTAAAAGTGATCTTTACCCACTCTACGCGTTCTAAAAATACATCTCGTGGCGATTTTCTGGCGGTGGATGCGGATATGCGCAGATAACTGAAAAGTTTTCATCGTGGCGATGCAATGCGAAGTTGAAGAACGTGGGGTGTCCTAGAAACCCGGGCCGGGCTGTACGCGTGCGACCCGATTCAATATCGACCTGTGACCTACTTTATTTGGCAACACGTGCCGCTTTGATAGCGTTGTTGCCAGATTCGGCTTCTAAATTATGTTTCACCTGTTCAAAAAACCTACAAAGGAAAGCGAGAAATGGCCAGTAAAATTATTTATTTCAAGTAATTTTAATTAATTAACGGCTACGTTGTTTCCCAATTATAAGTTGACCCGAAAAATAGTGGATCTCTGGAAAGTCAATCACTTTCAATTATTTAATAATGAAATATAACATAAACTAATAAGATGAAACTACACATATGTTGAAAAACAAGAAAACTATAACATTTATGCGGTACTGCAAGTATCTCGGAGTGTTCACATACTTGACCAGTTAAAAGGTTGTGGGAATAAATAACGGCAATGGCAGTTCAAAATACCTCATTCTATCAACATTTCTGTATGAACATTGCTGAAACGATAAATAATAACACAATAAAAAAATTTCATTTATAAAGAATCGGGAACAACCACCATGGTTGTATATTCGATGAACTGATGACGATGTGGCAACGCTGTTTCCACTGCTACCTCTGCAAAATGCAACCACCATTTTGTTGTCAGGGGAACTGAAGTTTGCCGCGAGAGCAGCTCCCCCGTTCGAAGAAAAAAAGAAATTCCTAATAAATGATGAATGGTCTAGGGTACGTTTTAACAATGAGATCTAAGTGAATATTCGTCAAATAAAAAAGGGTAGGGTGGGTTTCAGTAAAAGCAGTGTGACGATTATAGCATCAATTTCGTTTATTAAATTAAAATATTGTACATGCTCTTATAGGATTTTTAAAGTATACATAATTTTTAAGTTTGCCAATCAGTAGAAAAAATATTGCAAAGGTCTGTAGCATTGACCCATTTAAGACTTGTCACACGTCAAGGGATATTTAGCTGAACTAATCTCAAAAAATGGATTGCAGCAAAAGTCGCTAAGCTGGAAATAATTGATATTAATGTATTAAAATTCAAAAACTTACGAGTATGAAACACGCTTTAAACTTGGAGAAAATTTAACTTTACAAAAAATGCATTTATCTGTTGGATAAAAAAATTACTTTTATAAGGGTGAAAACAGTATATTATGCAACAAGTGCGGTAAACGGCATTTGACTCATGAGTTTATTTAACACGAGCGGAGCGAGTTTTGAATAAACGAGTGAGTTAAAAAGTTTACCGAACGTGTTGCATACTATACTTTTTCTACGACCGTTAGTTTTTCTGTCAATTTTCGTAAAACACGAATACATTCACTGACATGACTGTCAAAATGTCACGACGACCAACGTCAAATTCAAACCGTGGAAAATTCTCCGAAAACATCCGATTGCGAAGTGGCTCGAATTCATGGTAAACGAAATTGACGTGGTAAAGTGACGCTTCCCGCACGCTAGATCCGTGGGTAATTAGGTATTTTACAGGCGGGAGTAGAAAAAATTTATAACGCACTACCAGAAATGAAAAATAAAATAAAAATTATTAAAAACAAAATTAACTAAGTGCCTTATTGATGCTAAATTGTAACATAAGTTTCTAAGTGGATATTTATTATAAGTCAAATTCACAGATTCATTAATATATTGTAACTATATAAAATCGCTTATTTTTTTTGGTAGAATATCATGTTTTTTTTTATATTCTATGGGAAACATAGTTATATTAATCTGCATTTTGTTAAGGATGGTTGTTAAGTTTTTAACCTTGAATATAAGTGTTTTTTTATTGATATTTATGTAATGTTTACATTACAATAAGTTGTTCAATTGTATATTTTTATTGATTTAAATAAATATTATCATTATTACTATTATTATTATTATGGATGTTAAAATATGTTTAAAAAATAATTAACTATTAAATAAATAAATATCCGAAGAAAAATGAAATGAAATTATAAAATTCCAACATAAGCAAATACTTGACTCCTGCCCAGTGGATATCACGAATGAAAATCCCCACTCCCAAATTATTACTATTTTTCGATGAATGGATGGAGTGTGGTTGGAAACTGAACAACCTAAAACCTGTTGTAGAAACCATTATATTGGGTGTATAAGCCTTCTTTGGTCATAGTGAGGGTCATGACATAAGGGAAGTCCAGTTTCGATCGTCTCCATCAAGAAATAATGTCACGCGTTAGAAGGTGGATACCGTAATGGTAATGTCAAAGGTCGTAAAGTACACACACATACACACACGCCCGACGGAAATAACATTATACGGTTGATTCAACATTGCGGACACCAAAACGGGGTATTGTAATGTGGAATGTACAAATTGCCAAGTCAGAGAATAGCAAATTCGATCTACGCTTGAGGCCGTGGGGTATATACGGCTTGAATAAATCGTAAAAACACTCCCAATGTTTGCTTAACGGTCCGTGGCGATTTTTTTAGTTTTTCTTTCTGCTTATCTGCTTATGAGTGACGATACTCCCTTGGGGCTCATCCAGAGTAATATGGTACATGAACGCAATAAGTGTTTTGCGATCAACGACCAACTAAAAACATAAACATTCGAGACGCTGGTCATTATAGATGATCTTTGGAATTAATAACAGCCTTAGAGTTAAGCATGTTTTCTGTAATTATCTTTCCGTGTTGATATCTTATATATAAACCCCTTGTTCGTTCCGTATGGCTGCCGATCCGTCGAAACTTTCGCGGAAAAAATGCTAGTTGGGACTGTTGCAAACTTATCATACAGTAATTAACCAAATAACGCGAAAATTTCTGTTCGTGCTTATTATATCGTTAATAAATGTTACACCGATGAAGCGGTCGAGAGAAAGGTATTATACAGTCGACCTCAAGACAGGTTGCGGTTTAAATATTGCGAAATATTTTCGCAACATCGTATGTTATAGGCAGCAGCAACATTCACTATGTAACCTATATTCGGCAGTTAAAAGTGGCACACGCGCACAGTTTTCTCATTTACGTTGTCGCATTTAAATGTATTAAAGTTTTATTTGCTTATCTCGGTTCACTTACGATTTCTACGTATCTATTACACAGGTATACGCGTCTATTTCGCAATAAGACGGCTAAACCTTGGTGATTGCTTGCTGATTGATGCATTGTTTTCTCAGAGGCCTTTGTGTACGTATAGAAACGGAATTGTATAAAACCCGTATGCCGTTACTTCTATCGGGCTAAATTGCCAGTGAAAGCTCATGTTGGTTTCTGAGGGTTTAGTAAAAACAGTAGTGTCAAGAATTCACAATTTCTTTCTATTAGACGTTGTCAGGACATCGCGCAACAAAAAAGTGGAATTAAAAAATTTCGGACCAGCTCGCGATCCTAATTTTTCTTCTTTCTCGTTCTTATTGAAGGTGACTTAGCACCTCCGTAACGAACAAACTTCAAAACTGTCCTTTAAAAAGTATAGCTAGGTACACAGTAACTTTTTTTGTACTATTTCTCACTAAAATATATGGCGTTTTTACTTATTTTTGCTTTAGAATCGCATGCACCTGTATTTGGATCCCCAAAAACCATCATCGCTACCAAAAAGTTATTGTTGTTCGTCTGGTTCGTGCCTTAAATTTGAAAACAATTTTTCACTGTTTAGCTATGGTGTTAAGCTCGGTGTAAAGTTTTACTACCAGTGGATAAATTTAACATAACGAGCAAAGATTGACCACACATTTCATAAGTGCCTTGCGCCATTACGTTTAGAATTGGGTCGAAGCACTCTTTAATTATAGCTGCAAGTTATTTTCTTTGTCCGAAATACTGGGTCAATGAAAGTACTTAAAACGTAATTATTTGATCTAACGATCGACGAGAGGTCACTTGTGTTAGATTTTGATCCCCATTTCGTTTTGTTTTGGAAAATCCAACGGCCAATGCATAAATAATCTATCTGTCTAGTACATTAAAATAATTTCTTAAACAATACCAAGGAATAAACAAGGGTTTATTATATTTTAATGGTTATTCTTAAGCACTCCCAACCAAAAGAAAAACGTAGCTAAATCGGTCACAGTCACAGTAGTTCATTTTTCATTACCAATTGCTACCTGAAATTTTACAAAAGTAAAACTAACTAACCGTGGTTACGATATAACATGTATGCCAATAGAAAAAATACAAAATTTAAGGAAAAACAACAATATTATATTTTTGTATAGCCTAGTACCGACAATTATTCTATTATCTAAATAAATAATTAAATTTAAGCTAAATTCAAAAGCACTATGCAATAAACTTAATTTACTTAAATTAACTTTAAAATAAATTTAAAACTCAAAGTAATATTTTTTTATTATTACATATAGAGAGATCGTGAAATAGATTGTGGTAAAAGTGACAAAAGACTAAAATTCTCCGTACCGTAAAAATCTTTTGAAATTTTAAGAATAAACAATTTTACAAAACTTAAAGCTAAGAAATATCCAAGTTCGATTAAATTCTGTCTCGCGAATGTGTTGCATTCAATCATATTCAATATTTTTCTGCACAATTCCTTGCGCAAGGACGTCCGCAGTTTGAGTGGTAAACAATGACGAAACGACTGCCAGTTTGCAAGTCCGCGTGATAAATCGTTCCATTATTTTCAAGGTTCCACGGCTCAGTACAAATCAGTCGTCCTATTCCACGTTTACCCTACTAATCTTACCTAATTTGTACAGCATACAAGAACGATAAAACCATTTTCACAAAGGACAAGGATAACGCGAAATGTCCTTTCACATTTTAGATTCGTTTTTTTTACCTACCAAACTAAGGAATTGTAAGGTTATTTACAGGAAGTTTTATAATCAAATATATTAAAATAATCGAAGACAGCAAAACTACGTCTCACGTTGAATAGGAGACAAAGAAAAATGTACAATCTAGAATAAGGAAACGGCGATAGATAAAGGCACCTTCTTAACAAGTATTAAATACGATAAACAAAAAAAAAGTGCATCTCGCTACTTTGACGCAGAACTCGATAAAGTGAAAACAAAGAGACCGACGTAATCAGAAACCAATCGATAAAACAATGACGCTGCAATCAAACAAAGGATGCAGTTGCATATAAACGCGAACCAGTTTAAGCAAACGAATGCAACCTCCTAAAATACACTTCAGTCTCGTCCATGAGAATCGCCAACTTGGGCAAGAAAAATTAATATCACCATGACGTCACTCGGATGCAATAATTAATTCGGAGCAAACGTATTTCCGGACATGCGCGCCGCAGTCCCCGCATCAATATTAACAGATAAAGCGCGTGTCGTGTACACGCCACAACATGAACGTTTGGATCCAAATAATTCGTGCGTGAGCAGCCTCTGACCGAAACGCGGGGATTTTGAACTCCAAACAAGCGTGATTTTGCGGCCTAATATCGTGAGAGGCTGATAAAAATCACAGGCAAGGGACAGAGAGACCGTTGACCAGTTGCGCATTAGTTTCAAGGTTCGCCCAACCGAAACCTGTTTTCTAGGGGCTTATGCATCATACAGTTCGTATTTTTACCTACCAATTCACCGCGGTGAAGGAATGCCGGCCGGCTTTCTTTGTTTACTTACCTCTGTACCGATCGGGTGGATCCTAATGATGACTTCGTCTGTCTCAATATGATGTTTCAATACTTCGCCACTAATTTCGCGCCCGTTAAATGTAACGAAACATTTTTGTTGCGGGACGAGTTCGGCTCCCAAAACCGATTGAAATCCGGGCCCGATCAGTTCCGATTCCAGAAATTCCGCCGAAGTACGACCGAGGGTGCCTTGTCGAGAGTCGAACCGCACGGTATACCGCGTATTGGGAGTGAGATTGATGCAGTTGTTATTTTCCACACTTGCCGGAGTTTTAACCGCCTGAATGACGCCGGAGTAATATTTGCCGTCCTCGCCCGGAGCGCACACGCGTGTGCCTATAATTGACCGTTTCGCGATTCGTTTTCCCGTCGACATTGTTGCAATTTATATCAAAAGTAGGAAAGTCGACGCGCAATAATTTAACAATATTGAGTTCAGTTTCGAAAACCTTCTCACAACACACCGCGATCAGTAAAATAAAGTCTCCTGACCAACAATTTCTGCACCGACTCTTGCTGATGGCTAAAACACTCTATAGATACATCAAGAACCAATTCAACGATTTTATTATCGTAGGATATGCGCATACTTAATAAGTGAAACTATTTCGACGCACAACGCTTCGCCACTGCAAACACTACGACTACCAGCGACTGACTGAGTGCCGGCCGGCTTTGCTAGCGTAACGAACAACAGCTGACGATCGAGTCTATCTTTGTTCCCTGTTAACGAAACGAGAGAGAGATCCGCGGGCTCGTGGCTCGGATTCCTTCGGAGTCCCGCACAGCGGCCCGGACACAGCTGATGATAACAACAAAACCACGTGACGAACGGACCAGGATGCCATTGGCAGGAAGCGGTTGACCTACATTGGAGTATTGGCCAAGTCGGGTGGGAGAAAAGGTCATACAATGAGCTCCGTTCGGTTCAGGCCGGGCCTTGATTTTTGGGATTGCGCTTAATTCGTATTAGTTCGTCCCTTTGTTTGGCGAAAGCGCGACTACTTACTGTATACGTCAACATTAAGACATCATCTCATTTATCGGACAAATTTCAATTGTTAATTTTCACAAATTAAATGTTCATTAAATTCTTCAACTCCTGATAATTATCGATAGGTTGACTTGGTGGTGTCGGGCTAACGACGCAGACCTGAAAGCGCTAAAGGACACAAAACCAGAGCTTTCAAAAATTGTATTTATAATATTAATAGTCATCAGCTAGAGTGTATATTCGTTCAGGGTTATGAGTAGGATTGTAGAATGGACTGGTCAAATTAGTTTGTGTCAATTGACTGGTCAATTGATCGAAATAATTTTAAAAATATTATGAAATTTATATTTATTTATATTGTGAGTTATGAGAAATTCTCCGAATCGCTAACGATCATATTTGGATAAGATGTTATTTAAAAGAGTTTTTAACTAGTCAATTAAGTGACGGTTAATTAACCCGTCCCAACACTAGTTATGGGCGTTTTTGCTGAGTTCCAAAGGGAATGTACTGGCTTCATATTTTTCGTATGTTTCGTAGTGTAAATTTTGCAGATATATGAAATACAGTTTTCCAGTATATATAAGATTGCTACTTTGTTAAAAATAATGTCGAGCAAAGTACTGACATTTCGAAGACGTTGGATCATATCTTTTTTTTATCTTACTTAACATTTTACAATAAATTTAAATAGTTTAGAACTGTTGACATGAAACAGGATATTAAACTTAAATTATTATATATATATATATATATATATATATATATATATATATATATATATATATATATATATATATATATATATATATATATATATTAAAATTACGCTGAACGAGAAACTTTTGGTGTTCTTCGAAACTTGTATAAAAAAAAAGTATCTAGCGTCAACAAACTCAAGTCAAGGTGCTATTGCTAACATTAGTATTATTGACTTCAAAAAACCAGTAAAATTAATCAAGTTTTTTCCGCTGTAACGGATACACAAGTAAATCTTGTATAGATGTAATTATTTATCCATCAGTCAATTGATATCTCTTCTTTAAAGATAAAAGTCTACTACGTTTTCCTTTTTAAAACCAAAAATAAAAGAGTTATAAGCTTATTTTTAGGATGTCACGTTTGCCATGAAATTTTGGCAACGATTGGTAATGACTTTTACACGTTAACAAGAACTCCAAAAACTGATCACATCAGGCTTTCTCTAAAATCAAGGCGTGGATATGCCTACTCGATTTGGCTATCTCTGCCAGAAACACTAACAACTTACAAAAATATGTCTTATTTGCTTACCTGTCACAATTAAAACCCAGAGAGTTTATGGTTTTGGAAAATGCCATCAAATGGCACTTTGAAACATTAGATAACTTGTCTAAACAAATTGAGTTTTCACATCATGATTCTATGTTATTAATAAAGAGATTGAAAAGTAATGGGTCCATGTGAGACAGCACTGAACTCTAGAAGTTTATTTTATTAATTTTATAATTCTGAGTCGGACCCCGCAGATAGCATTCTAATGATATGAGTAAGCTTCAACTCAAATAGCAACAATCCACGATAGAACTTAAAAAAAAACATTGAACAAATCAGTGAAGGCACACTGTTGATTGATAATTAAAACAGTTAAGAGGGATGCTGTCGACTAGTAGTTAGTAATTATGGGTGCATACTAAAGTGACCAACAATTGAGCTTTGAGCTACAAAAACTATCGTTAATACGGACCGCTATCCTCCTCCTCTTTTGGTAGTGGTGTTCTCACATAAATTCTTCCGGTATACGGAATAACTCGCAATTTCACAAAATTCGTAAGACAGTCTCACCTCTTACTTCGCAGCGTTAAGTTAAATCTTTCTTTTTCATCTTTTTCATGTTGTTTTAGAGTGAGATCTGCACTACTAAATATTCTTTGCCTTTCAGCTTCGACTTGACCAGCTAATTTTAAGAAAGCGGGCACCATCTTTATAAATCAGTTTCAGTTTAGCTCTGAAGGATGATTGGCGAAACGTTAGCAAGTTGCTCTGAAAAATCTTTTTGCCAATGCGGCCAACACCCAATGTTCGGGTTTTCACATTCAGTACTTATGACATGATATTATTGCTTTCATGCATGTTGAGAAACATTATATTGTTTGCTCCCTTTTGGCTTTTTTCTATTTTGATAAATCCGGCATCGTGCAAAATTGATAAAGGGAAGACGGATTGATTCATTAATTATTGGAAATCTACATAAATTGAATAAAGACATGTTAATATTATTATTATTTCAAATTATTATTTCAGTTTTGCAACTTCTAGCTTGAGCTCATTTAATGACCTTTAATAAACTTGATACACACTTTTACATATTGTTGGCAATCTTCTCAACAGACTTTAAGTATAGTTTTTCCCATGATTCCCTTTATTTCCGAAAAATAATTTCTCTGTTTTATAGTTTTACCTATATAAACCGTCACATTTTGTCAACAAAGCCTACCATACTTGCACTTTAACCACACGACCTTGTTGTAGAAGTTATGAAGATTCGGAACAAAATATCTACAGGTCGGAGGTACAAACATACATTGAGAATGTGTTCCTCTGTTATTCGAATTCAGTCAAGAACATATTTAATTGAATTAGACTTGTACACAACGACGTAAACAAGACAACTTGAATTAATTAAAATTAAGTTACCTTTGTTAATTTTTTATGAAATCATTTAAAGTAAAAAAGAGTTATTGTGAATGGGATGAAATGTGCCAATTAAAATAAAATAAAATCAGTGTTATTTAGAAAAATCACTAGGCTTTTTTGTGCACTGTGAAAAGTAAACATTATGTATGTGTATGTACTTAAAATTAAAAAAAAAAGTCACCAGCACTAAACAATAATCGTTTTGTTTTAACGTCGGTCGATGGTTGAAAAGTCTTTATCCGGGTTTACGTATACTAAAAATCTTATGTTTCTCGGCCAGCTTTCTTGTAGGAAGGTATCTCAATATGGTCCACTCACATTGCGCACGCTCGCCAAAGAGAAATCATCCCGGTCCCCAACTTTTCATTAATTTGTATGCAGAAACATTAATATATGCTTGCAAATTCATCAAGTTATTACCCTTAATGCCGCAGTATTTCGGGTCGTTGGCGAATTGCCAAACCAGAAACCAAGAAATCAAGGTCACTTTCAGTTTTTACTTTCCGTTTTAATCTCTATCTGCGTATTATCGCTCGGTTACGAGATTTAACTTTCACCGATCCTTTTACCGTTTTAGATTCCAGATACTTTGTTATTTCGCAAGCGACATAGACTATGGTATTGAAATAATTATATTTCATAGAGTTCATGAATTTAGCGGAAATTTTAAATAAGACGACCTTAGATCTGTATTCATATATTATAGCATATTTTTGTATAGGTTTAATATTATATTGTCCATATGGCACATAGTTTCTAGTAAAATACCTACCCAGAAAACAGAGGAAGAAAAAAAATCGAAAAAAATGAGACCTTAACGACAGGAAAAATGACGATTTTCACGCAAAGTTTATTAAATTAGTTGTAATTAGTATTAGTATTAGAACTTCATTTCCGTTAAGAACAATTTCCGGTTTATTTATAAAAACTGAAAGAGCAGCGAAACAAAAGTGATTATTATTTATATTTGCAAATGTCACGAAAGGTAAATTATGTAAGTCACCTATAGAACTTGAGAAGTTTATTCGATAGAATCCAACCAAAACTAACTCAAGGATTGCGCGAATTTTGAAAAAAGTTTATTGATAGGATAGGTCGCGAAAAACTGATATTTATGATCTTTTTAACTGATTTGTTTAAACTCCATTTGTAAAGTGAAGCTTGTTTCGGAAAATACAAAATGTTCTGAAGTAAAAGTATTTTTTTATTGCACAAATTACGCAATACAGTTTAAAATATGTATTTCGAATTAAGGAAGAAACACCAATAAAAAACGTATAGAATTTAACCAAACATATTGCCGTTCTCAAATTACAATAATATTACACTCGTATATAGTGCCAATTTTTCTGCGCCCCGTCCTCACGATTTTAAAGCAAATCCGGTTCTGCCAGTCTCGAGTCCGTCGATCAACACTAGCTCGTCATTGCAATTGCGAGAGAAGAATTTTGAGAATGAATTCTCACCGAGATAACAACAAACGTAAACTTAAACAGCTTTTATTACAGATTCGAAACTACTATTCATTATCTAAACCTACAGGGTTCAGACACAGCTGCTAAGTATCAAAGACTATTACATAGTGCTATTGGACTATCGAGTTTTTGGTACTTATAATCAACATTTCCCACAGAAATCTGTTTATTTATTTTCCTACAGGAATATACCAAAAACCATTTCCCAGAAAAATGTATATCCAATCAACAAAGAATATCCTACTGATAAATACGTTTTTATTTTATTCATTATCAGTTATTCGAGTGTTACAACATTATAGCTCTCGGGCCTGTGTTTTTTTGCTAGCCTGGCAGTTTTTTGTTCGGCCGCGTAAACTTTCGATTTCTATACAGGATCGGATTTACTGAACATTTTCATGGTTTGGAAGAATGATCGGATTCTGATCATTCTGAACCTTTGCAGAATGATGACACTGAAGTTGTAGAAGACGATGCCCGTTCTGGCCGTCTAGGGCAGAACGAACAACTGCCAATGCCTTATTGAATCTTCTTGAACGAAAAGTCTCAGACTTTAATAAAGGGCCAACAGTTCACGCTGATATTCAGTAGATATTGTCTGTATTCTCAACAAAAGCTTTAGACAACGGAACCAGAAAATTAGCTATTGAGTCCTATCCTTTGTTGAAAGATTGTGCTGCATTGAATCCTCCAGATTTAAATACTAAAATTAAGATCTGGCTAAGCTCAGCTGTCGTTGACAAGATCCTTTTTTGGTAAAAATCGAAAATCAGTTGACCATTACTCTAAGCGCTTTGGTAGTAGCATTTGATTATGTTTATGAAGCATCCAAGTCCAGCACTGCCCCGACACACCAGGAGTTAAAAATAGCTAGAGATTCTGTAAAATTAATTTTCATCTCTCCATTTCAAGTCATCGCAGATACTTAATTGTTCCATATCTGGATTCTTCCATACGAGATGTATTGGATGCCTACCCAGTAGACTCTCTATTGTTTGGAGTTGACTTTCCCGAGAAATGGAAAATTTCTAAAGAGTATTTAAGAATTGTTTTTTTACAACATTGGATTTGAATGATGCATATTTTATAATTCTGATTCTGGGGAACAAGTATTATATGTTCAATTATCTATCTACATTTTGGTTAGTTTGCACAGCTCCTTTTGTATTTACAAAAGTAATGAGAATTGTAATAAAATATCTCAGAACAAGATATATTATCTGCATATCATATCTGGATGATCTGATTATAATTAGTAAAACAAAAGAGGATGGGAGCAAAGATCAACTCTTTACTACGCAGTCTTTAGAGGAATTATCATAAATGCCGAAGAGAGCTCTTTCCTGCCCTCTCAACAGGCTCAGTACTTGGGGTTTCTTGTTAGCTCCCAACGATTATTACTATTAGTACCATCTTTCAGACGCATCTCGCACTGTTTGGGGAGCATTTTGGAATGGACAAGCAACACATGGTTTTTGGGATTCAGCACATCAGTTCAAACATATTCATTTATTAGAACTTGTTGCAGCATTTCATGCTGTTAAATATTTGACCAACAAACTTTCAATTTGCTCATTACTTTTTCGAATTGATAACACGACAGCCATTGCCTGCATAAATGGAATGGGAAAATTTCAAAGAAATTATGAACCTGGTGAGAATATCGCAACATTTTTCTAGTTGCTTCTTATATCAATAATTCAAATAACTATTTTGCAGATCCAGAATCGCGAATAACAAAAGTAGATACAGAATATGAATTATCCAAGCAGTGTTTAAAAAAAAATTGTCCTCATTTAGGAACTCCTATTTGCAACTTATCATTCCCAATATCCTGGAAAAACGATTTTTTTGACGCATTTCCGCCGTTTTGTTTAATAACAAAATATCTAAGAAAAATTGTCAAGATAAGGCGCGTTGGAAAAACACAACCATGGTACACTATCTATCGAAAAGCCGGATTTTTGTGCGGAACTCTTTCTTCCGTAGAGGTTTTTCAGCAATAAGCCTCGATCCAATCCTGGGATTCTTGGCTACAAACACGCTAAATCAAAAAAAATCATATTATCAAAAGTGGTGGTTATTTTGTACCAATTTACAAAAGGAACCGCGTTCATATTCTTTAGATGTGTTGATTTCATTTTTATCTATAGAATACAAAAATGCAAAATGCAAAAAAAAATATGTAACTTTAAATTCTCAACTTATTGTGTTGTTAGTTCAGAAAGCTATTTTTAAACCACATTTTGACAAATGTTTTGAAACTTTTTCACTAGGTTCTCCTATGTATGTAATTGTTTTAAATTGTTCGTGTTCTGTATTAGGTTTTGGATAACTAGAGTTTACTGTTGTCTGGATTTGTATTTTATTTATAATTTTATAATTTTTATATTTTTATAATTTATTTATATTAAATTCTTTGTTGTAATTTTCTGTTGAAAGTGGCGTATTAAGAAGTATAAAAGTATAAAAGAGTGAAATGCAGCCATTTTGGGTGTATAAGGGTGATTTGACCTGTTATGTATGACAGTGTCCATGTGTGATGGTTTATGATAAATGGAAAAACTGCAACTGCAACTGCAATACACTTATTACATCTCTTTATTAACAACTCAATCCCTTTAAAAAAATATTCTTTTGGTTTGTCTGCAAAATGAGCTAAAACAGCCTCTTTTAACTCAACATCGTCGTTAAACCGCCGTCCACGAAAGTCCTTTTTCAAATATCCAAACAAATAATAGTGGCTAAGCGCCATATCTGGACTATAGGGATTGGTACTCACACTCTAAAATGGCAGCTTGTGCAACACCAGCAGTATGGACAGGTGCATTATCGTGCAAAAGACGCACACCTCTGGTCAGTTTTCCTCGACGTTTTACACGTATGCAGTCTCGCAATTTGTGTAATAATGTTGCGTAATATTTACCATTGACAGTGGTATTAGTTTCTTTAAAATCTATCAAAAGAATTCCTTCACAATCCCAAAAGATCGTGGCCATCACCTTTTTTGTTGACTGGCAGACTCTGAATTTTCTTGCAGGTGCTTCCCCCTTACGACGCCACTCCATTGATTCTTTTTTTGATAGAGGGTCATAATAGAGAACCATAGTTTCATCTCCCGTCACAATAGTTTCTATCACAGGCTTCGGTTCCGACCCACAGAGTTCCAAAAAAGACCGCGCACACTCGACACGGCGTTGTTTTTGAATAATCGAAAGGTTTTTAGGAACCCATCTTGCACTAACCTTATGTATACCTAAATGATCATGCAGAATTCGACGAACACTTGTATCAGAAAGCTTAGTAATTTCTGAGATTTCCTTCACCTTTAAAAGTCGATCACTCAATACCACCTCTTCCACAATCGCAACAATATCTTCCCTTGTGACCTCAACTGGTCGACCAATTCTTGAATCATCTTCAAGGGACTCCTGCCCCGTTCGAAAACGTTGTGCCCATTCTTTCACTACAGAATACGAAGGAGAACTTTGACCGAACATAGCATCCAGCCTTTCTTTAATAATTTTAGGCGCTAACCCTTCTTTTGTCAAAAACTTTATGACTGCTCGATTTTCGGACACGTCTTGTTTAAGATCCTGTCAATAAAAAACTATTTGACGCAAGACTTCAATTTCTTTTCTCGCAGCCTACTAAGATATATATTTAAAAGAAAACAAGGTTTTTATAATGTTTAGCGTTTTTTATTTCAAGAGGTATGCACTCGAATGGTAAATAAATTAAAATCAGTTGCGATTTCTATACGTGTACGTACTTCGGGGGTACAAATTAATATTTCGTACATATTTAAGCGTGTGGTAGTTCTTCCCATAAAGAAAAAATCAAAAGACTATTTATTTTTATGCCGATAATGTCAACGTTTCAAAGTAAACTGTGGGTTCGTACCATCATTCGCAACAATAAAATGCATAATTTATTAGACAGTTAGATTGTTTAAGTTTTTTTACTTGTCAATTTAAAAAAAAAGTGTAATTGCCGATTTGCTTCAAAAATAATAATCACATTGTCTTTCAACATTTTTTAATAATAATGCCAAATAGTTAAAGAAATGAAAAAAACCTATTTAGATTTGAACTTCAAGTTGTAATGTCACTTTTTGAGATTTTTTCTGGTTGTAATTGTAAAAAAAACCTGTTTAGTTCCATAGTCGTTCCCAAATATTAAACCTGCTTTTGTTTAATTTTATCATGTTATTTATTGTTGAGTCGATATCATATCTCAAAACGAACACGTCATAATCGAAAACAATACCAAATTTTAGCGGTTTTCGAATGCGTGTTGCTTTGATAAGAGATGATCTAAGCCACAACGGAAAACATATTTGTTACCTTTGTAAAACTGGCAAATTCGTAAGTTCATGTAAAGTAAAATATAATATTTTTGGACAGGATGATTTGCCATGGATTTTAATAATTAAAAATATAAACACGAAATGAGCATTTCTATTGAGTTTGTCTATTTTTACTTTGAAGTGTTATCAGACACTTCAGTTTACAAACAAACAATTACAAATGCTGAACACATTCATTTTCAACACGATAGGGAAGAAGGGGTTTATGTGGGTCATTTCTTTCAAATTTAAATTAATTAAACGAATAATTTCGTTTATTTCAGAAAATAAAATATCGAATTATGCACTGATCAGGAGTGTCACTTTTTTCGGTTCTTTAGTCCCGGGTTGATCGTAACTAAAGTGTCGTTGCATAATATACTATTATATCAATTAACTTTCTTTAAGTACTTATGACTGCCTGGAATCAACCTACTACTTTTATTTATTAAGTACAGTATTTCACTTTCCCAAATTGTTCATTCACTCACTTCACTATTGTCATAAACTTTGGTTTAATTTTTTTTTATTGAATAATAAAAAAATTGAACGAAAATATAAAAAGGATAATTCCGACCGCGACCGTATAATTTAGAATCAAAAGAAAAAGACCTATTACTAGAAAATTAGTTAGAGACTGGACATTTACGTAATGAAATTTGTCGAACCGTTTTCAGCACCGGGCCCATAATTCCTTTACGAAAGAGAATGTTGCAGACAAAACAAAAGCCTGCGGAGCGCTCGTTACCTTGTGAATTATGTTAAGAATTTCATAAGTGTGACGAATAGAAATTTTAAGTTTCTAAATGTTAAAATGCGTCTTCTGAACAAAAAAAGCAAGCGATTTGACGTAATTAAAAATTACCACGGAATGTGAAATTTCCCGCACGGCATCTGTTGAAATTTGTCTGAATATATTTTTAATTGCATTTGATTGTACAGTTTACATTTACGGCAGTCTTTTTAATTGTACGTTGCGCTGTAAGTTGTGCTGTTCCGCACCATACCTAAGAATCTAAGATATTAGTCAGTTCGTCATGATTGAATACTTTTTTTTTTTTCAAATTATTGACTGTCTTGACAAAATTTAAAGGCGAAAACGCAAAACATTGGTCTGCCCGATAATAATAGCACATAATAACATAATTAAATATTTAAAAAATAATGTTTTAGCTAAAAAAATAAAACAAAAAATTATAATCGCGTTAAAATTTTGGTAAATACAACGAACGAAAATATTTTTCTTTTCTAAGCAAAAATTTTAACAGGTCTTGATTAGCAAAGAATAATTTTTTCTTAAATATATTGTTACTATTAGTTGTCGTCTGGTTAAGCGAAAGCGAAAAATACTGTTTTTAAATGTTTTTAACTTACTGCACCTAAATACGTGCGGAATTCTATTTGCCTCTTTGTCTAAGCGAGTTCTGCGACCACTAGCCCAGAATATATTATTTGACAGTTACAAAAAGCGTTGTCATTGCCTCTTGAATTGAACTAACTGCCTTTCTACGATTCATACTGCTATAATGGCAACAAACTTTGAATACATAGATGTTTTGATTAAAACTTCAAGTTTTACACAATATAGTAATATGGAGATATATTATTATAATATAAAAATTCGAATTTTTTGCGTAAACTCTAAAATGTGGTTGCTCAATTGTTTTTTTTTTCATGTTACCACTTAATATTAGTACTTTGTTAATTAGACAAAAATTAATTCAGTTTGTTTTGGTTTTGATTGGTGCAAAAAACATTTTGAAAATATCATACAAATACAATTTACAATATACAAAACAATACAATTTAGTTTTTGCCCCTAAATTAGCCATCACGAGACAATCACTGTAATAATGCTGAAATCTTAGAGATAAGAAGATAACTTGACAATATTTCGAAAATTTAGGGTCTTCAGTGCCAGTAATCAAAGTTTACATGTCTGGTTATATAGAAAGCACATATAGAATGATGAAAATTAATGAAAGTTTAGAAACTCCAATCGCACTCGTATGCTGTTTGCTGTTTAGTAGAGTCTGGAGCAAATAAACTTTTAACTAACGGCTTGTAATTTTCTAGTGTTTGTCTTTCTCCAAAGGTTAGGTTCATCACTTAGCTGTTGATCACAATTACAATTTAAAAAATAGTGGCAAAAATCTGTTAAGATAGTAAAAATATTGCAAAAACTGAACTTGCAAATTACTGTTAAGAGATCAGTGACTTTAACTTGAATACCTCTGTGTACAGCTATTCTAATGAGTATTAATGACGATACAGCAGACTTAGTCTGAATTTAAGATAGACAATTCTTTGTACATTATATCTAAATTCTTTGACTCTTTTTTATAAAAATAATTAATAATTAAATTATAATTAGTTATAGATTAGTACAAAATAAGTAACCAGCTAGTACTGAAAATTGAAAACATTTGTAATCATATCATAATTGAGTTTTTAAGTTTTCAAAAGTGGAGAAAAGAATTTACATAGTTATGCAACTTTTTTGGGTACGCGTTACTAATGGAACTGACTGCGCGGGCTCATATCAATAAATCAGTCACTTTTGCTTTTATTAGAAGACGTCCCCAAGGGCAAGAGGATTGCCCTAGTTTCTTTTCATGGGAAAGAATATGGATTAGAATTCGGGCCTTGTGTTAGTTGACCCGGTTTCGACCTAACGATATTGATGAATTTCCCGGCTTTCGTTGTCAAACCCTTATATCAGTGATGTTGGCACGCGTCTCGATGCGATTAGAATGTGTATAAAGTCAATTCGATGAGAGGTAGCATTGGAGGACCTATTCAATAGTTTTATTTCTTCCGTTATTTCAACAGGCAGGCTATTTTTAGAACCAGACGGCATTGTATGCGCAAGGAAACTTATGCGGAACCATTTTATTACCGCAATTGCCAAAACTAGTAGCCCACCGACTGGTAAAAAAACTTCAAGGTTAGCGACAAAATATTTGATAATGATTGTTGCATAATAAATACATTTTAGTTCGCCATTTTTGTTGCTCGCAAAATATTCAATGCTAGTTAGATAAGGTCAGTTAATAAATAAAATATTTCGCATAGTAATATATTCTTTTCTTTGATGGGAGTCAAGTCACTTGATGAATAAATTGTCCGTTTTAATGTTCTAAAATCAAATGCTTACACGATAATTAAAATTTCCATCACGTCCATTTTTAGACCCAACCATTGTGTCAAATGGGTAATTTCTTGGCACAGTGGATTCGTTTTTTTACTCATTAATCTAAAGTGCTCAATTTTGCACTGATCAAGTATGCAAGCAAAGTGTGACACATTCACTGTGATGGAAATTTGTCATATTTGCACGCTGAGCTACTGCGGTCGAGTTTAATTTTGGGTGACGAGCATTGTGCAAGTGTGCTGTTGGTTTCTCATATATCTTTGCATGCGCTATAAACAATTAGTTTGAGGCTAAAATGGACACTGTACTATACAAGTAAATCTAAACGTATCAATTGTGAATGGGTTGCTTAAAACGTCTTAATTATAAACTGTTGCGAACCACTATCGCTTAAAATGTCTGCCTAGACTAGCATGGAGACAAAATTGCACAACGCACAATCAATGGCTAAAATAAAAAAAAAACTCATTACCATCAGCTGGGATCTGTTCTAGTCGATATAACAAAAGGTCCCTAATTGTAATTAGAACTTAACCTCTTATACCCTGGGGTAGAGCCAGTAAAAAAAACACTGCGACCGTATTACAAAAGAATAAAAATAGAATTACAGTACAACTTGTTTCTTGTCAGCGAAGAAGTACCAACCGTCTAACGGTGATTTTCTTACCAGCACGCAAATATTAACATTTATTTACCCTTAAAGAATATTACAGGGAGTACTACCATAAACAGTTAAGCAAATAATAGAATATTGTAAAAAACTTGAATACGAATTATTATTCATTATAGTTCCTATTTGCGACGACCCAACATTTATTTAGCATTTATTTTTGAATTAAAGGTTACCGGTTCTATAGCTTCGTTTTACTTTTAATTTTACATTGTTGATGATGAAAATTGAACAATTACTATTTATTGCACTACCAAAAATATAGTGCATTTGTTGCTTTAAAATTGTAAGTATTTTACAGTACCTTAACCGCAGACCTTCGCAGGACCGTGGTAAAACCCATAACAACAGATGTTTATTTTGCAATAAGTAGGTCTTGCCTGAGATGAACCGTAACGAATATTTGTAGAAATTTTTATTTGAAACGTAAATGGACCGTTTCAAATTTGATTAAGCATTGATGCTGCGGTTTATTTTCGAATTAGTAGAAGCGTTTATTTTAACATCAGGTGACATACATCGTTCTTAAGAGTTTAATTTAATTGCGATATGTTCGTATATATTATGGTGATGTGATACTTCCAGTAAGTACGTATTTAAATAACCATTTTCGTCTTGTGTGCCTGTCGATTAACAATATTCTTCGTCTTGTATTTTTGGATCTTCTTTATAGTTCTTCAATTTGCAAACAACTACAGTCTTTATTAAGCGGTATGTCATACATGTTTTAAGAATTGCTCGGCGCAAATATTGAAAACATACTTATATTCCGCTTGTTAGTGTAGGTAGGACGGTCACGAGTAAAGGTCTAGTTGGCAAGGTGTTCTATAAGGGCCTGCGGTTTTGGAAGAATAAACAGTAGGCAAAATTAATGACAGGGTCGGTTGTAAAAGCACTATAATTCTAGTCGAAGCATGTATATATGGGCGGGGGTCGTACAGCCTTAGCCGCTTCCGGCATTTTAATCTCCAGATTTCTCTATTGTGGCAATCCTCTTCTATTTGTCGGTGTATACCATACCATATCAGTTGTCTGCGCTCTATTCCCCCTAAAATATCCTCTTGCATATCTGCTCTTTCTCTAATTGTTTTCTTTCGGATATATTCCAATAGCGATATTCTGGATGCTCGTCTCAAGAGTTCTTCTTTTGATCTAGGTGCTATTTGCCATTTTCTGATCCACATGTTGTGATGGGTTCAATAATAGCTTTGTAAATGGTGATTTTTGTTGTCCTTGTGTTATTCTTTGACCACAAAATGGAATTCATTTATTGAATCGCCCTACGGCCTGTTATTAATATCTTTTTCGGTGTTTCCGTCGTCACTAATATAGCTTGCTAGGTACTTATACTCTTATATACATAATAGGTCAAATAGCTATTTTGATGGAAAGTTACTTGCGCAAGTGAAATTACCCTCCTTATTGTCCTGACTAAGAAATAAGAAACAAGAAAACTGTGGAATAAATTGCACTTTCAAAAACCAAGCTGTTATTGGTAGGTAATGTGAGGTCATTAATTATTCCTCCCCTTCGCCAAATCAACTGTAAGCACGCCACTGATCGAAGTACTTCCTGGTGGAACACAAAAGATTTTAATATGAACCTTTGCAATTTGGGTATGTTCACCTTCACAACGTCGAAGTTTAAGGAATGTTGAACTCAATGAGTAGGTATTTAAATGTCATTGTAAGTGTGGACAATATATAAACAATTGGAAAACAATGGTACAAGTCGATTTCGGCCTTGAGCGGTAACAATACGTGTAAAAACGTATAAACTGAAATTAGGAAATATGATAATAATAAATAACCGCGATTATTTCCACAACTATCAGCTACGTAATATTTTATTTTTATTAGTTAGTATTAGTTTGTTTATTTGTTCCATCAGATGGGGTTGGGAATAACGGTATGAAACGGTATAAATCGTCTTACCATTTTTTTTAAGTTTTGCATTTTTCAGTTGAAAGTTTAAGTATTTAAAATGACATTGGCAGACGTCTGTGACAAATCAATTGTAGTTGATTGTAAGTTCTTATTTAACTTCCATTTCACTATCGCACAAATGGCATAATATATGAAACCGTTACACTCACGAGCCTACATTATTAAAATATTAAGCAACAAGTTTGATAAACGGCACTTCAGGCACGTGTTGACGTTTATCAATGTAATGTGTATTTTAGACTAGGGATTAAAAAAAAATATTTTTCAGTATATGTGGAAATATTATTTGCCCATTATTTTAAAAAATTGTCTAATCAAATTCATTGATTATAGTATTTCCTTCCTAGCATATTTATTTCCAATTTAAAAAAAAAAGTTTGTTTAGCACAAAATGAGTGTCTTCTGAATTAACCTGTTTTTTTGATTGGATTCTCTAATTTGGAACTAAATTGAGATTTAAATTGGAAAAAAAGTTAGCTTAGTGTCTTATTAAGAATCTTAAAACGAAACATTGATACCGTAAGTTAAAAATTCGGACATTCTGTATAAAAAGCAAGTGAATTTCGAAGAAACTCGTTTTGAACACTGCAACGTTTGCATAGCTTTTTTAAAATTGGAAATAAATAGGTTAGAAACTAAATTCAGGAATTCATGAATTTGGTTTCACTAAAATACACATCTACAAAAACATTTTCATTTTAAGGCTTATAGCCAAAATCCATACGACGTTTTGTTTTTCTTGAACCATCATCAATTTCAATTTTTCTTATATGACACCAATTTGGACTTTTAAGACTTTGAATAGCATTAATACATATTACAGATACATTTTTGATACCATACAGGGTTACAAAAGTAGGTCAGTCCGTTAATCATAGTTTATATGGCTAAAATAAATCTACTTCCTTCACGTCACTTTTAATTTGATTGATATTATTATATCTCCATTAAATGTGATAATTATAATTTATGTTTTTAATTAACGTATGTTGTTCAAGCATTAGCCGTATCTAGGATGTTTTATTTAACAAAAATACAAATTGGTGTTTTTTTCGATCAATCTGTAGAATACGAGACAGTTAAGTGAAAATAATTCGTAAAAGAAAAAATACATAATAGATCATTTCAAAAGAAATCTCAAATTACCATCCAACTTGGTCCGTTTTCTTCTGATTTAACAATACAAGAATACATTAAAAAAGTTAATGTTTTTAATATCATTACATATTACGTATCGAAGAAAATGGAGGTCATATTCAGCAGTTAATTTATTAGGTAGCGTGTTAATTAGTTTCTTTGTATCTAATGAAATTAATGTAGATGAGTTGTTATTGTTTTTTTCTGTCATAAAAAGTTGTTATTATTGTAATACGTTTTCATAAAGGGGCAAGTCAGACTTCTCATCTGGATTAAAATGACACAATGTTTTAGCACATCTCTTCGATAAAGCAAAGCGGCACAGTTGCACCCACAGGACTCCTACAGTTAAAGGTCGAAATTGATATACCGCGTGGGATGGACTATATGCTGCAGGATCATCATTCTACCCACGGAGACGGTTTAATGTTGAATGTACTTGTATGTATATTATTGAATCTGAACGACAATATTTTATATAGTCATTATAAACCGTCTTCTCAGTGCAGTTTTGTGTAAACTGACCAAATATTTGTAAATTTTAATAGATCAGTTATATAGGATGTGCGGAAATGGTAAGCAAAAAGTTTAAGGACCGATTTTACTCGATAAATGAATATTAAAATTTGGATAAGAGTTTTTCGAACACTCAAAAATAACAGAATTACATGGTGAAAAAATAATGTATTTTCCCTTGTAACTTTTATTCTATTTTGCCTATTAACTTTAAATTTGGCACACTTATTGCTAATGTCCCTTATTATGTTAAGAACGAATTTGACATAAAAAAGTTAATGTCAATATGCCTGAACTGCCCATTTAAGAGAATGTCTTCCAACTCTCATGCGTAAAGTGTTTTGTAAAATTTTAAAAGCTTGTAATTAAAGCATTAAAACATACCCCGTTGTTAAACCACATTAAAATAAAAATTTGAAAAACAAACGTCAATATTAGGCAAACCATCAAACTCTTCTCAACTACCAAACACTAACGATCAACTATCGGAAACCAAAAAATCAGTTCTTTCAACAGGTTCCTAAACTAAACAATCCTAAACAAACTGCCTCTCAAACAGAAATTTGATTTGAAAACGCAAAAATCCTTAAAAAATCAAAACCTCCTAAATCTAATATTGCAAAGCCTGAACACATTGCCCTAAAATCTCTAAAATCTAATCCCAACATCGTAATCCTAAAAGCAAATTAATTAAATGTTACGGTAGTGAACATCAATGAATATCAGGAAAAGATTTAAAATATTCTTACAGACGGGTCATATCATCATCTTAAAAAAGATCCTGCAACATTTATGGAACGCAACCTTAAATATGTCTTTAAGGCTTCTTCTCTATCAGACTCCGTGAAAAAATCTGTCACCCCCCATGACTTTAAAAGTCCCTCTCTCTACGGACTCCCAAAGATTCACAAACCAGGCCCTTTGAGCTATTGTCAGCCCATTCTCCAACATATTTTCTAGCAAAATATCTACCTTCCTTATTCAAATCCTCTTACAGGGAAAACTGATAGTTTCGTACTTAATTCCTTTAACTTCATTGAACAATTAAAAAGCATTACATTAGATACACAAGATATTCTGGTTGTTTCGACCTAGAATTTCTCTTTACTAAAGTTCCTATTCCTGAAACTCTCACCATCATTTCAGATGTATTAAAATCCGAGAATCTGGATCCAAATCTTCTCACCTTAACTGAAAAATGCTTGTCTGGAACATATTTTTCTTATAACGGTCAAATTTTTGAACAAACGTCGGGAACAACTATGGGTTCTGCACTATCACCAGTCATTGCGAATATATTTATGGAAGCGTTTGAGAATAAAGCTCTCATCAAGAATTCCTAGTAGATTTTCTTAGACATTTAAACTCTATACACCCTAACATACGTTTTAGCATTGAAGTAGAAACTAATAACAGACCTAACATTGGGTCATTGTGTTTACAGGAAACCTAAGCACACAGACCGATACCTTAATGCATTGTCACATCATCATCCGGGCCAAAAATCATCGGTTATCAACTCTCTTGTTTACAGCAATCCCACACTTGCTACTGTTGTCCTTACATTGAAAACATCCCTGACCACATATCAAAAGTTCTAAAGAAATATAACGTCAAAACCAGATTTACCACTTGTCACAAAAATCTCTCAACATCTTCGATCCAGATGCTAGCAGTTTACAGCATTCTACGCATATGCGGCAAAGATTACATTCGAGAGACCGGACGAAAAATATCAACTAGGCTCAAAGAATATGAAAAAGCCTTAAGACTAAGACAAATAAACTTATCAGTAGTTGCCGGAGACAATCACGAAACCGGACATAAAATCTTATTCGATTAAACTAAAATTCTTGCATCTATTCAATTCTTCTACCAACGAAAAATCCGAGAGTCTATAGAAATCTATTAGCAACCTAACAATCTTAACCGCGACTCAGGTCTTTACCTGTCACCAAAGTGGGAGTTAGTCCGATTTTTTCCGGCTCTGCAGCAAAAGGACGGAGGTCTCCAGCCCGCTGATGCCTGAGCTGTGGAGACACACCAGGGTAGTGTTCATCCCCAAAGTAGGGAAGAACGACTACACGGACCCGAAGTCATACTGGTCCGTTTGCCTCACCAGTTTCATTATGAAAACCCTGGAGAGATTTGTGGACTGGTATCTGAGGCACTTGGTGGAGCTGGAAGCCCCTTTAGAGCCAACCCAGCATGCGTAACGAACTGGCAGGTCTTTGGGCTCGGCTCTCCACCATCTGACTTCCAGGTTGGATGAGGGTATGGGCTCAATGTCGGTGTGCGTGCTCGCGGTCATCGAAAGGGCTTTCAATAATATAGCCCTGTACTCGCAGAGCGGTAGTGCGTACTGGAGTGGGAATGGTCGTTGTAAACTGGATCCGCTCTCCCCTTTCTGTGGTGCCTAGTGGTGAACGAGATATTGCATATTCTGAGGGAAGAATTGGGGGTTAATGCCCAGGCATATGGAGACGACCTTGTGATAATGACACAGGGGACGAACGTGGGAAGGATGCAGGGGCTCCTGGACGGGGCATTGGTAATATTCTCTCAATGGTGCCAGAACAGCAAGTTAACTGTCAATCCCGCCATGTACTTGAGATATGGTTAGACTCCAAGTTGTCCTTCTAGGAACACATAAGATCAAGGACCAGGTCGGCCTTTGGAGCTCTGGGGGCGTGCCGGAGAGCTGTGGGGGGCACTTGAGGTCCCGGCCAAAGATCATGCATTGGATCTACGGTACCATAGTGGCGCCTATGCTCACGCATAGGGCAGTGGCATGGTGGTCGGGGACCAAAAGAGCGGGATAAACTGCAGAGATTGCCTCTGCGTAACGGGCGCCATGAGGACGACACCCACGAGGGCCCTAGTGACTCTGGTGGTCAGGACGGCTGTAAAGCGGGTTCTGGAGAGAGAGAACCTTCAAGCGGGGCCCGTATGACATTTTAGAGGGATGGCCAGGGGATCGCGGTGTCATGGGCATGCCGAGTGATGTCATGATCCCTGAGATGACCTTCTTTGACAAATGGACCTTTCTCTTCCCATCAAAGGAAGAGTGGAGAGGAGGCAGAGCTGGCTCCTGGGATGGACTTGTCACGGACGGGTCCAGAATTGGAGATTTGGCCGGAGCTGGAGCGTACTGCTGTCGGTCCCTCTAGGCCAGTGCTGCACCGTGTTTCAGGCCGAAATTTTCGCTATATTGATGGCGGCCACGGTAGCATTATAGTATTCTTCTGCTCTGAAGCAGGTACAAGAGTAAAATGTGAGTTAGTTTCAGTCAGGCGAAACATTAGCAAGTTCGACTCAACCAAAACCGACGCAGGAGGAATCCAGAAGTTTTTTAAGTGTTACAGTAGCTTGTGGAAGTTTCTTTGAAACATTCAAAAATACTTGTCACTTTCAAAAACGAACTTTTCCAACCACTGCCGGAAAGTCACTAGAATTCTAATTTTAAACACCAGGGTGCAGGTTGGCAACTACCTATCCGTCTATCTGCCACTCTCAGAACTCTTGACCATCATGGAATACCTCAGCTGATAATGCCCTGAAACCACCGTCAAATAATCTTGAGAAAGGATATTCAATATAAGCATGTGGAAATCATTTCAAACCTAGCTTTCAACTAATAAGACCTTTCAGAGTTTAACATGGCAGCTGAATGTTAGTGAATTCGACGCAGTTGTCAATTTTTTTTAAATGTATACCCAAATCCCATTAAATTTCTTGGGAAAAGGAGATCGCAGTTTAAAAATAACGTTATAGCCGTGTAAGGTATATCCATTTCATCTTATTTATATTATATCAACTTGAATTATCTAAGCGAAGTCAATGTAAAAAATTTGTATTGCATTGTTCAAATTCATGCCTGTAACATTGTCGGCGACTGCATCGTCATTGTTTGGACAAGGCCCATTTATTGGCAAAAATGACAAATGGTCAAACACACCAATGCCACTTAACTGCATAGAACTGCGTGAAACGAAACGAATGCGACGCAGCTGATTGCTTTCGCCGCAATTTTTACGGTCGCACCCACACTCACAAAAGCAGTTGCGTAAGTCTTTACACGTGTCCGTAATTATTATATTTTCTTTACCAACAATGAACGTGTCAATTTGCGTGGAAAAACAGCAATTTTCTGCATAAAAACTTCAACACTGATGCAAAGTCGTTTACTCGGTAAACGATCAGTGCCGTATCGAGTTAAAAAACTTCCTTAATAAAAAAATGGCAATATAGGCATTTTTAACTTTTACTTTCAACTCTGGTAAAACGCTACAGTTACGACTTTTGCAAACGATATCAAATTCAGGTGGTTTTTATTTTGCGATGTCTGTCCTACAAGTAAATATCAAAAATTATTAACACAAAGGAACTATTAACTCTCATATTCGTTAAAGGAAAACATTTGCGCACAAGAAACTTTCATTTGCCTCCCTTTAAAACTTTTAAATTAAGTTAAGACCACACTTGTAGTTAATTAAGTTTTATTAGATCGAAATTTCCCTGATGGTCAGCGCGCTGCATTCGCACCTTTCGATCCATTATTATCCAGCACAGCTTCACTCACTCTCCTTTCACGGACAGTGTGGATAGTTCCTCGGGCTCAATCATCAATATAAGAAGGACAGGCTTTTCATATTGTTTATCAACAATCAACATGTGAGTTGGCAAAGCAAATATCGATGGTGTGTTTCTTCTGGGAGTGACCAAACTAGAGGAAACGAATAACACTAAGGAGCCACCATCGAAGCTGAAGAATCTAATGAGAGAGATCATCCTAGATAAAGCTCTATATCTATGGAGAGAGCTAGAATAAATCCTCTCCCAAACTTTAACTCTTGAATCTTAACTCCTACCACCACGCCACACTGTAGACTATGCGGCAGAATAACATAACAATCGACGAGGGCGAAGGAACATAGAGTGCAATTCCCAGGAGCAACAGCACGCATTCTCCGAAAAGAACACCCAGAAATAGAAGAGTAGCCCATAAATTTAAAGATTACCTTTTAGGAGTATCAGTTAGGGAAGTGTGAAGAAGGAAAATAGCTAGAGAGTAAAGGAACAAGCCTAAATATACTTCTTGAATTTTAATTAATAGAAATTTTAATGAGAAATGAGGTATACACACTGATAAAAGGAGGGTATTAATTTTAGTTAGGTTATTGTATCCACGGAAAATAGAAATTGCCAATAGTTTGAGTATTAGACTTGGAAATTCAGGGTCGAAATAGGAGAGACACCGTTAGGCAGTCAGTAAGAACTAGTTCAAATTAAAATGTGAAAATACCTCTGGTTGTAAACGTCAGGTAATTAAAAGAATTCCAAATTTTCTCTCGCTTGAGTTGGAGCCGTCGAAGCGATCGATCTCATATTGTAGCGTTATATAATAATGCGGTGATCAGATATATCCCTGCCAGCTTGCATTCTGATCACTGCAGCTTTAGATAGCAAAGAAGTTGCAAAATAATGCTAATTTCGTCTTTATTAATGCCAGACATTTCAACATATATCAAAACTAAACTTCCGCTTAAAGTTTTAAAAAATATGGAGTCACCAGTTTCCTTTTCTTCAAGGGACGATGGAAATGGAAATTTTCAATTTGGAAAGTTTCCGATTCATAACACTTCCCACACGAATAGAAGGAAGCGCTACTATTTGGGTCTCATTGTGAAAAAAAAGCATAGGTGCTGATTTTACTTGACAAACAATTTTTTGCCGATCGCTTGCAATGCGTAACTACGATTCCATTGCCGTTATTAGATAGCCAAGGTTAGCTTTGCTGCCGTTTCCGTTATGTATTTCTTTTTGTAATTGCATAGATACTTATTAAATAGAACGTCCGATTTGTAAGCTGCAAGTAGGTGCAAAGGGTGCAAGCTTTCTTCGACATCTTCCCGTTAAAAATTTTCCTCGGGAATACGTAAATTAAAATTAGAATGCGGTGTACCTTGGATTGGGTCTGTATTCAAGGTCGCATTGCTTTAATTTTAATTCATAACAGAGTAATCTAATACATTATTACAAAAACAACAACAAAACATTTAGGTAATGTTTGGAAACCAAATCGGATTATCAAAATTTTGTTATGGGTAACAACTAATAAATCGGTATTGTACGGAAGCATTTCATTTTGACACATGAAAACATCTAAACTTAGCCACATTTTAATAGTCAACCCTCTAAGTCCATTATTTATTTTTATGTCAACCAAAAAACATTTTACCGTCTGTAATATACAAATATTTTGTATTTGTAGTCGTTATAAGAAATAAAACTGATCCAGCAGTGGTTCTCGAACAACACATTATTGGTTTCAGTTTGATTTCAATTTTACTTAATTTCCTAAAGTGCCTAAAACAGCTCCATAATGGCCGGAAGACGTCGGAAAACGTTTTTCATATTTAAATAAAAAGCTTGAATGAGAATAAATAATTTAGTTTTGTTTAGTTCACCCAGTAATATTATGCTACAGTTCGTACGATGTACATTACACTCTGTATAATTAGTTCACAACACTGCACAATTTCTATCCAAAAACATTAAACATAATAATGGATACTTGCTTATACTATATAGGTACTATATTTGACCAATAGTAAAATTTGTCAGTCGTTTGAACTGATAGCTGCTTTAGTATGAGCTTTGAGTTCCTAATATTCACAGAGCATACAGCCAACACACTGACGAATCCGGCCAGATCAGGAGTATTAACTACAACATTCGTGAATATTACGTGTTTTTAATATGTATTTTATATTAAGTAAAAAGGGATAGAAATCATTGTGTTAATAGTTTGTTTTAAAATGTCTATTAACAAAATGCAATCATATATTTGTAATATTTGTAATAATTGTCCGACACACCAGAGAGATGCCATCATGGAATTTTGCGAGAGTTAGTTACAGTATTCTGGAAACTTTGATAATTTCTAGCATTTTATATACTCTCTCTCTCTCTGCTTCTAATGGACTATTCAGTATATCTATAAGACTCTCCAACTGGTTAAACATGTAGAATTTCAAAATGTCCAAATAGACCGTACAGATCACCGCAGCCTTACCATTACTACTGCTAACATTAAACGAAATTTCAGCATGAAGTCTATTTAATTTTTTTTAAGGTTGCGGAAAAACTGTTGCTAAGAAATGTATTTTTTTACAAGGATAAAATGAGAAGTAAAACTTTTTATTTAGAGAACGTAAGCGAACTAAAGGAACCGATCATAGCTCGCTACATCACCCTGTATAATACGACCTGTTATTACAACTGGATGCAGGTTAATTACTGGTCAGAACATTAACCACTCGTATAAAATTTAATGGACCGTGTTAATTTAAACTTAATGCCGAACCGCGTTACCAATTAAAGTCAATTTTGATAACATAAAAAGCGAAAACCTCTTTACGTAAATCGATATTCGTCGAACTCTTTGTCGGTAGTAATTTGCATGTGCGGGAAATCCTGCACTTGCATAAACATTGGTGCAGGTTATTGGTTAACATAGCTCGATATATCAAGGGAATATAAATTTTGTAAGAATTATTCTAAATATGTTTGAACAGATTATGCGCTGGCTATTGAAGTTAAATTGTTTTCATTGACATTATGAAGTAATGTGTTCTTCACAGTCAAGATTTTGTATGGTGTAGGGTGGTTAAAATTGATCAACCAGTTACATAATTTTCAAAGCTGCAAAACTTAGCTTTTTCAAATACGACACTTTGTATAGCATTGTATGATGTGAAGCATAACTCAATTCTACATTCGCTAAGTTAGGGCTTCTCACTATATCTTCAATGGTATTCTTGTTATTTGATATGTTCTACCTTTCTATGAATTTTCCATTGCGGAGTTGTATAAAATAACTAGTATACTCAATGTCCGTACAAACTAAAGAGAAATTATTCAAATGTGCTAACAATGCCTTTGCTAATCCAAAACCAGGGATATCGAAAGTGATCCGTTATGGGAAGAATGCTCGATGGAGTTCATTCAGTGTATGAACCAAAATGTCAAATTAAATTATTGTTATGGTTTCGTTTAGTTTCATTCTGTGTCTCTTGCTTCTTGCGTTCTAAGTTTTGTTTTTTATTTGTTGTTTTTAATTAATTATTACGCTTTAAATTTAATGTTTCCATTTTAATTGTTCTAGTTAAAGCGATTTTTTGCCGTTTGCCATGTTCATTTCATTTTTGAACAATATTTTTTCAGTGTCTGCCAAAAAAAAGTTTTGCAGCTGTGAAACAGATATATTTAGGATAGGATAGTACTCAATTCAACCCTCCCAAACTTTTTTGCGCGGAGCCTCTGTTTTCTCTCTTAGATTCTCTGAAAACTTTTGAATAATTTTCGTAAACTGTGAATTTTGTACTAGAGGTACCAAAAATAGAAAAAAATCTTTAAAGTTCGGCACATTTTAAATAAAATAAGATACGTATTTTATTCCTAAACAATCCCATTAAGAATATTCAACTTAATTTTTTAGGCTGACGTTCAAAATAACGGCTAATTACTTTTAATATTTTCTTTTTTTTTTCTATTTTTCGTCTTCTTATCCTTGTCTCATTTATTTTGCGTCTAATAACAATAAGCATTAAAATAACCACTATCCAATAAAAGATAAACAAAGAAAAGCTCTTGTCATTAACGAATTTCTCTTGCTGCATCCTTATCTTGAAAACACCGTACAAGTGCTGAAACAACTGGAACACAAAACTGAAGCATGGTTAGAAATAACACGGTTATTCAATAGATCATTTCATTTATTGTCTTGCCCAGAGGGCTGGATAATGGGTACATCAGTCAAGAGTGAACATATCAAGACGGACATTCAGTGGACGCTGTTGACACCTCCAGTGATATGCACAGTTGCCTTTTTTGTGTTTTTAAACAAAAAAAACACAGTTCAGCAGTAATCAGTATGGAAATACTACGCGCACTATTATTAAAATGTAGATAACTATCAAATTATCCTGCAAATTTTTAACCCTCCTTTTAAACTTTCTACTGAACTGTATTTCGCGATACCGTTAATTAAATAGCAATCAAATGATGAAATGTTTCTTTAAAAATCCTCCTCGAATGTTTTAAGCAGTTTTAAAGCCCCTATTGCTAACAATATGCTAAACAAAAGTATATTCTAATGTTTCAACTAATATCCTACACGAACTTGCCGTCTCGTTTGTATGTAAAATTCGACATTAAGCAAAAAAAGTGAAATGACCATGAAATGATTTGAATATTATTGAATAAACCTTTCCAATGAAAATATGAAGGACCTCGCAGATTTTGATGCGAAACTGTAATAATGTTTGTAATTTATGTTGTAATACTCATTTAAAAGATGTTTTTCAAAGCCCGAGAGAGCTGCAAACTTTAAAACCATTCTATCTATATGCTAACCACCATGTCCATATTCCAAGAGCTGATTGCTTAATAACTGGTATCCTAAATTGTTGTGTTGTAATATTATTTTGAGAAAATCAGTTGTTAATGTAAGTGTATTATATAGAATGTGTCATTCTGTATACTATATAACCATAAAGACTTTAAAAACAGATTAATGGATTCCAATCGGAAGCTAACAATCAATGTCGCAAATATCACCTTTGAATTTTTGGCGCACCCTAGAGCTGAACCGAGTGATGTTGAAAAGTTTGTTCTCTGGTCAAAAAGGTTCTTTACAATATCACAAATTAAAAAAAATTGCGAAAATTCAACTAGTTGTTAGTTTTCTTTACGGGGTTCTATATGCCCGGATATTCAAGGACCCATTACCCAGTTACCCCTTTGTACGGAAATTAACTCCAGAGAGTGACGGCAAGTTCACTTTTATCAAATAATCATACAAAAGTTCATTACTAATATTATGAGGCAACAATAAAAAAATCTACACACTTAAGGTAAAAACAACTATAGATACAAAAATGTATTATAATTTACAAGAATTTGGTAGTATTTATCATATTTAATATACCAGGATCCATTTTTTAGTTCGATAAAAAAAATGCAGCGCACTTTTACATCGATGTTCTGTACAATGTTCTAGTTTATCGATTGTTTTTTAGTTTTGGCTTCGTTGTTTCTGTTTTGTCTATCGTGAATATAAAACGCGTATTTATAAACTTGATACGTAATTTATTGTTTTTTTGCAACGAATAAAACATTTCCAACACTATAATGAATTTCATAGCAAAAGCAAAGCAAATATATTTTTTAAGCACGATGTCACACAATCTTAAATTGTCTAATAGTTGCCACTTCTTGAAACCACAATAAGAAATCATAATAAGTCCGTGGCCTGACACCTTTTTTAGAAATTGTCAGAACTATTTACATATTATCTTCCTAAAATACTAAAAAATCATCTACAATCCCTTTTTTTCGATTTCACTCACATCGGGTGACCGCGGGACTCATGTTTTAAATATCATAACGTAACGTATATTTTATTACATTTTTGCACCCACAGCTTTTTTGTGATTATTTTGGATTAATAGTTTTTTATCCCATTTATCTAGTACAGTTTTTGCCCAGAATATGATAATATTAGAATTAGAACCTTAGCTTAGTTTCCATTTGAACCATTAAAATTCATTCCAAAGTAAACTTAATGATTCTCATGTAATACTGGAAAATGATCAAAACTCTATTATTTAAAATTAGAATAGTAGTATACCTAGTACATTTAAGAAGTATATTAGAACAAATTTAATTAGAACAAAAAATGTTCAGATTTTCGCAGTTTTTAATGCTTTATGGCAGCTGTTTCGGCAACACCATGCCTTTGTCAAATACAAAATATGACTCTATTCCGACATTTGTATATAAAAACAGGTAGTAATAGATTTAGTTATAAGTTTAAATTTAACAACGGAGACGCATTTCAATCCAATTGGTCATTAAGTAATAAATTCGAATATCTCATTTTGTTAATCTCCATAGCTTCCAACAAATTTAGTTTTTTGCTTTTTGAATGATGTAAAATAGCAAAATTATAGTCAAAGTTTAAATGAATGGCATAGTGTTGCCGAAACCGCTGCCATAAATCAATAAAAACTTTGAAAATCTGAACATTTTTTGTTCTAATTTAATTTGTGTTGGATGGATGAATTTTCATCAAGTAAAAGCCACATCAGTCCGATATTAACTTGTCATATTTCTATTAATAAACCATTAAACGCCATGTTGTCTACCAATAATTGCTCAATTTCCACGTGTGTGAAATAGATTTAAAAGTTTTAAAACTTCATTTATGATTTTTTAATTTATTTTTTAAAATGAATTAAAATGGCGCATATTAATTACTCAAACGAGAGTTTGATGATTTTAAACTAATAAAAGTTTATGAAGTTAATGTGATTTTTAATAATTATAGCGATTATTTCTAGCATCAGCCCAGTTAGGCATACCACTATTTCACGTCTTTTTTAAGGAAATTTAATTGTCTTATAAACTTTTCAAAACACACATTTTAAACGTCCACATAGAATAAATTGACTTTTTGTGGCTTTCCCCAATTCTACCTTTTGTGGGTTTAAATGGTAGCAATTATATTTTGTAAAAAAAAAGAAAAACAATTTCAAAAAGGGCACTAGATTAAATATAAGTATTAAGGAAAAACATTTTGGTTTTCTATAAACGTCGACCATCAATCACCCGGTATAGCGGAGATAAGTTCAGGCACGATAGAGAAAACAGATAGAATTAAACGAAAATCCGAAACGACGTCGAAGTCTGTATTTTAGTATCATTAGCGGGGTATTTTAAACAGCCAACATAACATCATATTTATCACATGCAATTTAATAAGTAAATTATATAACATATTTTTTCATACAATAAAAGTTCGTAATACCGATCTACGTATGTATTTATAATTTACAATTTTTTAACGACTTCATCGTTTATTAAGTAAAAAAGCATTTTATCAATTCCAATAAAGCATTTTTCACACAGAGCGGGCTTTGCGGGCCCAATTGTTTATATCACTCGCTAAATATGAGACGCCCTGTATAATAAAAATTTTAATACTTGGATATGATATTGGTGACACTATATTTGTATGTGTGCGTGGTATCTACACTTACGGATTTTCCCTTAATTTTCATTTACACTATTTACTAAATTGTCTACTTCTCTGACTATTTTAAGTTCTTTTTTCATCACTTTATGCTGTGTTTTAACAATGTTATATATTCTGATATAATTTAATTTTTTTAACAAAGTTCGTGTTTACGTTGCTCTAAATATTTCTTGAGCACTCCTTCGATAAACACTTGTGTTTTGCCCAGTTTTGTAATCACTTTGGGATATAGTCCTAGGTATATTTTGTTTTCGGAAAACCCACTAGACAATATTTAGAGCACTCCGGTTAGAAAATTGTCCTTAGTTTTAATAGTCTATTCGTTACACTAGTTTTAAAAATTAAGCAGTACCCTTTTTGTATAAGCTGGTGGGTGAAATACCCTTTCACTGAAAACAAAAATAAGTATTTAGTAGAAGCATACAATCAAAGCCCTTTGCTGTAAAGAAAAACATCTTCTGTTCTGCTTAATAACAAATAAAAATCATTTGTTTTTTTTTTTGTTCTAAATTAAATTGTCTGTTTTTACGACAGATATTTTTCTTTTTTAAGCAAAGATATAACTCAGGCTGGAGAAAATTATATATCGAGACAAACATGTACATGCTAATATATTAGTAGTTACCTACAAAGGTGCGGTAAATAAAAATTTTCTGAGAATTGAGTGGTATGAACAACTTTTTTTTCATTTTTATTCTACACGAATTTGCAGGCAACTAAAAGAATTTTTTCACTTCATTCGTTGCTCCTCGTTGAAGTCTTACTACTTCGGACCAACTAAACATCAAGCTAATTGTTACTCGATAGAAACACTGGTTTTTTACTTACGTGTCTAACGAAAATTGTTATATAAGTTGCCTTACTTTCCCTAAATCTGTTGTCTGCGTCAGTTCAGAAAACACCTCCCATTTTTATAGCCTCAGATGTTTTTCTTGACGGTACAGGGGATATTAAATAATTAATTTAATTCAATGATAAAGTGCAATTTACTTACTTTTTGCGCAATGAAATATGAATATTAGTAAATATTATTCGACTCTCACTTGACTCCGATACGAGAACTTTTAGCAGAAGAAGATGCGATTTTTAAAGGTATGCAAAAGTAATTATTTTTACTGACAACAGAATTTTATGAACAATGCTTTAATTATTGTATCTTGAAATAGCCGAGATTAAGGGCAGTTCCCAAAAAAGGTTTTCATAATTTTTTATATTTTAATTCAGTTTGATCTACATATTTTTAAATCATAGACATAATGAAAAAATAATCCAGGGGAAAACTTGCATAAAGAAAATTAAAACTACGTGTTTTGGACATTGTTCTTGTGGTTTCCTGAGTATGCTGGAATAAACATAAAGAAAGTAAGTAAGTAAAGTATAATTAAAGTTTATCAAACCGAACCACGAAATACGAGAAACAAAAACGGATTCCGCTTCTGAACAGCCGCAACAGCGGTGCGGGGAAAGAAGTTGGTAGTCGAGAGCGTGGGCTTGAGTGAGACAACTTATATGTATTCTTTAAATTTTGATCTGATCTGCGTCGGCTTTTAGAGCCGAGGAAATCCAGATGGTGAAAACCAATACGACATTATTTACTTTCTATTATCATTATTATTATTATTATTATTATTATTATAATTATTATTATTATTGTTAATTATACGAAATCTTATATCCACCAAAGTTTCCATTGTCTTTATACCAAATAACATTATCGATTGGCATACAATTCAAATAACTTCTTTACATATTTAAATATATAAAAATATTTTTCATGCAAATCCTTTTCTGTTTTAATTGATGCGGTGACGTAGTTTTCACCCGACAATAAAAAAAAACATTCGAACCAAAAACTTAATTTCTTTGCATCAATTTTTTACCAGGTCTTTTCTATTGGGTCTAGGCTATTGTGCGAACTATCCTAATTGCATGCTCAAGCAATGATTTCGAATAAAATGTTATTTAACGGAAATAACACTGATAAATCGACTGAGAAGCACACAACAATAAAGATAAAAGTGTGAATATCCGTACCTATGCGCAGGAGAAGTATCTTCGGTGGTTTAACACGCAGCTACGAGGTCGGTGATATGCAGTAAAGTGAAGTAATGAAATCGCAGATGTATATGCGAAAAGTTATATTTTGGATCCAAGAGGTTAGGCGTAGTATGTGGTTTTAATAATAGAGGAGATTGTATTAATTTATTTGCAACTTCCACCATATGGTCAAGATCCAACGACCGAAAGAAAAACAAATTAAATTTCTATAGTTAGAATTTATTTAACTTCAGTTAGATGTTTCAGGTTTTCATAATTATCTTTGGCAATCTATCTGATATAACTTGCAGAACTAAAACTTGATTAGAACCACATTTATAACTCAACCTAACTGCGACTTTTGGCATATTCACTGCTCGAACCAAATAGCACGACAATGGGAAAGATACGGTGTTGCGAATTTATAGTTTGAGGGAATCTAAACTAGCCACCGAGCTTCGGCGCGATAAACCAAGAGAAGGAGGTCCACTAACCAGGGATGTGGTTCCAAACAATTTGTACCATCCAATCACTATGTTGCTGAGGTTCAAATCATCGAGCATGATCTGCGCAACGCCCATAAACACTTTTTTGCCTTCGATTCTACCGTAATCACCCCACACGGTCACCTAAAAATAAAATTGAAAATAATGAATAAAGGCATTAATTTTGAACCATTGGAGATATCAAAATAATGTTTGAAATATTTGGAATGTACCAAAACTTTTACTACAATAACATTTTCTTTTACGCTGCAATGCTAAATTTCAAACAAAAAATATTCAAAATATGACTTATTTGCATATCTTTTAGTTGCCTTCTAAAACATATATTTTTTGCTATGATTTATATTTATCTAAACTTACGTGCATAGAAATCGGCCCATCGTGAACTTTTGACTTCAATTTTTTTTTTTTTTAGAAACTACGGACGAAATAAAAAAATATATGCTTTAATACGAGCTTAAATTAATAAAAACTTATTTCTGTTTTTTAGGTTTAGCATTGTAAAATAACTGCACGAGTCAAATTAACTTTTTTTATTACTAAAAACAAATAGGGTTACTGACAATTAGCAACTCAACCCCCCTCAATGACTCCCTCTTGCCCTAATAACATCTCTGACTCGATTAGCCATAGATGTAATCAAGTTCGCTATTGTTTCTTGTGAAATATTAAGCCATTGTTCCTCTACTCCAACAATAAGCTCTGGAATCGAAGTTGGGGTATGAAGTACGAATTCTCCGTTTCAGTTCATCCCATAAACATTCGATCGGATTGAGGTCGAAACTGCATGCTGGCCACTCCATAACTCTTAATCTTCCAAGATCCTTGTGATGTGAGGCCTAGCCTTGTCATGCATAAAAATGAATTCTTCTCCAATAATCCAGTAACCTGATAAAAAATCCTCGATGCACCTAGCACCTGTTAAACCTCATGCCCCTTAACCACGGCCGCCCTTACGGATTAAAACAGGATCGGATCGTGCGTCCATATAAATTGCACCCCATGTCGTGAAGGAGCCACATCCATAAGGGCTCCGCTTTTCATTGCAGAATTCTGTAAATCCTGGTCTTCGGTACACTTTTTTTCGTCGGTCACTACCAAAAGTCTATGTCTCTAGTCTCATCTAAGAACAGAACAGACCACCATTGGTCCAATGTTCAATTCAGATGATCCCGTGCGAAGCGTAGGCGTGCTTGTCGATGAGCTGGAATACGTTTTGGACCAATTGCAGTTGTTTTTGGGCTCAGGTTCGGGTTCTTTGAGTCTTCTTCTCAGTATCCACTGACTAATAGCCACTTGTCGAACTTCTGTTCTTCTGTTCTATTGTTGCACTTGAACCGCATTATTTATTATTGTTGATACAACAAAGCGATCATCACGAGCCGTTGTAATTTGCCTTCTGCCTGTTCCAGGGCGCCTAGCAAAGGATCCAGTACTCCTCATACCGTTGGGATACTCTTCAAATTGTTGCGCGTGTCATATCCAGTTGTCGAGCAACAGCTCGCTGATGCAGTCCGCTTTCGATTAAAACGATAACTTGAGCGGCTTTTTGCTGTGTAGTATGCATCAAGCTAACACAATTAAACGCTATCCACATGGTTAAAAATGAATAATGTGAAAATTCCAGTTGCGAAGGCGACTAATGTAAATCTATAACAAGTTTGTTACTCAGCACATAAAAGATCTACACTCTTTATACTGAAGCATATTATTGTCTTCCAAACAGCATGTTTATTTTTTGGGTCAGATGAATAGATTCTAGAAAAAAAAGCCAGTGGGCCGATTTCTATGCATGCAAGGTTATTATGAAAAATATTGTAGGTGTTTAACTTCGACGCCTATGCCACTAAAAAATTACATCAATAGACGTCCTAAACTAAACTTTAACTAAACTTTAACCTCGTCAAAGTTACCTAAAAAGGTAGTACACATGTTATAATAAACAACTATTTATTGTTAATGTTAAGCTAACTTATCCTACTACAAAATAAAATAACACTAGTTTATGAGTAAGTACTAACCTGAAGAATGCAATTTTGATAATTCTCCCTAAATGCTAATTGTTGTTGGTACAATGGATCCAGAGTTCGGCGAGCTGTCGATGTTTTCGCTTTCGCTATACATTTTTTTCCGTTTACCAGATATACTTTTACGTAAGGCGCTGTAAAATAGAAAATAAAGGTAGAACAGTTCATTACGTTAATATCGTGCTGAATCGTAAATCTTCAGGATACATTAGAAAAGGCAAATATGTAAATTTGTTGAAATTGTTAAATAAAGTCCGCAATCGCCAACGACCCATAACTATTAATGTTTTTATGAGGTAGCATGCTATAAAAATGATTTATTAAAAAATCGTAATCATAGAAAGTAATATTGAATGAATAAATGAAAAATAAGATCGAAAAGTCGTGAATTCAGCCACTCAGAAATGATCCATGTACTTATGAGGCCAGAAAATATATCAACTACTTTGTGAGAAATAAACAGAAATTACTCTGAAGAAAAAACCTTAAATTATAGCCAAACAATACAGTAGCAACATCTTTTATACTTTTGGTTTTCAAGGAATCACTTATTTTGCATATTTTTTGTGGAAAGCAAATATTTTGCAGGTAGATAACAACTATTCTAGAAAACAGTTGAAAGTCCTTTTTTCTAATACCTAACTATTTAGTTAGAATCTCGAAATAAAAAGCAAATTACTATGAAAATTTATTTTTGCGTCTAGCGCCTAATTCTACAACTTTTCTACACAGTATATCCATCGCGTTAATAACAAAATAAGAAAATCTCTCTAAAAATTGCGGACAATATAAGACTATTAAAAATATTTAGTCGATAGAACGGCATTGTAAACAGTCCCATTTTAGGAATGACAGTATGTCTTGTTTTCAATAAACGTTGAAGCATCAATATTTTGTAAACATCATTTTATCTATTTTTTTTTTACAATCTCCAGTTCTTCGTTGACCGAAATATACTTACCGGGTAGAACTTTAGATCCCGGCCGTGCTTGAAGACCTCTAGCCCTAATTACTTCGACCTCCAGGAAACCTTTTTGGTAACACAGAGACAGCTGGATATCTCCAAGAGCTGGCGCACCAAGTACTTGGCGTCCAACTAATTGACCGGGTCCTAATCCGTCTATAAAGTCAGCTAATTGACCTCCTTCGCCTGTTAGTCTCAGTGATGGCGACCACCTGGTTTTGAAATTAGTATTAAAAGAAAAATTTCCAGAGTCTTTTACAAAATTTCAACCCAACTTTCGGAAATATTTGTATATTACACGATGAGAGTAGGAGCTACCTAGTATAAATCAGTATGTTATTGAGAGTAATGAGCATTTAAGAGCAGACACAGACATGTACATAGAGAGAGATAGACAGAAAGAGAGGAAAACCGGGCCAATAGCTAATAAATCTACCGATTGTGATATTTTGATAGTGTGAAACGGGTGTCGACCGTGCTTCTAGACGGTGCTATAAAACTCATGCAATAATAACGAATTACGTCCAATTGTAGTTTACGTCGTCGTTTATTTACTGCTGCTGATCTTGTTCGTTTAATTTTTCCGTATTATCCAGGCCAACAAAAGTCATGCGTAAACAAATCAAATACATACCATGGTGGCAGAATTGACAAAACCATTTTTAAAAAACTTCGCAAGGCTGTGTGTATAAAGTTATAAATTCCAACGACATATATTCATGCTGCGGATTATATTTGATACGGGGATGTTTTGATTTACGATCCATTAACACTCTATAAAATTAATTCTTAGCATCCTTGCATCAAACCATCACGCGCACATCTAGTATACAAACCAGAAAATAAAAATATATTAAAATAAATGCAAAAACTGCAGCCAGATCACACACGTGGTCAACAGTGAATTCATTTTTGTGTTTGTTACTTACGAAGATCCCTCTGAACTTGAGATGGAGTTCAGGCTAGAAGCCCGTTGACTGGATTCCGAAGACCTAGATGGTACGCTAGGTACGACCTCTTGGGAGCGTTGGATGCTGCTACTAGTGGATACACGTTTTCTATTGTATCCGCTGTCTGCCACCACAAAATTATTGTGCTTAAATCTCCCAGTAGTGCACCACATATATTTTCCACATTTATAGCTTCAGACAGTTTAATATGAAATTAAATAGGCGACGAATATTCTTTACAAAATGATTTTGTTACGATTAAGTTAAAAACTTTGAAGGTGTTCCGTAGAAAGGGCAAACTTCAGTTGAGATCTAATAGTTGGACCTCTTCACAAATAAAAATGGAATCGTGAAAATATCAATACGAAACTAGTGCGGGCGGGAGCTTATGCAGCTGAGCTGAAATGACAATCAAACTAGCTTAAACCACACCCGAAACTACAACTTATACAATTAGCACTTTTTTATTGATTTTGGGATGATATTCGGATTTAATCTAAAGCGCAGATCAAGTAAATCATCTTTTGCTAATAATTACAAAATGCAGGGACTTTTTTTGCAACTTTCAGGCAATATGATACGTAACGGTACCATGAAGTCAATGACATTTTATCCAAAGGAAACTCGCTTATTTTAAACGTCAATGTCATTTTTCATTTATAAGGTATCACATTTTAACAGTTTATAATTAGAAGACGAGAAAAAATATTAAGATGCACATCGGTTTCCTTAGATTTGCAGATACTATCTCTGACACGCAATCAAAAGCCCGATTTAAAACGTGTAATTGTTATAACTTTTCAAAAAGAAAAAGATCCAGAAGACAAATAGAAACAACTATTCTATACATTAAGTTTATCACCTACACAAGAAAAAATACGCATTTACTGCTCTTGCTCTCTCTCTCTCTTGCCACCGTATGATTTCAAATTTTTTGAATAGCTTGTTTCCTTTATGCTTTAAATTTTTTAACACCTTAACGCTTGAGATTTTCTAGTCATATCTAGGTACCTATTGTTTACTTTGTTTACTCTTTGTATACAGCAAAACTAAGAAATGACACAAGTATTATGTTATTGTTTATTAACTGTGAAATTATGCAATTCGTAAATAACATTTTTAGTTACTCGTTTACTAAACCCTCACTCTACTGCTACTACTATAAATTTATTTAACAAGAATGGGGATCGCAAGTTATAGAGGCCAAAATTTATTTATTTTTTAATATTCGCATTGACCAGTACGACGTATCAAACTATGAACGATGCGTCCAAATTGCGATTTGATTGAAGAATTTAATCAGGTGCTTTTCACGTCTCATAATTATTTTATGAGTTATGTGGATTTTAATTTTTAAATTTCTCTAAATACTAAATAGACTCTTATTATTTAAAATCATTGGAGAATTACTTCACTTATTCCTTTTCAACTATAGAGCACATTCGAAACCGAAATAAAGTGTAAAGCGACAACTGTATCACTAGTTGATGTTTTGTTCAAGATAGATCCACCCACGAACTCCTTTCTGTGTGTGTAATATTCTGCGTATGCATCGAATGGAAGCATCTTTAGATCCTTGTTTTGATTTAGGTTCGTCGCAAGTTACTAGGCTTTTAATCAATGATGTATCAAGTCTGCTTTGGAAATAATATCATTTCATCATATAAACATGGCAGGGGCGTTATCAATGTATTATGATATCGACATTTCACAGCCAAGTTAGTGGCCCAAGTAAATATTTGCTTAAAAATTATATTCGAGACTAAATTGTATCTTTGCCGACGAAGGCAATGAAAGGTAATGACTAGATTTATCATTATTATTCAACCTTTACTTTAATACTTAAATAATTTAATTTCTGGTTTACCGTATAAAATTTTTTTTAGAGATAAGTCCCTACATTTTTAGTCAACTAATGATTTGATGGCAATGTGAAAGAGGACATTTTTTAAAAATGTTAAAAGGTAATAGTCGAATGAATGACGCACGGCTTAAAATTATGATTTACTAAATACAAATTAATTTTTTTCGTTTATTTTTCAAAGCTAAGTGACATTTCTCTTAATGTTTGTCAAATTTGTACTTATATTAAAGAATGAAACTAAAGTAATCTTATCCAATAAAGTAAGCTCAAATATTAACGATATTTCATTACATACCTTAGTCGGTCTAATGGCGATAAATTAAAAATTTGCGTTAGAGTAAAGAATTTCAAATAGGTAATCTTGTAGGTTAATATGTATAATAAACTCAAACTTCCGATACATCTTATATTACCAATACATTACAATAAGGGCCACTAATGAAGGCATTTCTAAATAATATTTTTGTACAGACCAAATTTTTCAGGTGAAAATTACGTATATAAATTTTTATCACACTTGTTAATTTCATATTAAACTAATTAAGTAACCAGCAATACTCGGACAGCTAGACTATTATAGTTCGTTGTATATAAAACAACCTAAGCGTTCCTATGCTCATTACGTCGGGCCCAGAATTTTACTGTTTCCTAAACAAGCATGCCGTTCATAAAAAGCACTACACTATGAACTAACACACGGTTCGCTCCGTGTGATGTAAATCCATACCAATTTGATAACTATAAATATTGTCGTGTTCGTTTGAAACGTTATAAGAATCTCAAAACTGGTTTAAATATATAAAGCGATAGCTTTGCTAAATCTACAGTAACGCTAGGTAGAAGGACAAGCAAAGAAAATGTCCTAAAGGCTAATCTACTTAAATGCAACTACGATTTGTCAAAGTTTTATTATCCTAGTTAAAAGTCGACTCTTCTGATATTCTTGTACAAAGGATTACTCACATTGATCGGATGGTGTAAACTAATATCATTCTTTGGAATTTAAGACATATTTTGGATATCAAAAATAGAGTAGTTGTCTAGAACTTTCATCTCTCTATGTACCTATCAACGTGTTTGCTCCTGGGATGGGATTTAGGATGACTGGTGAACGGTGGTAACACAAGGAAAACAATGAACCTGTTCAAATTTTAATAAGCCCTCTCCTAATCTATTTCGTGAATCACAATGTTTATTACACCTTCACGAACATTTTTTCTCTTGTTCCATGTTTTTATTTCATTAATATTGAGGCAAATAATAAAAACTACTTAGAATCACGAGTGCAGATTTAAATAATGTCAATTAAAATAGGATCAGTAATCTTTAACGAAAACTTGTAGTAGGTAGCAGCTTCCAAATTTTGAGAATTGATAGTAATTGTGATGTAATTTTACCTAAAGAAACAACTATCTTTCTCATTAACGCTAAAATTATAATGAATATAACAATAAAGTAAGCAAACATTAAGAATTTTTTACTTGTTTGTAAAATAATAAGTATTCTCAAAATATTTTGAACCAATTTTAATTATGAAAAATTTTGTGAATTAAAAATCTGAGTTAGTCAACACAATATGTGGCAGAAAAAATTGGTTGATTCTAGTAGACAAAAATGGAATGTTTCCTATGATAGATCTCAAGATCTATATGTATAGAAATTTTGGATATGAGCTAGCTACTTGCCAGGGAAAACTGAATAGGTCCATTAGTATTTATTATCGAAGGACTATAATCATGAAACCCCAAAAGGAGATAAAAAAATTGGCCAAAAATGCACCTGTCGCCATCGGCGGAGCCTTCTCCGTCACTAGACGCTGAAGAACCTTGTTTGGACAGACGGACATCACCTGGTAGTACCTCCTCCGATCTATGTACAGTAAACGACGTTTTACCTCTTCTTCCGAAACCCATTCGCCTTTTGCGACCTGTACATTTATAGTCTATATATTTTTTCTCCGTGCAATTAAACGGCAAGGTAATTTTTTAATCTCCATTTAATACACAAGGTGATTCAAAAGGAAAGGGAAATCCAGAAACTTCCTAATTATATATACAGTACAAATGTTACAAATGTACAATGTGTGATCTTTTTTTTAAATAAAAACTGAAAAATTGCTATAATTAGAATAATTTTCTCAGTACCAACCTCATTTTCATTTACTTTATAGAGTTAGGTATAATCAGTTACATAAATATGTGTAGTATTTTTTGGCGATATGTGAAGTATTTTTATACAAAATTACTTTTCAGTAAATGTTGAAAATTAGCGCCACTTTAACATTTTTGCCGCCGCGTGATTTTTTTTTCGTAGCTCTTAACAGAGTTCTTTATAAACTATCAATTTTATTACCGACTATATTGCAATGTCCAAAAGTTATCTACGCCATGTAAAAATTTGATCGCAAATGTCTCTAAAGCGGTTATGAAATGATATTGAGCAAGAATACATTTTCTAACACAAAAAATATGTTCTTTAAATTTTATTATTTAACTTACTTTTACCTATATAAGTTACCTAAATAAGCGACATATTTCGATTTCTTGCTTAAAAAACCCGCATCGGGTACTATAAGTAGTCCTTGGATTTCCCCTTTTTTTGGGCATAAAATCTGGAATATTAAAGTGAAATTTTACCCCAGGCTTTGTTATTACAATTGTTTCATCGAAAAATGCTTCAAGAAGAATGGCGAAAGAGGAATTTCAATAAACTTTGTTCCACTAGAGATATCTGGTTCAATTTTGCTTTTCTCAGAAATTGTCACCACATAAATGCAAAATTTAGCTATCTCAAAATGTTTTTCGCGATTCACTACGTTGCCTTTCTTTTCAATCTCCTGTATAATAATAATAAAAATAATAATAATAAAAATAATAATAATAATATGTTCAGTTGACCTTCCTCGATAGCTTGGAGTTCACATCGCCAATAAAGATTGAGTAAGATCTGGAGACCTAACTGATCATCTTATAGGTCAATCTTTCCCTATCCATCTAACGAAATCCTACAAAAGTTAAATACAAAAGTTAATTGGGGTATTACAAACCCTCAATTTATTTTAATGTTGTATATACAGGTGTTTCATTTATCGTGGGCGAGTATCAACTTTCTGATTTTAAACGGAACACCTGGTATATTGCTTTATTCTTCATACAAAATTCTAGAAATATTTTGTCTACAATGATCTACACCTAAGTCTAGCCATTTTTGATATTTTTAATTTTGTTTGCCAAAAATGACGTTTTCAAGGCTTAAAATATCTGCCAATTTCTTCATGTTGAAGCGTTTATCGTTTCAGTTGAGTAAGTTTCGTTGTAGCCAAAGGTTTCGAATAACGTATTTCATAAGAAATTTCGATACATGTTAATACAGGATACACGAAAATTAAGATTAAAAATGAAATTTAGAAAAATGCCAAAATACTGTTTTTTTTAGTTTAATTTAACTAATCTTGTCATATTTAGCATTAAAAATTAAGGCAATTTTGTATAATGTTTACCATCACTTTAAAATATATGGTACCTTGAAGAATGAAAAAGATAGACGTTGTCTTAGTTTGAATGATGAAGAGCAATTTAATATTTTGTTGAATTTTGCAGAGACCACTGAAAATTCTACCCCAAATGCGTCTTTAGATTTAGATATCAAAAGAAGAGCGTTTCGAACGTTCCTCAAATAAACAACTGGAAGTCCTATAAATTCTGTCCAGTGCAGAAATTAGAGCAACGGGATTACAACATCAGGTTAGTTTTTTGCAACAATCTTAACGAGAGTCACTTTTCAGAAAAGATATTTGCTAATATTATTTGGACAGATGACTAAAATTTTTAATTAGAAAAATACCCACTAGTGGAGCAATAAGAATAATAAAAAAACGTATGGAAGTTACAAGATCAGGTAGAACTTCTGTCAAAGTAAGGTGCGTAATTTGGAGGTTCTGAATAATAGGTCCAGTATTTTTTTTATCAGAATTTAAATTCCCAAGGCTACTTAGAGCTTTTAAATATTATCCCTTTATTGAAAATAAAGTGCTCGAAAGGGAACAACGAAATTTAATTTGACAGCAGGATGGCGCTCCTTATCACAGAAGTCAAGAAATTAGCACCTATTTAATTGCACACAATAGAAAATGGATTGGGGAAAATGGTAGTTATGCTTGGCCTCCCCTAGATTTTTTTCACTGGGTACACTAAAACATTTGGTTTACAAACACAAACCGTCAACGAATATTTAAATGGACTGATTCTGTTAGAAATGCCATTATGTATTTAGAAATCCTTTATACTAATTGTATTGTCTAAAGTGGAGGATATATTGAATAACTGTTACAATAATTATTATACCTTGTACGCTATTAATTTTTTATTGATCGTTCGTTAATAAAATATCCACCAAAGTTATCGCGTATACTTGGTTTTATTTGTATAAATAATGGATCTTCATAAGCGCATAGAGGCAGCGCTGTAGCACTTGTTTTGTTCAAACACCGTCCACATTTCACTAACTCAACCTATATATGGCAACACAATATTATTTGTGTTTAAAAGGAATATTTGCAAAAAGTAAAAATATTAGGCACATTCAACATTATACAAAATTGTCTTAATTTTTAATGCTAAATAAAAAATAAAAAAAAAGTTTTTTGGCAGTTTTTTTAATTTAATTTTTAATCTTACTTTTCGCGTACCTTGTATTAATATATATCGAAATTTCTTATCCGTTATTCGAGTCCTTTGTCTACTTACTCAAGTGAAACGCTTCCGAATGAAGAAACTGGCAGATATTTTACGTCTTGCAAACGTAATTTTTTGCATAAAAAATTAAAAATGTCTAAAACGGTTAGACTTAGGTATAGGACATTATACAAAAAAAATGTTTAGAATTTTGCATAGAATTCAAAAATGAAGTAATGTACTAGGTGTAAAAATTAAAATAAATTAAATAAATTCTCAATTAACTTTTGTATTTAACTTTTGGCTCCATCCTCTACAGTTTCGGAGATATGGGGCTGTCCCAAGATAAACGACCTACACTATACATTTCAATATTTGGAATTTTTAGAGCTATAAAACATAAAATACATAAAATACATAAAATAGTCTACTTAAAAGTACAAGAATCTAATAAAACAAGTTGATGAAAAAAGTTGCTATAAATAGTACGGCGAAAAATATGGAGCTTCGAGAAAAACTTTGACGTCAAAAGGGGAGATAATTTAATTACGGTAATACCATCTAAGAAAAAATGGCAACATATTTCAAATATTTCTCATGAAGAGACTTGAGATATTTAATTAAAATTCGTTTAGTTGAATATACACAGTGTTCGGCAAACAGTTCGCACAACAGGGCAAAAATGTTTGGCGAGGCGGTTAAATGCAGGAGGGTTTTTTTTGCGTAGCTACTACCTATATATTTATTTCATATATATTAATTCAGTTCAATAAATGTATATATAATCATGCTCAGACATATCTGAGCCTCTTTGTTGTAAAGGCAGTTTATATGTTAATTTTTACTCTTGTGTGTGTCTAAGCGCCATAATAAAGTTTTATTAATATTATGAACAGGTTTGCTAAATATAAATCAATTTTGAACATAGTAAATAAGTTGTTTGTTAACTCGTATAGTAGACATACAAACCCACACCCTACAATGCAATAGAAATTTAAACACAATTCTGTGGTAGTCCGTATAACGTTGGAGAATTTTAAATACACAAAGCAAACAATTGTATGGCAAGGACACTAAGGGTAAAATGGGAGAGGACGAGCTTACACGCGTCACACACAAATCGTACTCTAATCTAATCCATTGACTATCAATTTTTAATTCGCTACGTTAATCGTTGAGCAAGAGTCATTAAAAAAAGAAGTTGCAGAGAAAATTGTTACATTTGTTTACACACAAGTATGTTAGGACATATCCTTACCTGTCGCAGAAAGTTGACTGGTTGAATTGCTTTTTTTACTTAAACCCACGAACTGACTTTGCCTTTCTCTTTCCCTGTCGCGTTGGCTCTCTTTCCTGCTCATTTCTTTTTGTGGTACTTCTAAACCGTGAAGTATTGCGGTATCGCTTAAACTACCGTCTAAAAATAAACAAACTATTATCTGATCAATACATGTCGATTCTCGTTCTTCTACTGAATATACTGGACTAAGTAAATCTTTTTTTTTACTAAAGTGGACGGAAAGTGTTAAAAAAGTTTTTTTTTTAGAATTTATTCGATATCTATAGCGGACGTCTCGCAATTAGTGGAAGTTTGACAGAAGATGTATTTTTTTATAGTCTACAAATGGACCGGGTGTTACACGGGAAATATTAGTCGTATGGCCTGCGGAAAAAAATATATTACCAGGAGGTCGTGAAAATTTTCTGAAAATAGATGGCCAGAATTCAATAACCAATAAGAAAATGGAATTTTTAGACAATTTTACCTGATGAAGAGGTGTAAAAAATAATTGCAGATTGCGCCCTATTTCGTGTTTTTTTGGTCAAAACCATTTTGTGTTATCTGCCAATAAGTTGTGAAGTTGCAAAGTTGGATGTTAAATGTTAATAACTCCGAATTGTATTACCACAATCAAACGAGCTAGGTCTCTAGGTTACGTTATCAACAAGTAAATGTTAAAACTTTGATCATTTGGTTGATATATTGAAAAAGGTTTTAATATCATTGGCAATACTTTTCCAGTGCGGTAGTTCCTGCAAGGGTTTTGCAGGTCGCAAAGCCAAACAATTAAATTTTGCACTATCGCACTGCATAAACCTTTACAGCAGTTACTTCAAATAAAAAAAGGAACAGTTAATAGTTTTGATTAGTTTTCAATAACTTATTAAATAAAAAAGATACAGGGGAAAAGTGTCCAAAGTAGGATACCCTATACAAAATACAATGATATCCTGTGTTTAGAAGAACTACTTTCTAATTGTATTTACTTTCCAACGACTTTTTGGATATGTACCATATCCGATAAGAGATGGTTTTCAATAATTAAATAAGAGAGGGAGAGAGGGTTATTTAATAACTGAATAACTGTATAAGAAATTAAAAAAAAAAACTGTAATTTATTCTCTCTTTGTATCATATTTACTAATATGGAAACTGGAATAAAGTTTACTACATTTATGTTTTTCATGAGGAGCTATTTACTAAAATTTTCCATCATTATACACAAGGTTTTCAGAAAACTTGAGTAAAATTCCGAAACTCAAAGTTATGACGTCACTAGATGTAAATTGAATATGTCGCAAAATATTCATTGGGTGTGCAAAATATGTATTTTGCATAGAATAGTAGAAAATAAAGTAGTATCACACATCGGTGATAAAGAAATTTGTCATCCTGTTGATAAAAACCGTTCTTCAAACTTTAGTAATTATTATAGGAATATTATATATTATTTTTTGGAAATATAGAAAGCAGCATTAAAATACGGAGCTGTTCCCCAATTTAACCGATGCAGTAGCCCGATGTTTTGATTTTTGGCGGACTAGAACAAAATGTTATTAAAAATATTTTCATTTCAATAATTATGTTTAAAATATGATTAAAAACCATTAAAATTTGTCTCAGTCTACATAATACATAATAATAATAATACTATAATAAAATCGCTCGAGAGGTTATCAGAAATACGACTTGTACAAACAAAACTTTTTTTTCTTTACCCTTACCAGTTTTTTCGTCCGAAGGCGGCTCCGTATTTGAGAGGCTCCTAGTGAATTGTCCCCTTTTCACGCTTCCATCCCTATGGTGATTATGGTGATGATGGTGATGATGTGACTTATGGTGATAACCGTGACGGCTATCTAAAGGTTCCATAGGTTCTCGGGGGTCTGAATCTCTGTCCCTAGGGTCCCTTGCCGAGCGATAACTAGGGTACTCTCCATATTCGCTACTGTCAAGAGAGCAACTAGTTGTAGGTATGTACTCGCTAGCTCTATCTACGCTACATTTCTTAAACATAAGGTTAATTTCGGTACTAAAGCTTGGATTGCTATCTACGCTATCTCTTTTATGTATTACATTTTTACTTTCGGTGCCGTTCGGTAAAGAATCAATCTCTAAGTTAGGAGACTCGATAGATCTAAGCGAACAAGTTTTAAATAGATTCAAACATTCCTGACTATCATTGAGAGACGATTTATCGATTTGATCTTCGTCGCTTATAATAATGGATACGTCGCATTTTTTTGCTGTTATCGTATCATTGAGAGTGCTTGCCAAGTTTTGATTTGCATTGGAAGACCAATCATTAATCAATTTGCAATTTCGGTCGATTTTTTGTTTTCTTTGAGACTCGACAGCGTTATTTACGTTGTCGGCATTCTGAGGCGCTTCCAACAACTCGTTGAGCATGCCTTGACACATTTTATCGGTTCCATCACCTTCCGGACGACAGACTTTTGATTCACGATTTACAGGAATATTCTGGACACTTTCTGATTTAGAAAGCATTTTAAAACAATTTTCGGAATCAGATGACAAATTCGAAACGATTTCATCGACGGGATCGAAATATTGATAATAATTTTGGGTGTTAAAAGTTACCATTTTGGAGGAATCTAGCGTATTACTTCGTATAATTGTGTGCAATTTTAATGATGGGCCGTAATGATATGGAAGGGAATTGAAATGTTGTCCCAACTCAATTTTGGGGAGAAATTTCTCGCCGGATTTTGTGATTTCCCTGCAAGAATAGAAACATTTTTACGAAATAATCCGAAAAAAGTAAACCAAATTCTTTAATGAAGATCCATTTCCACTTCATTATCATCGTTTATGATAATGAGCAATGAGAACGGTTTTATTTTAGAGGTACTAGAAGTTAAATAAGAGTTAGAGCTAAAATAAATTTGTACAACAAATTGGCGTTCGCAACCAAAAAATAATTGGAATACAAAGATCACTACTTTCCAGTTTGACCGAAAGATTCGCAATTGCTAAAATACTTTTTATCCACTATCCACACTATATGAATTTATTACGTAATGTATTTTGGCCCGTTTGGATTGTCTGAGTTCATTACACCACTAGTGATGTAATGTAGCCATAGGCCTCCAATTTGTAGAGGAGAATGGCAGATATATTTATTATTTTAACCTCAGAGGCCCAGTCCTTTATTCTGAATAAAATCCAAACTATGCGCATCAAAAAAATAATAAAATCAATTAACACTGCTTTTCAAATTGTTCTGTAGTTAAAAGCTTAATTGTTAAATATCTGCTAAAAATGACGAAATATTTTGTATATTTTATTTGCAGCTTGACGCACACAAATCTTAACTCACCTCATCATTCTACTTCCTCTGGGTCTCTCGCTTTGTGTTGAAAAAGCGCTGCTGGTAACAGAAGCAACCGATTCCATGTCACTGTCGAAATCCCCCAGCCCCAGAGGATCTTGATCTCTGTCTGGGGATACTAGCCTTCGCGTGTGGTGTGCCCTATCTCTTTCTGACCTACCGTGGCTAGTCAGATCACTATCGCTGAGCCCGCTGTAACGCCGTTCCCATCCCGACCCTGTACTTCTATACGTGTGTATATACCTCATCCTTCGGTTGTTGGTACCCGTAGAACGATCTTCTAGATCTTGAGCTACCCTCTCCTGAGCAATTTGAAATTGAATAATATATTTATTTTACTAGTTCTTACGTACAAATACATTAAGAAATTACGCTGAAAAAAACAGAGACGAAATTGAACTGAGGTGGCTTTTACTTGATGAAAATCCATTTATCAAAATAAATAAGAACTGAAAGTTCAGATTTTCACGAAATTATATATTTTGACATGACAATTGGTTCGACAACACCGTGTCTTTATCAAATGTCTTTTAAAATACCAAATAGCCAAGAAACCAATTTCAGCTTCTTTCAAAAATTGAACTGAGGTGGCTTTTACTTGATGAAAGTCCATTTATCAAAATAAATAAGAACTGAAAGTTCAGATTTTCACGAAATTATATATTTTGACATGACAATTGTTTCGACAACACCGTGTCTTTATCAAATGTCTTTTAAAATACCAAATAGCCAAGAAACCAATTTCAGCTTTTTTCACAAATTGAACTGAGGTGACTTTTACTTGATGAAAATCTATTTATCAAAATAAATAAGAACTAAAAGGTCAGATTTTCAAGAAATTATATATTTTGACATGACAATTGTTTCCCCAACACCGTGTCTTTAGTAAATGTCTTTTTAAAATACCAAATAGCCAAGAAACCAATTTCAGTTTCTTTCGAAAATTGAACTAAGGTGGCTTTTACTTGATGAACATCCATTTATCAATATAAATAAGAACTAAGAGTTCAGATTTTCACGAAATTATATATTTTGACATGGCAATTGTTTCGACAACACCGTGTCTTTATCAAACGTCTTTTAAAATACCAAATAGCCAAGAAACCAATTTCAGCTTCTTTCAAAAATTGAACTGAGGTGGCTTTTACTTGATGAAAGTCCATTTATTAAAATAAGTAAGAACTAAAAGTTCAGATTTTCACGAAATTATATATTTTGACATGACAATTGTTTCGACAACACCGTATCTTTATCAAATGTGTTGTCGAAACAATTGTCATTTCATAATATATAATTTCGTGAAAATCTGAACTTTTAGTTCTTATTTATTTTGACAGAGACGAAACATCAAAAATACTAGAAATAGACCAAAAAAGACTTTTTTTTCAATACAAAAGGTAACATTATTAGTTTTAATATCGGATACATAGACAAAGTGTTCCATAAGTTGATTTTTTTTTAAACAGTTTACAGAGCTCATTAAAGTAAACAACATTTTAAATATCATATGTTCTGCAACTCAAAAGTAACAGAAAAAATTCCCGTTACTCTCTACGTATTCATTGCTTCAGTGCTTCCATATGTCGGGAACTAATAGTTGTAGGAGTTTGTGAAAAAAGTCCCAATAAAAAATTGATCAAGACAAATTTTATTTATAATATTTATGTCTCTATCTCCACCGTTAGGGTGCATAGGAAATCAATCATAGGTAAGAGGATTTTATAATTCTCCATTGAAACTTCACTTGACAAGTTTTATTGGTCTCGTTAATGAAAACATAGTTTTTGCGTTTAAAATAAAGAAATGGCCGTGTTAAATTGGTTCTTGTTGAATTACCCAATCAATTTCGAATATTAGTCTGAAATTGGAGAAAAAATTATTTTAGAACTGGTTGGTGTTATGATAATAATTATAAAAGCAATTCGTTATTTCCCTTATAATCAAAGTTTTTTAAGTAGTCGGTTAAACTTATGGATTCTTTGTTCTATTTTGCAGTATGTTGACAAAAAAAGAATTTTGAAAATTAAAGCAGAGCTGAAAAGAGTATAAAACGTTCCTATTAATAATTAATTAATTAATTGATAAGAAACTTTGCTGATGTCGTTGATGTTGATGTTGATGTTTTACAAGAAGTTCTGGAAACTGTTTTAATAATTTTTTTACGCAAAAGTTTGTCGACACAAAAAAAGAATGTGGGGCAAAATATTTTTTCCTTCCTAATTACTCCTTTGTATGTAATACAATGGATTTTTTAAGTTGTAGTAAGAAATACACTAAGCCAGAAATAACCTTGAAAACGCTAATATATGTTACTTGACGCCCCTTATACAATTTTATTCATTCATATCTAAAGCAAATAAAATTTCTCAAAAATTGTCAAAAGAATTTTAATTAGCAGTGAGGAATTGAGAAAATTAGATGCAACACTTATATACTTAATATATCGCGTATACTTTTACAAGCACAAAGATCGCTTATGAAATCGTTTTATTGGAGTTGGAAATTTGGAATGAATATCGATGTAATATCGCATATCTGAAAAACGTAAATTTTACGGGAGAGACAAAATATTATTTTATTTAAAATAGCTAATGCAGCATTCTGGGCAGTCCAACAAATCTGATGCAATGAGTTTTGCTTTGGCTGTGTTTGTGGACTTTAGAAGAGCTTTTGAGACTTTCAATAGGGATATTTTAATCGATAATAAGAGTCATCTGTATCTGAGTCTATCTTGGTGGATCATGGTGTACCACAGGGGATTTTTTTGGGGCCATTATTGTTTCTTCTGTATATTAATGATCTAGCTCAAGCAGCAAAATTACATTATTTGCCGACGATACCATGATATGTGTCGTTGGTAAGAATATCGAAGAAATGCAGCGAGAAATTAATGATGACCGGTATCGAGTGTTTGTATGGCTGTGCATTAATAATCTTAGCATTAATGTTATGAAGTCGAAGTTCTATTTGTATGGCAAAAAACATAGATTGAGTGGTTTGGATCTGGAGAGTGTTAATATTAATATAAATGGCGTTAATTGGCAGTGTGAGAAACATTTGGGATTGTATAAGATCCACAATTAAATTTTGATGCACATTGTGATTATAAATGAGAAAGTTCTCACAGAGGTGGGTTTCATATCTAGAGCAAGCAAAAATTTAACAGGTTATACAAAATTGTTACTTTACAATAGTTTGGCGGTACCACATTTGCAATATTGTTCAACTCTATTGTTTAGTATACCTAACTATAGACTAACTGAACTTCAGAAACAAAACAGAGCAATGCGCGCAATTCTAAAATGTAATAGATATTCACCTGTGATGACTATGGTAAATGTGTTACAAATATTAACTGTAAAGCAAAATATAATGTTTGATGCCTTTATATTTATATTTAAGATAAAAAAATAGAATGATGCTGCCTACATTAGTAATAGGGTTAATTGCTTTAAGAATGTTCATGACTATAACACTAGAAACCGTACTGATTTCATCGTAGTCAATCGATGTAAAACTACACGTATGTTGAATACCGTTTTAAATAAAGGTTTGTTAGCGTTTAATATTAAGGAGTGTGATAATTTAAATGCTTTTAAAAGATCAATTAAAACTTATGTATTGTCTGAAATTTTACTCTGATTTTTCTTTCATAATTGTTCTGTTATTATATACTTTTATTGTGTGCTTTTGAATTTTTATACTTATTTAAATTTTGCTAATGGCTCGTATATTTAAAATGCAAATACGATTGTTTTCCGTTATAAAATAAAGTATTAAGTAAATATAACGTAAAATTGTCAGATACGGGGTTTTGCAGTTCATCAGGTCATCGATATTTGGTTTTTATTTTCGAACACTGTGGGAAATTTCAGAAAATCATAGAGAATTTCAAGGGAATTTGAGGCAATGTACAGATCTTTTGAATGATTTTTTCCTCTACTTGTCCTAACACTATATAAATGTCAACAACTAGTCAAAACAAAATTTTTCGAAAAATAACGCAGGAATATTGATGTTTACCTGCAGGGCTCGGGCGAGGGCGTGCGGCACTTGCGGCAATTGGCGCTTTTTCGGCGACCCTGTAGGGGTGGCCGTGGCTGAACGAGATTGGAAACGGGTTGCAGGGTAAGACGCCGCGTTACCGTAATCGACGGCGGTGATGGGGCGCATGTCTGGTGGCGACAAGGATCGATGGTCGGTAGTCGCGCGGCGCGGAGATTTCGAACGAGACCGGGACTCGTGGATTCCTGGGGAATCACAGGGCGCTGCCGAATGGGATCGCTGATTCGTCATTCCATTCTGAAACGCAGTGGTGCAGTACCGAATCTAATCAAAACAACACCGCACCAAAGCACCAAAGATGAGCAGGCAGGTAGGCGAAATTAATTACGTCATATGCGTCGCAGACCAATGAGCTCAATGATGTCCCACATCCTTTATTCGCGAAATTCTAGGAAAATTTAGGGAAAAGGTGGAATGCCAAATTATGTGAACTCTTATATTATGTGCAGCTGCTTGTGGTAAGTATGAAGGTGGATGAAAGTTTCGATGTTTATGAAAAATGAGATATAGGACCGCCACCGACACATTGAAAATTCAAAGGGATTGCTATATTTTCGCCTAAAAATTTATTAACGTAGGCGCACTATTTAAAATGAAATATAATCAATTTGTTAAAAAAATAAAATAACAATTTAATTACAACGTGTATGTGAAAGTTGTTAATATTCTCTGATTAAAACTACACACAATCTTATTTACAAGTCTTAACTAATAGCCTATATTAACGTTATTGTGCAGTGTGGCCCAAACTGGATTCACAAATATAGCTTTACAACTGGGGCCAATTTTCAGTTTTCAATATAACGAAAATAGTATATATAATCGAAGTAAATGTAATATATCTTTTTACTTATCTCTCTATCATAATTTTCAAATAGAACCTGAACAACTAATAGGATTTAAAAAGAAAGTTATGGCACTAAAATGGAGATATTTTAGGTTCTAACTAGCGCCCTCTATAATAAGTAATTAAATTCCTCACGTCCACAAACTTCCAAATACAAATATACATGAATTGGGAATACTCGGATTTTATCATTTTCGGGCGGTAATTTGAAATCTTTGCGACGCTGCATATATTCATCTTTTCTTTTCTTGGGTATGTTTGGGTACGGCCTGCATATCATTGCATTTTCTCCTCCAATATTTTCGGATTATTTTTGAATCATCAATCAATTCTTTATTGTTATCTTTGAAATCGTAAAAAGCTGAAGTTCTGAGCATAGTTCACCAATGCCACATTTATTATTTCTATGTGGTTTTATACAGAAACAAAAGTTGCGTTGGTACAAATCTGAGTTTACAAAGAAAGTTAAAAGTTCTATTTTTCCGCTCCCAAGACTACCATGGCCAAAATAAATAAACTTTTAACTGTCTATATCTGACAGATATCAACCACTATTTTTTCTTGCCAATTTTTTTTTAAACACAAATGTAGAAAAAATCTTGTTTGTATTTCGACAATAAATTGACATTGCCGATCCTGATAGGCCAATGGCTCTATCGTGTTCTTTACTCCTAAATACTCAGTAATACATGGCGCTTGCACAAGCTTTCACTTTATTTCGGTGGGAAATTTTGAGTACATATTTAAAACATTTTTGACGCTTTTTTTGATGCCGTCATGTCACTCAGTATCCTATTCGTTCTGAGCATAGTTCACCAAGGCCACATTTATTATTCCTATGTTGATTCTATACAGAAAGAAAAGTTGGGACTGTACAAACCTGAATTTCCAAAGAAAGTGCAATATTCCATTTTCCGCTCTGATTCCCTTGGCTACTATGGACAAAATAAAGAAACTTTTAACTGTCCATATCTGACAGATATCAACCAATACTGGTTTTTACCAAATGTTTATTTTTTAAACACAGATTGTAGAAAAAATCTGGTTTGTATTCCGACAACAAATTGTCGTTGCCGGTCTTAATATACAAATCACTTTTTCCTGCTCTCTATTCCTAAATACGCAATTATGAATTGCGCTTACGCATGCTCTCACTTTAAACCGTCAGATTCATTAAATATTAACTCGAAGCAATTCGAGCTTTTCCAGAGCGATCGGATATTCAGTAGATATTTAAATCATTTTTGACATTTGTCAGTCATGTCATTCAGTGAATATATTCATACTGATATGTTTCGTGACAATCGTCGAAAAAGTATAGTATGCAACAAGTTTATAAACTTCTGCAAATACTCGTTGATGTGTCTTTCCCTTCACTGTTTTGCCTGAAGGCCAAACCAAGTGAGGATAGTCAGATATGACGAAGCTAGCACCGAGCCGATGCGGTAAAACCTCAAAACCCTTGTCGACCAACAGCTCCGGGTGGACGAGTCGAGTAAATAAGGGCACTCTTTTGTCCTAGAGTTGGGAAACTGGCTCCAAAAGCGGAGGAACAGTAGAATACTGTCAACGACATAAGAACGAGGGAGAACTCTGGACACCCACCTCGTTAAAGATCCTAATGGGATATATTCTAGTAAAATCAAAATGGCTATGCTTACAGCTAAATCAATATCTGCAGTAAGTCCCTCAATCGGATCTCCGGGACGGACAGTCACAAGCAGAGACGTGAATAATTACCACAGAGGAACTAAGAACTACAACCTGGAATGTAAAAACTATGAGCCAACAAGACAAAATGCACAAAACAATCAAGGAAATGAAAAAAATGAGGATAGATATCCTTGGAGTAAGTGAAATGAGATGGTCGGATACTGGTAATATATACACCGAAGAGTTTAGAGTTCTCTTTTTAGGCACTGCAAATGGGAGACATGAACACGTGAACACAATGTGTGAAAGTCTTTACTCCAATATCAGAGAGAATAGCACTCGTTCAAGTGAAAGCGTGCCCAGTTGACTTAAACATTATACAGATATATGCCCCCACGCTGGATAGAGAGAACTAAGAAGTAGAAAATATGTACACAACACTCAATAACATACTAAAGGTGCTGAGAAATTATGAGACTACGATTATAACTCAAAATTGGGAGAGGGTCGCACATCGGATTTTGTGGGACCATATGGGCTGGGTGAAAGAAACAAAAGAGGAGACACACTGGAAGTTTTTGCAGAAACGAATGAACTCGTTGTAATGCTTTAAACTACCACCCAGAAAATTATATACGTGAAAATCTCCTATGGATGAACCTGGACGAATAAGAGGTTTAGGAATAGCCACCTATCTGTCAAAACATATCCAGGAGCTGACGTTGGATCAGATCACTGTCCCCTAGTTGGCGTATTTAAGGTTAAAATGAAGAAGGTCGAAACTAAAAAGACTCCAAGCTATGACCTCCAGAGACTTAAAATCCCGACAATAAAGGTAGCGGCAGCGATAATGCTCAACGATAGCAGTCATCCAAACGAAAACAACAACGGTGATCTAGAACTCCCCAAATTACAACGAGCAGTAAAAACAGTAAACCAAACAAAATAATGAAAAAATCTTGGATGACGACAGAAATATTAAATTTGATAGAAAAAAGAAAACTGAAGAAAGAAAATCCATCCGAATATAATCGAATACAATGTATCATCCGGCAAGAAATAAGGAAAGTAAAAGAAAACTATCTTCTAGAAAAATGTCGTGAAATAGAACACCACCAAAACATACATGAAGACTTCAATGTTCACAAGAAAGTCCGAGAAAAAACAAGGAAATGCCAAAAAAACAAGAGTAAAGCCCTGGTTAACGAAGCAGGAGAAATCATGATTGACGCTGAGAGGAAAAAGGAGATCTGGAAAACATATCTGGAGAATTTATTCGATGATGCACGCAAGGAACAACAGACAGCTGAAGGTGAAGGGCCGAAAATTCTGGTTGATAAGGTGAGAGCCGCCATATCGGAAATGAAGCCACGAAGGGCAGCTGGTTTCGACCAAATACAGACTGAATTTATAAAACTACTGAATGAGGATAAAACAAAATGGTTGACTCGAATATTTAACAACATCTATTCAGCACGGGAAATTCCGGCAGACTGGTTGAAGTCAGAATTCATCACACTCCCCAAAAAAGCAAGTACGAAAATTTGTGGTGATTTTAGAGCAATAAGCTTAATGAGTCATCTCTTAAAGTTATTTCTTAAGATAATACACAAAAGAATATATAGACTTTGTGAAGAACAGATTTCACCAAATCAGTTTAGATTTGTGAATGCCGTTGGCACAAGAGAGGCCCTATTTAGTGTTCAAGTGCTTTTTCAGAGATGCAGGGACCACAGCTATGATATGTTTGCTTGCTTGATAGACTATCAGAAAGCATTTGACCGAGTCCAACGTAATAAAATCGTCGACACACAAAAGAAGATAGGAATGAATCCTAAAGATTTAAACATAATTATAAATTTGTATTGGAACCAGACGGCAGTTTTAAGAGTTGACGGCGGGCACACAGAACTAATAAAAATATTGAGAGGGGTAATTCAGGGATGTATTTTATCCCCTATCCTATTTAACGTGTACATCTTTAAAAAGGCTCTTGACAGTATTCAAGAAGGAATAACCATAAATGGTGCTAAACTAAATAACATAAGGTACCCAGATGACAAGGACTACAAAAACTAACTGACTGAGGCTAGCTCACAGTACGGGTTGGGAATGAATATAAACAAAACTAAACTCCTTGTAGTAACTAAAAGAGGCGTCGCAGAAGACAATTTATATATAAACCAGAGTAGAATACAAAGCGTAAAGCAGTACACATACTTGGGGACAACCATAAACGAGAACTGGGACAACTCTCAAGAAATACGATGTCGCATCGAGAAGGTTCGCTCAGTATTTATTAAATGAGCTCGCTTTTTAAGAGTCACAATCGGTCCTTACACATGAAACTCAGACTATTGCGTTGCTACTTGTTCTCGGTCCTTCTGTATGGCGTAGAAACTTGAACACTCACTAAAGAAACCACCAAGAGACTGGAAGCATTCGAACTATTGCTGCACAGGAGTATATTGAAAATATCTTGGACACAAAAAATAACCAACATAGAAGTATTGCGACGTATGAATAAAGAAACAGAACTGCTTGATACCGTAAAATGTCGGAAACTTCAGTATCTCGGTCACATAATGAGGAACCCAGATAGATATGGGTTATTACAACAAATCCTCCGAGGCAAACTCAACAGCAAGTGAGCACCGGGTCGAAGGAGAATATCTTGGTTAGCAAACCTTAGAACGCGGTTTAACAAATCAGCAGTAGGACTTTTCCGAATCCCCATCAACAAAGTAGAAATAGCTATGCTGATCGCCAACATCTGCAACCGATAGGCAGTTGGAGAAGAAAAGATGTGAGTAATGTGTCTTTCCATATTTAGCTTACTTTAGTTAATTGTGTCTTTTCCTCCTTCTTCGACGACCAAATACTTCAGAAAGCATCTCCCGGCATATCTACTTTTGTATTCCGATAAATGTTCAGTTACCAGATTTTAAGTCTATATAGTTTTAATTTGCGCGATATAAACGCTAATGCAGTTCTTCAAACTGCCAACTTTTACCATTATTTATTTACGCATTTTTGTTTTTTTTTTTCATTTATAAACAAACGTCACTTTTTCGATATACCTTGTGCAATCGTGGTAATACTCACCCGCCTATAATGCTGATTGTACGATTGCATTGGTTCTTGATCCCTTCTCGATCTCCTTTCCGTTTCTCTAGGGGGGCTCGACGAACTACCTACGCTACTTACACTAGCGCCATCGGCTCCCCTTCTTTCTCTACCGCCGTCTATTTCACACTCGGACGGTGTATCGCTATCCGAAAATCGACTGCCTGTACTTGGAGGCGAAAGATGTTCGCTTGGCGTTAGAGCAACCTACGACGAATTAGTAACAAAACTACACCGGCGGATTAAAATAACGGGCTTACTTCTTCGTGAGGGCCCAGCGTCCTCCAGGTGGGTTGCTCGTCGAGTGGCCACAGTTCGATTATGGTCTCGCCGAGGAAGTCGTTAGCGCCGTACCGAACATAATCCCATACGGTAATTTCTAATGCTCGTAACCTGAGATCTGCTCTTCGTAATCCCGAGTATACAAAGGTTTGGTTCCACATAGGTTCAGTGGTACCTGCCAGTAACAATTTTTCACGTTATTACACTGTTTTTGCAAATTTCATTTCTATACAGAAACAGAACACATTTAAAAGGTTTTTTCATCATTATTAACAAGACTGATAAAGGGAAATACGACATTGATGATGGGTGTTAATCTTCATTTCAAAATATTTTTGCGAAGCAGATTTTTCAAATCTACCCGAAGCTAATGGTAACTTTGCATCAGTAGAGCGAAGTTTAGGTGTGGAAATAAGGGGATATGCATAACTATTATAAGAATAACTATTGGCTAGAAAAAGGTCAAAGAAAGTGAATATTATGCAGACAATAGAAGGAAAGAGAAGAATGGGAGAAATGAAAAATGAAAAAGAGTGCATAGAGAAGAGAAAGAGAGCTCAAATTAGAAGAAAAAACACAGAAATGTTAAATTTAACACTTGCTGTTACAATTCATTAAAATTAAATGAATTAAGTTAAAATATAAATTAATTAAAAGAAACTGGTATAGGTATCAAAAATCGCCACAAATGTGGAAATAAGCCTTGATATGGACCTTTGAAAGGCGTCCGCAATTTTTATTTACTCGTTGCCCCATTGTCTTGAAAACATAATTTTAAAGACTTTAATTAATCTCACTAGAATTGAATTTGATAAAAAAAAATAGTTTTCTAGATATCTTTATCACAATGAATTAAAAGTTAAAAACAAGATGCTTCAGAAAAATAACGGTCCAAATTTTTTATTAAAAGTATTCAGTAGTGTATAAGTTTAGCATAAAATTTAATGAAATAGCCCAATATTGTACGATATCGCACTCATGTCAAAATACTCGCCACATCCTCAAAAATTATTCCATAAAGTAAGCAAACCGAAAAATAACTAGAAAATCAACGTATCTAATTCCGCAGTTTACCTTCGAATCACGTCCCGACATATTTGCGAGCCGGTAAAACGTGTCGCTTCGAACACACTGATATTTCCTGATAATCTGCATGTTACATACGCTGCCAACTTATTTCCCCCACTATATCTGCTGTGCTCAATATATCACTCGAGAGGCTCTAAGATAGAGGAAGTAACGATAATAGAAATTTTGGATGGAGCTTTTCATTTGACCGTGACTTTGCTTTTAAAGTTGCCAAGATTTCTGTGATCGATTGGGATTTTTCGAGTCCCTTTGTTTTCACGAAGCAAATTTTGCCGAATAATTTATTTAGAGATAGTACGGAATATATTTTTGCGATAGTGGATAAGGTTTCAATTTCGTTAGGAAGAAAATCTTTCATGAGAATTTCAATAATTAAATTCTAATAATCGAACTTGGATAGTAAATCATTTCTCGTAAAGGTTTCCAAGAAACAAATAACTGGCTTTGAACAATGTTGCTTGTAGTGAATACATTATTCAAATTACAAATTATGGAACTACCCCAAGGATTAAAAGTAACTTCATAAGAACATGGATCGTAAAAGGAGCTATAAGTTACTCATAGCTAAATTTGCAAATTGTACAGGGTGGACAAAAACTCGTACAAAAAAAAAGAACCCATTTTTTTAAAAAATGTGCATAAAAGCAAATCTCCTAAATTGCTTAGTTTTCGAGTTACAAAAACGAAGAAATAAAGATACCGAAAGGACAGATTAAAAAATAACCCTCACTATCAATTTAAATTGTCGGAAGTTATTTATCAACAATTATTTTTACTTACAAAATGCATGGAAGCGGTTTTCATTACAGACAAAATTTTCTTCATTCATGAAATCATATTTGTTCAACATTTTTTTCTTGGGTCGAAAGCGTAAGATTCAATCCAAAACAAAATTTTGCGTTCATATTGAGTATATCAGACCAGATATTCAATTCTATCATAATCTTAAAATGAATAATTTGCCAAATCATTAAACATAATAAGCTAATGCTTTCTATTTCAAATCATTTTATATTATATATCTAGGAAGTCTCAAAAATCAGTTAAAGTAATGTAAAAATGCAATGCTTAAATCGAAAATCTCAGATCTTCAATTTTAAAAGGGATCATTAGGTGCTATGCACTTGAGCTGGCCAATCGGTTGCGCCTTAGGTTAATTTGGCCGATTATTAGCACATATTCTGTAAAGCTTCTTGAAACAGATTTGGGGACGCCAAGTTGTGAAGGTGATATACGAGGGCAGCGCCAAAATTTCCCGGCCTGAATATGAAAGAAACAGAGTAGAGTAACAATTTTTTATTATTTTTCAATATAATCTCCCTTAACTTCAATACACTTATTACGTCTCTTCTTTAACAACTCGGTCCCTTTAAAAAAATATTATTTTGGTTTATCTGCAAAATGAGCTAAAACAGCGTATTTTAACTCAACTTCGTCGTTAAACCGCCGTCCACGTAAGTCCTTTTTTAAATATCCAAACAAATAATAGTCGCTGGGGGCCATATCTGGACTATAGGGAGGAAGATCTATCTGTTGGAACGCACACTCTAAAATGGCAGTTTGTGCAACACCAGCAATATGGACAGGTGCATTATCGTGCAAAAGACGGACGCCTCTGGTCAGTTTTCCTAGGCGTTTTACACGTATGCAGTCTTGAAATTTATGTAATAATATTGCGTAATATTTACCATTGACGGTGGTATTACTTTCTTTAAAATCTATCAAAACATTTTTTTTTTGTTTTGTTGACTGGCAGACTCTGAATTCTTTGGGGGTGCTTCACCCTTACGACGCCATTCCATTGATTCTTTTTTCGATAGAGGGTCATAATAGAGAACTCTAGTTTCATCTCCCGTCACAATAGTTTCTATCACAGACTTCGGTTCCGACCACCAGAGTTCCAAAAAAGACCGCGCACACTCGGCACGGCGTTGTTTTTGAATAGCCGAAAGGTTTTTAGGAACCCATCTTACACTAACCTTATGCATACCTAGATGATCATGCAGGATTCGAAGAACACTTGTATCAGAAAGCTTAATAATTTCTGAGATTTCCTTGACCTTTAAACGTCGATCACTCAATACCACCTCTTCTATAATCGCAACAATATCTTCCGTTATGACCTCCACTGTTCGACCAATTCTTGAATCATCTTCAAGGGACTCCCGACCCATTCGAAAACGTTGTGCCCATTCTTTCACTACAGAATACGAAGGATAACTTTGGCCGTACACACCATCCAGCCTTTCTTTAATAATTTTAGGTGCTAACCCTTCTTTTGTCAAAAACTTTATGACTGCTCTATACTCAATTTGCGTCATGTGCAATATTTTTTCGGACACGTCTTATTTAAAATGCTGTCAATCAAAAACTGCAAGACGCAATTTTTTTTCGCAGCCTACTAATATACATATTTCAAAGAAGGCAAAGTTTTATCGTCATACTGGAGCTGCATCTATGTCAGGCCCGGAAATTTTGGCGATAACCTCGTATAATGGTTGGGGTATTTAGAATCGGTCCCCATTTAGAAATACATAACCGAAAATTTGATCGGTAAGCACGATTGAATGCTATAATCTGTTTATTAAGTTTTTTTCCATAGTTTATAACATGTAGGTACGTTATCCTTCTTTAACAGAGGCATATTTAATTCCGAAGCAGCCAAGGAGAACTTGTCTTTCAGAATTGGAATGCAAATGATAGTGCTCTATTAATCAAAGCTAATAAGAATCACTTTAAGGGCACCAGGTAATAAAATCTTTGAACACTAGACGTTTATTGAATTCAAAACCACTGAGAAACAAACATAAACCATAGGAACCATAAGTATTTTATTTCTTTATAATATTTTTTTCGGTTTCATTAAAGAATATTATTCAGTACTTTTATTAAAGTTTAAGTATTAATTTTAAGGAGTAAATTCCATTATTGATTAAAATGTTTAATATTTCTAACTGAAAAAATTATTTGAGTTACGCTAATTCAAAATATATAGTCATATTTGAGCCATATCTAAGAATTTCGTGTACGAACAATATTGTATCCTTTTTCTTTCAAAAATGTTCATTTTAACGCCTTTCAGAGGCCACTGTCATATTTAAGAAAGAAAGCATCATAAAATGTCCTCTAACCCTTAAAAAATATGTATGAAATTGAATAAATGTGACATAAAGTTATAAAAATCATGTTGTTCTTCTTCTCTTAGAAAATAGTATCATATCAGCTGTAAGGAGTTAGCTCTCTAAAACCTGTTCCACCCTGTATAGACATAAACTATGGAATTTACGAATTTGCTAATCCGCATCAAACTTTCGTTTGAAAATATGTCATCGAGCATAGAAATATAAAGATATGCTAAAAAAACTAAATGTATGATAAGTTTTATGAAGCAAACAAATCTGTTCGTCCTAATCTTGGATTTTATTTATCCGTTTATAGGTTCTGTTCAATTGAAAACTTTGTTCTTAAATTTTGCTTTTGCACATAAAACTGCTAAAACTAACAGAAATGGGGATTCACTTTTTCTGGTGGATGCAGTTAACATGTCACCACTAAAAGCCACCCGTAAAAACGATGCCCCACGTTTTATATAATTTCCAGGTGGCATTTTTTTTAACCAGAAAAGGCAAATCATATATTTTTGTCTTTTGTGTCTTGTTATGTTCGGCTGATCAAAAATTGTCAGTTCCCTACCCTACCCAACATGATAAAATGTGTTCTCTGTTTTCTATATTAACCACAATTCGGTACTATCGGTATATAGCGAAATTAATAAACATTAGAAATCGAAGTATCATAAAAAAATACAAATGACAAAACAAACTAACTTGTGTTTCTTGATACTGTTCTAGTTACTGATTCGTTTACTTTTAATTTTTCCTATATTCTCAAATTAATATTATAAATGTCAATTTGTACTGTCGTTTTCTTTATAAGTGATAGAGTAAAATATTGTTATTATAACTCGTATTTCGTGTGACTACAATAAATCAGCCTTTTTAATAAGATTGAAATGATATACTTGGTTGGTAATCACACTTTCAAAAACGCAAATTCCTAGTGTAATATTTTAGTTCCTTACTGTATAGAAAGAAATATAATTAACCAATATTTCTTACCAGCTAATGTCCGGGTCCGTCTCTTACTTTTCTCCGATCGATCTGGCAGAAGAAAAAGTTTACAGTAAGGGTTTCTAGGCTGGTGGCCCGCTCTTGGCGTCAAACCTGCTGCACATACTATGGTGACCAATAATTGAAGTGATGCAGAATCAAAACCGAGACGAATCTAAAAAATGGGCTGCTTCACGAGTCGCCAAATAAAACATGAGAACACAGTACCTGAACGCGCCCCCCTACACTACTAGGTCCATGCAAAGATGCAGACGCATCTTGACGTTCTGGACTGCCCGGCGAGGTCACCAGCACGTGAGGTCGCTCGTACACTTCCGTTTCGGGAGGCCATTGACCGGCTACCTGCCCTAAAAGATATAACAAAGGTTTGTGCTATAAAAAAAATCCACATTTGTGTAATCATCAATGTATCTGTGCGGGTTCCACTAAGATCCACAGCGACCATTCGATTTCATTCGGATTCGCAGTCATTTAGTTGTAGAAAATTAATTCAGCGAAATGGACTAAAAACTTAATACGATCCTCTAAGATTTATTTAGGACTTCAAGAGATGGATGAAATGACCGCGCAAAGAAGTCGTGAATGTTAGATTCGTGCGTTAAAATAAAATGGTGACTCTATAATACTCGATGCTGTCTCATTTTTTTGATTGAATTGCAAATCGAATGATCCACAGCTGATACTCAAGAGTGCCACTTCATTTGCTTGTGACTGGTTTTAAAAGCAATGCGTCCGCTAAACTTTCAAACGTGAAACGCAAATAAGAAATATATTACAGTCTTAGTCAGGTATAACAGCCACGAAATTATAGCGAGTCCGAAACACACAGTTGTTGCTCCCATTTTTATCTAATACTACGATCTAGAGGACTGGACATTGGCACAAAACAAAACAAATACAAATACAATAATATTTTAGGTGTAACGTGTGAGTTTAAGTTCCAGCGGTGTGTTTGGTGCTCGTAAGTGTTACAGTGATAATTTAATATTTTACCTGCAACGAAGGTGTCACCTGAAAACCAAATCCAATAAACCAAAAAATTGTACCTACTAAATGACGATTAGTTGTGGTTAGTTTGGTTTATACCTCTATGCGTTGCCGTTTGCCTCCAAGTAGCTTGGGCAATCCGTCTGCTGCCCATACTTCGCGCCACTATAAGTTCGACATTCATCTCGTGTTTGCTTTCGGCTATAATGTCAGTTACTTCTTGATGAGACTTGCCTTGCAGTAATCTGCCGTTCCACTCTACCAATTCATCGCCTGGCAAAGGAAGATTAGATTATTGTTTCAGATATCAAAAAACGCGTAATATCTGGGCAACAACATAAAATGTTAATTAGTCATATTTCAAATGATTAAATGTGAAAAAAATAAATTTAAATAAAAATGTTGCCCATCTACAGTTAAAAATGTACAAGGTGTTCAGTTAAAGGCATCGGCCGGGTAAATATCCAAAGATATTTGTTGTACAGATGTGGAAAAACGATGTCCGTAACAAAAGTTGCAAAAAAAATGGCTTACAGAAATTTAACTTTTGAAATAAAGTGGTGGCTGAGGTTCAGAATGATTTTATAATTAATACAGATAACTCCGGATTTGCTCAATGCAAAATAATTTATAAATTCTGGATTCAGATTTTTGATGTCCTTGATGCGGAGAGTTTTTTGGAAAGAACACAAAGTCGCACTTTTTTCTCAAAATTTTTACTTATATTTTCATAAATAAAATATATGTAAAAAAATACATAAAATGAATAAAAAGAGGAATAAAAAAACTTAAGATATTTACGAATTCATTCTGGGGATAAGGTTGCTGCTAAGCATACACCTTCATTCCCCCGTTTGTTTGCCATCCAATTAAAAAAAAAATACAATTTTCATTATATATAGTTATTTTAAAAATAGAATTAAACTTGACACACAACTAACATCGCATTTAAGCGAAGCAAATCACGATTAACGTTAGAAATAGAGCACAAATTATCAACCACGCTGATATTTATTCTAACAGGTTCTGCTGTTGACATTTAATTTAATGTTATGTAAAGAGTATTTTTATCATATACCATTACTATTTTCTGCACTGAAATTACATGTCAATACCAGAACCTGAACAAAAGTGAACAAATGTCCTGAGAAGTTCCTCTAGACTAATTAACAACAGGTATATTTTTACAATACCTTACTTAAGAAATTTCAAGAGGATTTTGCAATTTTATATTTTGCCATACTTGCATACATAATGTAGAGACAACACCCGCTTATTTGAATGATATTCCTAATTCTTTAATCAATCAAAACCTTAATATCTATTTTTTTCAACAGGTCTATCTATGCTTATATAAAATATTTCGTTTATTGTTGAAATAAACTTATTCAGCAGTTCGCATTAGACGAAAACACTTAAACATTACACATTTTACTGAAATCGTTTTAACGTTTGATAGTATGATTAATAATTAAATTACCCAATTTTTCAGACATTAATTATGAATTAAACTACTAGTGAAACAAGTTAAAACACTCTTTGCAAAACTTCCTGCGTCGGTTTTTGCTGAGTCGAACTTGCTTGCCCCTCATTTAGCTCCGCCCCCTCAAACAATAAATAAGCAGGTATAGAGTAAAATGCGAGCCAGTTTCAGTCAAGCTCTGAAGAAGCCAACAGGAAATATTACAGTGGCCTGTGGAAGTTTCTTTGAAAAGTTAAAACACTAAAATAAAATTAATTTTTATAACTAATCTGTCAACAACTAACTGAGATACTGAAGAAGTTTATACTAACAATAAATGCAGGAAAGTTGACTCAACCTACGACCTTCAGGTGACTTTTATTGAAAGGGATTTATGAAATAGAGGCAACTTCATGGTAATACTATGTGTAACGTAGTTAAAAAGAAAACGAACGTTACATCTCCAACTCACCGGGTCTTAATTGGCCTTCAACATCCGCGATACTGCCTTTCTTAACTTTCTCAATGAGGGCACCGCTAGAACCATTTTCTAAAATTTTTCCTCCTACTACTTTTAACCCCAGTATTGAAGCGCTGGACCCCGTAGCTTCTCCACTGCCCCTTCTCAAGATCATATGACCAATCATGCGAGTACCATCAGCAGATAATTGCCAGGACAACGGGTGCTAATTAAAAATCACAATCACAATTTGAGACACTTATTCGATTAGACCAAAGGTTTTTAGCATCAATTGCTTACTTTAACTCTCATGCAGTAAAAAAATGTATTCACGTAGAAGACATATTACAACAAGAAAGAAGCCTGTAAAGCATGCACTACCGCATAAGTTAGAATTAATAATGATTAATATAAAACATTCCAGTTTCAGTTTTCCGTCGTTGAAGGATTGATTTAGTGCAACTTTAGCTCAGCGTTAAGTGAGTCTAATTCGCAATGATTGCCATGGTTAGTTACGTCCATAGCATTTGCCAATTTCTTCGTGGTTCCTTCCTTATTTCAGGAGTCAATTTTTTTTATGGAATTGTTGAGAATGGAGTTTTTATCTTTGTATGTTAACCTCCAATGCAACAAAAACCATTTACCGTTTACTGTTAATATTCAAAATTCGATAACACAAAGAAGTATATTGTGGAACATGGTTGAAAAGTAAAAATTTGAAACAATTGTTTCCAATAATCATCATGGCAGAAGATCATTATTTCGCGAGTTTACAAATTTTGCCGAAATTTATTAATAATTTTGTCCCAGAAAGGGCCGCGATATACTATGCCAAGCGACAATTATTTTTTGTTTAGTGCTTTTTGCTCTAAAAGAAGTAAATAACTGCAAAAAGAATTAACACATTTTAATCATCGTGAGTGAAGCGATTGCCACTGCTTATTTTGCCACCAGATCGCTTTTTCCGACATATTCGCAAAAAAAACATTCTATGAAAACAATGCATCGATTAAACTGTTTTTTATATCATAACAAGGGCCCACCAACCTAATGTATGCTAAAAAAAAGTTATTAAAATTCATTAAGCACCATTTTCTTTGCACAGATACAGCAAAGAGAATTAAATAAAAAAAATGAATTTGTCTCAGATTTAAAGCAATACTTTCTCTGACTGTAGTCAATTATAGAACTTTGTAGAAACCGAGTTTTAAAAATCAAGATAGGAGAATTACCCTGGTGGTCATTTCAAAAATTCGCAATTGGTCGTTTTCTTTTTTATGGGCATACGAATCAACTGCAAATACATTTACATCCTTTTAAACAACTTAACTGGTTTTATATTCTAAGTGATTCATTATTCCTCTCTTATTCTTAATAAACAATTTTATTTGTTTCTGTTTATTTGTAGTCACCCCGGAGTAGAAGATCGCCAACATTCGCCGAATTTTCCACTGCAATATTATTTTTTTCTAATAATTTATGAATAATTCTTTATTTAAATAATTCCTCCACAACTGGGATATTTGAGGTAAAAATAGAATTTGAAAAATGTTTTAACTTTAAATCGTTATAGAAATTTTATAGACAGAGACGAAATTATTAAATTTGGGATTTGAGCGTTTTAAGAGGTGCAATACAATAACAATATTCACAAAAATAAAAAGAAATAAACAAAACAAAAATATCTGTCGTTTAAGTTGTCTTAGACAGTTAGTAAAGTATCCATGATCCAGCTGTACTAAACTTTGTATATATAACATGAATAAGAGAAACCGTTTGTATAAATATACTAATTGCATACGCAAACGAGAAACTAGTTCACAGCATTCGCATGTAAAATTTGTGATTTATATGTTCTGAGACCGCAGCGATAAATTTTAAATTTAAAAGAAAACACTACCATCTTGGTGACTGTTGCAGTTGCGGCTGCCAGCGAACTTGGTAGACGGCCAAATTACTAAATAATTTATTACATGGGAAAAATGAATTTCTTTTAGTTTTTTTGAAGTGGTCTTAGTGGCTGGGGGCCTAAAAGCTTTTTTAATACCTTTTTAAAATTTTTGAATTATTATTTAGTCGAGGGGATTATTGAAGGGGGCAAATAATGGATGCAATAAGAGAACTTTTGCGTCGGAGACAAGATTTGCTTTTTTAATGTTTTAATAATCCTCATTCTGGTCTTTCTTCAGGTACTGCCGCCGAAGCTTCTCGTTTGGCTCACTATAATAAGCCATCCACTATTACCAGGAGAGAGATTAAATCAGCCGTGAGATCATTGTTGCCCGGAGAGTTGGCTAAGCACACTGTTAGCGAAGGAATGAAAGCGCCGAATACACCAATTGCAAATAAATTAGCGTCGAGTTGGACAGTATATTTATCTACGAAAAACGGTTTTTTTCAGAACCGCAATTTTGATATGTTAAGGAATTCGGTTCCATGTCGTTTATTCATTTCTTTAGAAATTTATTCAATCGATCTTGAAGTCAAAGTTAGGCTAAAACGTATTTTTAAACAATAACAGTAACACTGCTATTTTATTATTATTATACATTTCATTTTTTCCTGTTTTCGCCAGTCTCTGACAATTTTGATTATTTTTGAGTCATGGTGGTTGGGACCAGGTGTTTAGTACCATTGACTTTAGATTAATTTTGGTTAGTTTTTTTTAGTTATGATTAATTTGGATTAGTTTTGGTTAATTTTGGTTAGTTTGGGTGGGTCCAGTGTTCAAAAACCTGTTAGAAAAAGAAAGAAATAACTAAAATAATTGCGAATTGGGAGCAGCGGGTAGAATTAAGTAAATTCAATAGAGAAAATAATGAATTCAATTTTAAGGCACCTAATTTTTTATTTCTTTATTTGCTTAATAAATTTTAAAAATCACTTGAATGACCTTTCTTTTAATGTAATGTGTCCAGGTAACTCGAGGACTTGATAAAGAAAGATGCAGTTTTAAAGATCTTTAGGATTATCGTCTTCAGTGAGAAGGTTTGAGTGATACTGACAAAATTATCTCATAGAATAGAAGCACCTAACAATTAGCCAACTATTAATTTAAATAGACACCTGTGTGTAGCAACAATCTATTCCCCTCTTTACGTATTTTGTACAACTAGAATATATGTATTCAAATTTATATGTGTGCAAAAAAATGCCAAAAAAAAAATAATTTTAACATATCGAGCATAAATAGACTTTATATTTCTTAATAAAACCCTTAATAAAAATAGTAGAGGAAACAAATTGTAATTAGCTATAAATTGCTCAATGTCCTATTAAGCAAATAGTCTGGAGTACAAGGGCCTTTTTGAGTTCTGATTTTTAACCGCAACTTCCTTTTTATTACTAATAAGTTCAGGTAAAGCCAATAAACTGGTAATTTATGGGCAATCATTCCGTATGCGATTTTTTTTCTTTTTATGTATTTTTAACCAATTTTGGTTAGTTTTGGTTAGTTTTCGGATACAAAATTTTGATGTCCATCTAAGGAAGTACCCATAAAAAATAGGCTTTTTGGAACTGGACATTTTTATATTTATCTGAATTATTGATTACATTGATTTCCCATACGTTTTAATAGTTCAATTCAAATTTTTAGAAACTTCTGAGTACGTGATTTGGCTCTCGGTCTTATGGTGGTATCCTTCATTACATTGTAAAAAAATAAGAACCCTTAAATATAAAGTTTCCTCCCTTTTAAAACCAGCTTTTTTCGTTTGTGGTAGTATTGAATTTTGCTAAATGTTATTCAAAATAAAAGCAAAAATCTAAAGAACTGCACGATATGAGATTGTGACATCCCATATAAAATTATTGATAATTTGCTAACAACTTTAGCGGCTGCGTCGGGATGTTTGTGTGGATTGAAGGTAAGAATTTTTACATAGTTTTGTTGGTTTTTATTAAATCACCCTTTGTATATTCTGGTTGATATTTACAAACCTAGTAAAATTAACTGTAGGTTCTAGATATTCAGTTAATTTTCGGGAAAAGAGTAATTATTATAGAGAAAATTAATAATTACATTTCCCAAATTAAGTTCAACATTTTTAGACATCCCATATAAAATTATTGATAATTTGCTAACAAGTTTAGCGGCTGCGTCGGGATGTTTGTGTGGATTGAAGGTAAGAATTTTTACATAGTTTTGTTGGTTTTTATTAAATCACCCTTTGTATATTCTGGTTGATATTTACAAACCTAGTAAAATTAACTGTAGGTTCTAGATATTCAGTTAATTTTCGGGAAAACAGTAATTATTATAGAGAAAATTGATAATTGCATTTCCCAAATTAAGTTCAACATTTTTTACTTTATTTCCAGCATTATCAAATTAGCCAGGTTTTAACTGCGACAGTCAAATGTAGATATAACGAAAGTGACTAAACATGAGAGATGAGATTACCATCAATGACAATACATATAACAGGAGATTCGACAAGTTTTCATTAAATTGCTAGAAATCTGCTGAATAATGAACGCTGGCGAAGACGCTAGAATGTGTTTTACTCAAGTTGGTTGTAGCTAATCACGATAGAGTTTTAGAATTGTCAGTGTTTACAGTGACACTACTAATTCACTAATTGTAGGATGATGGTAACAGTTTATTCCATTCACTGAGCGTTGTAGATGACGTATAACCAGGAACAACACCTGTGACAGTTTGACGTCATATTAACTAAAATAAATCCAAACTATCTAAAATACCCGCGAATTTGAAATATGGAAATAGTATTAATGCACATTTGGTTTGTTTTGATACAATATTTGGGGTTGTTGTTAAATCGTCATTATAAAAAGTTTCTCAGAGCGCCTATTCGTTAGAAGTTAGAATTGTATAGAAAAAAAAACTATTCTCAATATTGTGGACGCCGCAGTTATTTCAAATTCTCTTTTATTTAAAAATATTTTCAAGGTCGTACCGTATCGGAAATATCCATTGGTAAATTACATAGTGTCTAGTTTTTAAAAGTTGTCAAAATAGTTAGGATTTCTAAGAAACTGTACAAAATAGGTACGGGCGAATATGACGAAACAAACTATCAAGTTTTGTTAGGAAAAACAATATTGAATAATCCTTGAATCGATCAGAATTGTAAGTTTATTCTATCCACTAAAACCTTTACCAAAAGGCTACCGTGAGAAACCCTGTGTAACGTCCATTAAACCATACGACATTCGCGTCTTTTATCAGCTGAATATGTTTCGAGACTATAACATTTTTCATCCCAAAGACATTTTCACGTATGGCGAACTTCTATCATCCTCTAGCAAAACTTTGTAATAAGCGCCGAAATCTACGGGACAACTACAACGATGACGTGTTATCTAGGCACCTTGGGTAAATCTCCCCTTGTCGAATCTTCACTACTAGTGAACGTGGAAGACGTGTCAATTCCCGAATCTCTATGCGAGTCTTGTGAACCTTGCCTACTGCCGTCGTTGTGGTCGAACCTTACTGTTTTCTTTCTTCGCTCGGTGAATCCTCTATTGTCAGCTGTCACGTCCTGTAATGGTCTGTGTTGGGGTGCGACGATATAGTGACTTAAGGGCGGCCAGTCGCCATTGTTCCCTAGAGAGGGATTTAGAGTGACAAAAGCACTTTTGTCATTGGCGTTTAGCATTACGCGGGATTTATATACAATATTCCTGACTGAACGTACATAAGTTCCAAAAATATTGCTGGAAATTATTATTGGTCTAATGGACTGTATCTTATCACCATTTAATCCTCTAATGCACTTACTCTATGTTAATAATGTGACAATTTTCATTACGATATTATTTCGGTCAACAACTCAAAATTTACAATAAGTGATTATGCTCATGGGTGAGAAAGGTCACACATTGTCATACCGACGGCAAGCTGGATGGCCAAAGATTAAATGCGATGCGAATGCAAAGTCCACCACTGTAGTAATGAAATTGTTAATCAATCAATCTGAAAGTGTTCAAAAAGCTCATAATGGAGGGAAATGTTTACTCGAATGTAGTCTTCATAACTTGATGGTTAGCATGGAGCTGTATTTGCTAAGTAACTTAGGATTTTAGATATATTTATTACTAACATACCGGATTAATCATGAATTTTTGCTGCACAATAAAAAGAGTATAAAGTATTCAATAGCAATAGCTGACTTTGTTTAAATAGAATAAATAGAAACGTGCAGGAACCTTATTTTACATTTGGATTGAATGCAAAAAATTAAGCTTTGTTCAGATACATACCATATTTACTTACCTTTTTTGGAGTTAAAATAAATTTTCGCAAAATTTTTAAGTAATAATTTGGAAAAAAGTGATAGTAATTTTTCCTGTTAAGAAGGAAGATGCGGAGAAAGGTGGAATAATAATTCCAAGATTTTACGAAGCCTCTAAACCCTCAAATTACTTAGATAAGGACAGCAAGCAGTTTTGTTGATGATGTTGTAGAATTCACGATCTTTGATGAATTTTAGAAAAATGCTGATAAGTCCAGTGTATTCTGTTCTTTTGTAAAAAAAGTTTTCAGTCCCCGATTTGTTATTAGCAATCACCTAATTTAGAAATATGCTATACAACGCCTTTACACATTTTTACTTATGCTATCAACAAAGAAACTTTGGAGTTGGATAGTTAGACAGTTAACAGATTTAATTAATAATTAGAATTGTTGTTAAAAAACATTATTTCAAAAGGAATATTGAATCCTTAAATCCGCATAAATTAATTAATCTATTAAGATTGCAGTAAAATAAGTTTGTCCTTCAAGTACACACTTGGTTTTCTTTGATGTGTACAAATATTCTGCGAGTTGCTGTAGCGATCAGCTAAGTTATCCTTACACCACTGTGAACAAATTCATCTTTATCCATCTAAATGATCAATTCGAGGAAATGAAACTATTTTCCTTTATACAGGGTGATGCATATTGGATGACAAGTTAGACGTTTATAATGAACGAGACAAGACAGTTCTGAAAATTTTCTTGATTGCATAAGCGAGGACGATCTATCTAATATATTTTCAGCGATTCAACGTTGCGGAAAAAAGGAAATCTTAAATTGGACATGGTTATTTTTCTATAATACCTCCCTAATCTTTAGTGGTTTTTCTAGAAGTTAATTATTCTCCCTTATGTTTTGTTCAAAACACGACTGTGTTTTATACAAGAAACAGTCGCCTATTGAAATTCGTAGACATGTAGAAAAAAAAAGTTAAATACTTTATCAACTGTTCTGGAAGACAATAAAAAACTGCTTTAAATGATATGTCATGTTCCTATGCTAAATATTAAGAACTCGTAAATAAAATCAAATTTGTCTACAAATTGATATATTTGCCTTAGTTATCCATATAAATGAATTCGATTGAACATTTAAATAAGGGAGAGAACTACTCAAATAAAGTTTTGATGAATTTATTTATTTTTCAGGAACAATGTTTCCAAATAATAGCAAGAATATGGAGAAAGTTAAATAAAACGTATTTTGATTTACAATCAATGAACGAAGGGATGTTTGGACAATCATAAAAACATTTCAATAATTATGGATAAAATTTCCCTCCATTATGAGCTTTTTGAAACTTTCAGATTGATTGATTAACAATGTCATTACTACTCATGCTACACAGCGTTCCATTTAAAAAAGTGAAATTGAACTTGACTACGTAAAACACCAGCATAAATTGCAACCCCTTACACATTGAAATTAAGATTTAATTGGGGCCATGTTTTGAACAAAAAATTAGGCAAATAATTTACTCCTCGAAAATCACTAAGTATTAGGGTTGTATTATGCAAAAATAACCAGAAATTGTTAGTAGAATTCAAAATCTAGTAATAGGTAGACAGAGTGTCCCATCTAAAATATACAAGTTGATGTCTCCATCACCATCCACCATGAATCACCCCATATAGACGTACCTACTGTATATGTTTACATACACACCCTCATTAGCTGTTATTATTAACAATATCTGGGAACATATTTTTATTTTAAATTGGGAAATGTTCAGAAATATTCATTGCAGCAAAATAAACAATAATGTGGCATAAACGTAGATCGTATACTTGCCAATACTTGCGTCACATGACAACAAAAACATAAGTCAAACTTAGGTCGTATATCAAACTGACAAATGCAGAGATATATAGAGAACTGTGCATAAGCAGCGTGGGAAACACCACCATGCAGTTATTTAAATGAAACAACATCAAATACAATAATTCTGGTACATCATCATTTTGAGCCTCACCGCTAAAAATTTTTTGATTTTTTCGTCGAGTATCGCCTGCCGACTCAGTCTTTCTGATATTTTTTCGCTCTCGTGGCCTCCTGCAAATCGCATTGCGTGTTCACAATATTTAGAGTATTTTGGGTTCTTTGAATAAAATGCATTATATGAATGTTAAAGATTTTATCATGCTTTCCAAAATCCAAATAATTAAATAATTCAAAACAAAATACTGGCAGTTTATCCAAATGTGAATCAGAATGTTTGGTGCAACGGTCTCTGTCCAGAGTAAATACCCTCTTTCTTCCATCTGGTGGGTAAACGAAGGGTTATTTGGATTTCCATGCCATGTCAAATAAATTTGAATAGAACTGAAGGTTCCAAAAAATAAACCAAATGATTTCCCTGAATGTCCAATGATAGCACATCCACGTCTCAGTGGGTACAGAAAAACTGAGCAACTTTGTAAATATTGTTTGTACAAAAGGCATCTGACAACGATACTCGCGCCACATTGTATTATCAGGGAGAAAATATAACAAACGTGTAAGTAAACGGAATACTCACGTAACCAATTCGTGAATAAAATATTAAATACAAAATAAATATTATACACAATTATTTAAAAATGGCCGCTAATATGTTCTGTTTATCTTACGATCGCTAGAACGGATAAAAAGTTAAAATATTGCTGTGATGCAAGTGATGAAAAAAATAACAAACAGGTAGAGAGTCAGGTAATGCAGATATTTTTGAAGAATAAATCCATGAATTCAATTTTCCCATATTCCCAATATATATCTAGTCTAGTCCCATACGAGTCCATTATAGCCGCCCGGTCGATCTTGTGCTTAGTTTTCAAAATAATATTTACGTTTCCGTTATTAATGATAAAACGGGAACATGCTGACAAATCTATATTTTCTAAAAAATGTAGTAAAGCTTTCAATTTATTTATTTTTACCTGATCATTAAGAAAATAAAAAACCCTAATAATAAAATGCATAATTTGTGTAAAAATTCAAAAATATGTTATTTTAGAAAATTTTTAAGATATTTGAGATTTCTTTTTGCGCTGTTAATTGCAGCACACTGCTTGGGTTTACAAAATAATGAATAATTTTGATACTTTGGGAAGGAACATTGCTCCAACGATACGTTTAAAACACTATGAAAAAAGGTGGCAGCAACTTGTTTCTTTGAAGAAGGTGTATTGCCAGAAGACTGCAAAAAATGAAATATTATTAAAAAAAAGAACTAACGATTTTACCAGGAGAACGATATGTCATACGCGATTTTTGACTTCAATAAAGTTAACACTTAAATAAAAAAAGAAAACACTTAAAATAAATTGTTCCGACGAAATAGGAGATTTTGTCCTATATTTTAATCAGAAATCCCAATGATAAGAGTCCTATACAGCTGATTAGCATTTCATCACTTAACGAAAGATGACAAAATTATTGTTAAAGGAAGTTAAACTATAATGAAAACGCACTTGCAGTCCACGTTTTTTGGTTCATAGTCAACTCTAATAAAAAAAGGTTAACCTTGGTGCATAAAAACTGTGCACGAAGTGTTTGATATCCCACTGTTGCAAGAAATAAAAGAACCACTATTAAGAATAAGTCACTGTTTTTTAAAACAACATTTTAACCTACTCGCAAACAACTGAATATGATTATCTCCTAAATATTGACAAATATGAGATGATTTCGCGTTCAAAACTTTGGGAGAAAAATATTTTGGTAGCTACAAGCGAAATCAATATCTAATCAAAATTCTTTCTAGGTTACATCTTTCCACCGAATATAATTCGCAGAACTTGAACTTTTAAATATAAAAAAATAACCCAATTGCGATAAAACCTTTGCATCTATTTTGCATGTTTTCTTTTTAAGAAAACATTTTTGGATCATAGAAAAACTTGCACAAATTTTTATTGTTTTTAAAAAGAGACGAATTTGTGATATTACGTAGAAGTAAAAAATTCAGAATTCAACGAACTTACAGACAACTCCCGTTTCAAGAATTAAGAAGTATCACCTATGCCTATGTTTTCGATCATAGCCTTTGCTCCTTTTGCAATGTTGACGAACCGTCACGCACATTCAATAAGTGAATCCAATGCATTTTACATGGTACTGCTTTGACTGTAGTTTATGATCTCCATAAAAGCGCAGAAAAGTTAGGGAAAAGTTTTATGGAAACCCAATCTCCTTGAGCATTTTCCAGCAATATCATACGTATTTATATCTAAGGCTAAATTCACAGTTTCTCAAAAAATTGCGCTGCTTTGTAGAATCTACCAGATGGGAGCAACAACTTTTGAAATGTCTAATTCATTAATTTTTGAACTAGGGCCAGTTGGAAGGGCGCTTTCAGTGTCCGAAAAAGCCCCTTATTCTTCCATTGAACATCGTGGTTGTATCACTAATCCGAATACATGGGAACCCAAAAAAATTATAGACCGACTTACCTTTCTCGCTGTCTCTTTCGTCGCTTCCATATTCCGGCGTCGATTTTAGATCTTCCTCGGAACTGGAATAGGAATGAAGTTGAACCTGAGGCATTGGATGCTGCTTTTTAGTAGATCCGCTTCGTTTGTGTTTTTTGTTGGCACTTGCGGTTGACGAGACCCGTTGCTGATTAAGGTCAATTGGAGAAGTATCCGGTTCTTCGTCTGGGTACCTGTTTCAGATTTATTTAGTTTCGAACCAATTCCAAGCAAAAAGTTAAGGAGTAATATAAATAACGTACCAGAAAAATTGTTCAAACAATTCTGCATCATGCAAACACATTTCAATAATTCTAGCAATCTTCTCGTGGAACCCGGCAATAAAGAGCAAAAAATTTAAAGGTTGATTCAACCCTAAAAATGAATATTAAAGTTCATATCGAATTTTTTCGAAAATTCAAAAATAAATCACCAAGTATTCCGACTACTTGCATTATCGAGAAGCTTGCAAGAAATTGTATTAGATAAATGTCTACTGGAATAGAAAATATAACCAATGGGATTCTAAGGGCACATTATTGTGATGTATAGCAAAAAAAGGAAGCTATAACAATTTTGTTCGCATTATGCGGATGGCAAAAAGCGCAGATATCAAAAAGTTTATATTTGCGTGAAAATATTCATATAAATATATGCAAGGAAACGCCCACCGCTGTAGTATTAGTGGTATTAGATCCTTGTGGTTTGATGCCACTTTAAAATAATTATGTCCATTATAACCGTCATATTGAAGTCAACTACATTTTTACATAAACATGTTTAGCAAACGTAGTAGATTTCGCAAATTAGAAAATATATATGGTGCATTAACAAAATTAATGTTGACTATTTAACGGAGTTTTTGAAATTTCCAAATCGGATGACAAAAACACTACAGTGGTGGGTATTGAACGGTTTTAGTTTGGCCCTTGATATTTGGGTGCTGAGATGAAATTATAACGTTTAGCATTTACATCGTTTTCTGTTATTTACAGTGATGATTATTTACAATGATTTTTTAAAATCTTAAATATATTTTTAATACTTTCGAGACAATGAATTAAAAAAAAATACATATTACTTATTATACCGGAGACTAACAAAATGAAAAAAATGCCAAAAATTTAATTAAAATATTGCGACAAACCTTCTCGGTACTAGATGAGGGTGGGTTCTCATTAAACCCTCCAGTTCACCTTGGTAGAATCGAGGGTCATCCTCGTTGAACTGCTGATACCTTTCGCAGGAAAGTGCTCTTGGTTCCTGCTCGGAAAACTGCCGCCGTAACAGGCTACCTGATCTGAAATTTTCAATAAAACATTAAATTGTGTTCGCAAACTCCCCAAAAATTCCACAGAAAAATTTCAGACATTCATGAGCTTTCGACACAAATCTAATGAACTTTTTCAAGAATTTCTTAATGAGCGTTTTGAGAATTTGTAATTTAAAATCGTATCAGTTCAAAGAGTCTTATCAGACAATATAGATTTTGAATGTTATACGAAATACACTTCCCTTCCCCACTATCCCTTAAAGCACTTTTAGTTAATTTATTAATAAAAATTATGACTATTGTTGACTTGACTCATGAACACTTTGGTTCAAATATAATACAATACAAAATAATACAAAAATATATTTAACCTTATATGGTTACTCGTGCGCGTGCTTGTATACATTTTCTTAATCTCACGAATGCTTCAAAATTATACTATAATAGTCCATGTCGTTTAAAAGTAAGTTCATATATAGAGGTCTTCTATATGCTATATATAAATTTCAAGACCTGTCATTTCAACTCTTCGACCAACATTGCACCATTTAAACACAAACAAAATTTGTCGATTCGTCAGTTTTTGTTTTGGATACGGATAGTATGTTGTCAAAGTTTGCTCAGGTCCCATTAAATTTTCCGTGAAAAAACATTCATCTCAGAAGCTATAAATTAATTTGATTCCCAACAATGTTTTCATCTGATGTAAAGATTCGTTTGTTTGTTGATACGAGGATAAAGTGTGATGAAATATTTTGCCCACCCTCCGTCCTTATAAAAGCAAAATAATGTAAAATTACCCTACTGTTGTTTTCATCGCCATATTTTCCAAGATATAATTCTATGGTTGTTTACATCTCTTACCAATTTTGTTTACAAGATTTTTTATTGTTGAGCTTTGGCCAATGTGAAGGACAAGCTTCTGGCTAATTATTTTTTATTTCAAATTATTTATTAGCAACGTGATGGTTTCATATCCAGCAAAATGTCTTAAGTATTATGTTAAAGTTAATTTTTCGATTTTAACGTCGGTACTGTACTAAGAATAATCTTTGTGGAGTTGGATTTCATAGAAACGAAATAATGTGTCAAAGAAAGATATGTCCCCATTGGAGACGATTGCCCACTATTCAGTTTTCGAAGGAAGGAAGGTTGACAAACTCATAAAATTTCTAATCATGATGTAGATCAAGTAAACAATATCCTATATATATTTCTATTAATTGATATTGTGGATACAACGTCCACTATAAATATTGACTCTAAATGACAATTGACGACTTTGGGACGGCTTCTAGCTTGATATGGATATGAAAAAAACTTCTCAAGGTGCTAACCATAACCAAAACATAAGCGATAATAATAATTTGAACTTTTGATTTGAATTGATTTTTGAAAAAAAAAAATGATAGCACCAAAATTCGACCTGCTTCAATGTCACATTTTCAAAATTTGATATAGAAACATCAAACAACATATCAGAATATTAGAAGTCTATATGACAAGACTGACCATTTATGACTGAAAAAAAAAAGACAAAGTTCTCGGAGTGGTTCGTCAGGCTGAGCAGAGTCGTGGATTTTTCTTCAAGCAAAAACCCAAATCGTTATGGGTAACAACAATTAGACAAAAAAATGCCTCATAATCACCCCTGTTCATAGTTAGCAGGTAAGGTTACTCTCAGTAAGCAAATAGAATTGGAAAAAAGAAAGATTGTATTAAACTTCACACAATGGTTTGATTTACTTAAAGTAGTCAAATCCCAAATTCGTAATTTGCAACAGAGCAACCCTATGCCCTAAAAATTATTTTGATTCATATTATTCACATAATTTTAAAAAAAAGTTGGCTACTTTGTACTAATCTGCCGTTAAATGGATGGTAACTTCAACATTTTTTGTGAAAAAAAATTCTTTTTCTTTAATTGGTTGGTTCAGTCCCACTGTCCTTCAACCAGGTCTCGATCTTGCGTACTCAAATAGGTCTCGGACTATAAGCAATAACTAATATTAAGAATCAAGAATTTTACAGATCTTTTACCAACGGAAATCGATAGTGCGAAGGAGTAGCGTTTGGTTTATTATAGTGCCCAGTAAAAACAACTAATTACCATCAGTCTTTAAAAATTAAATTTTGAAGTGTACCTTTGCAAAGGTTGATTTTCTTTTTCTGCGGCAGAGTGAGCCCGCTCCAATTTGGGCCGCTTATCGGAGGGGGCCTGCTGCATCTGCATCTGTATGGGCATATCAGTCTCAGGATTGCCGCCAGTCAACATCCATTGACCCGTTTTACTCAAAAGTTCTTGTTTTTTGCGGCAGAGGATGCAAACCCACACCACCTGCAAATAATGACATAAATCATGAAATATATTGCTCATATCTATAAGATTCATATTTTACATCATTTGCTTTGTAGAATGTTAATAGGGAGAGCGAAAAATATGTTCGAGCATAAATACATGAAATGGCGCTAAACTCAAAATTGAATCAATTTCGAGAAAATTGGTACCGTTGACTTGACTGGGCATCCCGCATCAAAGGACCAAAAAGGTAGTTATTATATCCGGTTCGCGCAAAATGAGAATATATGAGTTTTAATATTCTAATGTGCTGTGATTAAATTTTAAAAAATGGCTGATAATAACAGGGATTGTTGACCAAAGCAATACGATTAACTTCTTTTTTAAGTTCGAAATTTATCAAAACTATATTTTCTTAAATGGAACCCTTTGTATACGATCAAAATTAGTGTGCGTTTTATTGAAATTACCTTGACTATAACTGTATATAATATAACAGAGTCTTTAAAGAAGAGACATGATTTTTATCACTGAAGTACGCAATCAAAATTATTAATTGACTATTTAAACCTCATGTCAAACTAAAAAAATAACTAAATAACATAACCTGGTTGCAAATAAATAGACTTTACAGCAAAGTCGCGTTACAGCTAAGAAGCCTCAGCTATAAAGAATTTTAGCTATCAGCAAGAAACCTAATCGACGCTTAGAAAGCAAAAGAAGTTCACACATACCGGTTACGATTATCGGGAATAACTCATTTTTAACTCTTGTGAGGAAGGAAAAATTGTAAACTCTGATAAGGACCCTGCAACCTCAAGCGTGCGTTGCGTACGGCGACAAATGCAGGATACAAAATGTGGGATTTTATGCTGTGGCTGACGGATACAACAACCTAAATTTAAATTTAGCTCTTGAATAACTGCACATTATAGACATTGAGATAAAAAAATTAAATTGCACAACTTAATGATTCATTGAAGGGCCTAAAATTAGATAAAAACAGTATTAAATTAAAATTCTAGTGTCGGTATACAACCGAAAAACACTATATATCTTTAAAATGAATACGAAGGGAAATTAGGAAAGCCAACCACATTACCTGAGGTAATATCAGCACATTATTTCGGTTTGACGGAAGACGTACAACTGAAATGCATAGATTTTGTCGATACGTTTTCCAGGCAGAAGTTTTAGAAAATTCTCAATCTTTGTGACGTCAAACAAAATTTATCGGATTAGTGACTCATTTTCCGTTACTGTCTACTTAATTTAGACCAGTAAGAAGACAGTTATCAGGTAAAAGCGCATGATATGTTATACCATCGTTTGAGAGGGCTAGTTGTGAAATTATAGAAGAAATAATGTGGCTTGGGAATAAATGAAAATTGCAATAAATTTGTTTAAAATTATATATTAGGCAACAAATTTGATAAACGCCATTTGAGCCACGACTTTGATTTGGTATTAGCGGAAAGAAGCGGAGCGAGGGCTTGTTAATGCACGCGATAGCTCACTTGGTGCGAGAAAAACACGACCTTAAAAGAAAAACAATCTATTCTAGAAAATGGTATTTTAATAACAAGCCTAAGCATAGTTGAATTATTCTTATCGATTAGATATTTTGAATTTTGGTTACTCCCTACTCCACTTGCTCCGGGAATTGTTGCTAAAATATTCCAAAACCAGTTAAATTTTCTAACCTAAACTAACTAACCAAAACTAATTTTAGGGAGGATCAGCGAAATGCCTTGCGTAGGCATCGGAACGCAATTGAACATGAAGGTGGGTTGGTTGATTGCCTAAGGCTATTTGTAATGCAGCATACACCCACGACAATCAACGTGGGATGAAGCGTTCGACCCGGGACAGCAAAAATTAATCTTGCTTGTTTGCTATTGAATGGTTTATGGAAAGAAATTTTTAATTATTCGTACGTAATAGATGTTTGAATTAAAAATATTTGCAAATATTGCATTTTTAAAAATGCACTTCCGAAAAGGGGGGCGAGTAAAGAAAAAAAACTAAAAAAAATATTCAAAGTGGTCATTCATTCTACAGCTCAATTCAAAGTTTTCTGCAACTTTTGCGTTAACGTTTAAAATCTGAATTAAAATTCAGTTCCAGATTGGTATAAGTTTCTTCCAAAAGTTGACAAAAAAGTTTCGACAAAAACAACATTTTTAAATGGTATTTACGTTTATTAAAAATCACGAGAGATATGTTTATCTTTAATCTTTCGAGTTTTGGAATATCCTTATTTTTTATTCGATAAAGTGTTTATTGTTTTCATCTTTGAACTCGTGATGAGATAAAACTTTGGGGGTAGTTTAACTGTCTGCATACACCTATCTATGAAATTAACAAGTACGGACACATAGTCGAGATAAGGAGTCGTTTAATAGCATTAATAATAATAATAAGCATTAATAGCGAAAAATCGGTTACTACTGCAAACCTGCATACGCGCGGGGACATTGCAATGCACATGACGGTCCTAAGACCAAATCAAAGTATTTTATTAAAGCTATTTCCAACCAAATGTTTTATTTATTATCCGCATCAGGTGACGCAAAGTGTTTTAATCTAAAATCAGATGATAATAATAATTGTTGCATCGCTAATTTACGTGTGTTTAACTGCCGCTATTGGTGATACCGCCATTCATAAAATTGCGATCACGCAAATTTCATTATCGCTTCACGTGTATGATTCGTGTTTCTTTTATCGACAGTATAATAAAAAAACTAAATCATTGTATACATTTTCTTAATTTCATGATTTTCTGATTAGATGAAAGAGAGGCAAATACACCATGTAATTTCTCAAAATGTGCTAAAACAGAACGAAATCTTATTTATTGAACAGAAAACACTTGGAAAACAAGTATTTAGGGATGTAAATCCTCTCCTAGACTGTTAAAAATGGCTTTGTTGTGGAAATCCCAACAACTATTTTAGAGTTTGCAAAGATTTGTTTTCCGTTTTCAATCACTCGAATGGTAGTGCGTAAAAGTACGAAGAAAACGAAGTTTTCATTTTGTCGTGAAGGTTAAAATATTCAACTTGGTACTTTGTACCTGTTTGGTTAGTTTGGAGAAGGAGTGATAGAAATATTTAAAATATAAAAAAAAAAATCTCTTATGTGTGCTCGTGTGGGCTGTGCCTCTATCTCAAGATTTTATTATTATTTTTAGTTACTGATATAAGAATTAAATTGTCAACACATCTTATAAAAGTTTTAAACCAAAATTTTTTGCTCCGGATAAAAACTCTTTCTCATACTAGAAATTTCGACGTGGTCAAATAAGAACGTTGTATCTCAAAAAATTTGGTGTTTTATATCTCTATAAATGACACATAAAAACTTCAGATAAAGATTTTTTAATGATTAGGTAGAAATGGTGTCCTAATATTGGGAGTTTTTTATTTTTCAAAATTAATTCCTAATTTCCCACGGAAAGAAAAAACATTTATTTCTCGGTGCGAAGGAAATTGTAAAACTTGGTTATGATACTTTACTTAATAGATGACTTAACGCTATTGCTTTCACAATTTGCGGCAAATGTTTTGACGAAAGTGTTTTTGTTTTAGTTTACAACCTGTACAAAGAGCAAGTGTTATCTGAACTGTTGCTAAGTTTGAAGGAAAGGTTTGCTTGGTAGAATTTGTGATTTATACTTTTCTTAAAAAACTTGTTGAAAAAAAAAATGAGGAAAAAATTAATGCCAAATGAAACATCTTGAAAATTATGTAATGTTGTTTTTCTTTTTATTTTCTAGTCGTTATTTACTAATTCATTTTAAAATTTTATTAAATATTAAGATAATATAGTTCTAATAATATGTTATTATGTTACATTTACTATTGAAATTTGTTTAACATTTCTCTTTCCCTAACGTTGAAACTGTAAAGGATAGGGAAATTGTAGAAATGTTCTGGCAAACGGCAATATACGATATTTTACATGGAATATGGATAAAATTTCTATAGAAATTAAAAAATGTTAGAAAGAAATTAAAAAAGTTGACCCCTGTATAGTCCCAAATTTCAAATTTTTTAGTAGTTATGGATTTTCCATCAGATCGACGAAGTTCTCAATGAGACAACATGGTGACACCTTTTTGAATGAGTATTTTTGAAACCATTATTGAAAGCCGATTAAATAGGACAAAACTTTTACATTTAGATGCACAATAACAAAATTAAATAAGCTGAAGTGGACTTTTAAATATTTTAGAAAACCAAAAATTTTTTGATTTCCATATTACTATTATTATTTTAAACTTTACAAAGAAAAAAGTTATGCAACAATTGTAGGGTTCAAAATGAGTTTCTTCAGAATATTCTTGTCTAGTCGAAATGGTTTCCCAATTTTGAACTACTACTAACAACAATAAAATTTTAGTTAAAATTCTCTGAATTTTTATCTAATTCTATTCTAAGTACTTCATTGATACAATAAGCAAATGACCTGCATGACAATGTCAATGACAATGACGTGCATAGGACATTTAGACAATATGAAGCAACAAACAGTAGCGAAAGCAAGTAACAGGAGACATGAAGAACTAATTATAAAGTTAGCTTATTTTTTTTATTAAGAATCTAAAAATGTACAAAATACAGGAGGTTCTAATGAAAATTTCGGTGTTGATGGTATTAGTTGTGGAACTCGGACAACCTGTAGTCAAAACATCTAAATATTGAAAACGAGATTCGTTTTGAACCCGGCAACTTTTGTCTAACGATTTTTTTGTAAAAATGCTAGGAAGTAAATACTAAAACCAAAGAATTTGATTATTCTAAAATATTTCTTAGTCCGCCTCAGCTAATTGGCAACTTCAGGGTATTATGAAAACAACTTTTATCCCATTTAACCGCCCCGTATCTCTAATGGTTTAAAAGTTACCCATAAAATCCTATTGAAAAGTGCCCACCCTGTATACTTGTACATTTTATTTATTATGTGCACTCAATGTTCTATTCCATCATAACCTTTTTCATTCCCTTGATGACGTTATGTTAACCGCACCCTATAAAAACGCGAACACGTAAACGACTCCGAATATCACCACCATCAATGTGAATTTAAAAACGAACAACTTCAGTGTCGAGTTTGGAACTTATTTATACTGTCACAAGGCGAAACAGATCCATTTATTATATTTACATTTGGAATCGACGTTACACACTCTACATGTACGAGTATTCTTCCTGGATATACATGACAACGTTGGCCAGGCCATTCTCTCGGCAATGACGTCAACTCGAACCCCACGCACACTGCCGGCATCCTCACAATGGACTTCCCACGCCACGGACGTCGCCGCCGCCGCCACGATCGAGGCACTGCTCTTCCCGGGCAGCCTGGCAGGAGTTCCGCGGCGAATTCCTGCTCCCCATTGCTATCGATATAATCGCGGGACCAACACCGAACCATTGTTGTGTATTGGTCGATGATTTCAATATGTTTCGATATGTTTTTCCCTTACATTTTTGACAGCATCATCTACATGATCACCCATAAGAGATACAAACAGTGCAAATATGAAAATTCAATGATTTTTATGGAAAAATGGCAAATTTTAACAACATGTCTTTTTTAATGGAACGTCCAGTATATTGTTTCATATTCTTATCCATTAGTTTTGAACATAGAACGGTTCAAAATTTCCTTGATATTTAAGTCTTAAAACATAATTGTCAGTTTTGACAAAGGCAACGGCAATAACTCTTGAATTTGTTTAATCGAATTAATTGCTTAGCAATCAGCAAAAATAATGGAACTAAATTCTATTTCTTGAAATAATCGCTTTCATTTTCATTGGTTTTGTAGAATGAGATAAATGTCTATTTAATTCATTGATTGCCTGTCTCATTCTTTCTTCTAAAATTTGGATTGTTCTTGGTCTATTATAATAAATGTTGTTTTTTAGTCAAGTCTAGTTTAAAAAAATCAGTTCCAATTTTTTTGACCCGTCCACCAAAGGCTCTTAAGGTAAAATAAAAAATGACGGGAAAACCAAATACGTGAATCCACTACCCGATTTTTTGAAATCACTGTAAAAGTTAAAAATTCACACAAAAGCTGTTTTTATAGATCTTATCAAAAGGAATCTATTGGTTAAATCAATTCGCATTATTTCTAGTAATAACAGTACATCGGCAACTTTTTCTTCCAGGCCTGGACCAAATTAGCTTTTAATCACTCACTCAAAATTTTGTTTTGGTGTTGTTTATGATATTTTATATATAGATCAGCCCTTTAAAACCACATTGATGGTTGTGAGTTTTGGGCAGAAAAAAACATTTGGCAAGGGATTTTCAGCAAGGCTACAGTTGACAATTTTTAATGTAATGTTAATTTAATGTCTCAAAAAGCATCTTTCGCTAAAACACTGTTATTGTATATCAAATTTCGAAAAGTTCGCTTTCTTAATCCTTCAAAACTTTTAATAGGACACCCTACCACGATTTACGGTTACGTCAGCTCACTTCGGAGGCAAAAATAGTGAAATAGTAAAGGTATTTCATATTCCTGTCATAGATCATTGCGTCTTTTAGTCCCCTAACCATTTTAAGTTTTTCCTTTGTTCTGGTACTATGTCCAACTCACGTTATTACTGTATTGCTTCTTTTGGGTCGAGTTTTGCCCACCAAACAATAGCTCAAATTACTCAAACTTAATATAATGAAAATTAATCAAATCTCCCCAAACACACACAAACACAGATATTTGTTTTCAACCGCTGTTTTCTAGCTCAAAAAAGTGTGTTTACGCTGGGTTGTTCTTTTTATGTTACTAGAACTCCGGTTTACCTCTTGGTTAATTACTTCGTTCACTCGCTAGATATGTTATTTAAGGTACTTGAGTGCTCGAAACTGGTTCTGTCGTTTGGCACTCGAAAAAAAAATGATTTTACGTTAAATTGTTGTGAAGGACAACACGGTTGTTTCTTTTCTCCTGAGTTTACTCTGAGAGATGGACTACTTTTCCATTTTTTTTTCTGGTCGTGTTACTTTGGTCCACGAGCTGAAGATGAACTATTTAATGAGGAAGGGGTGTAAGGTGAACGTCTGGTTTAACATTAAGTGTCTAAGAAACCATTATTCCGAAATACCCATTAGTAAGAAGAATGGGGGTTAATAAGGCTGTTTTTCATGGAGTGGGCCAAGGATGAGGTCAAACGACATAATTGAATTTTCTAGAATTAAAACTTAAATTGTTCTGATCTCTTGCCTCTTCCCCAACTTCCTAAAAAAAAATTAAGTAAGAAAATTGAATAACAATTGAAATCTTAAATGAATTTTTTCCCCCACAATGCCAATTCAAGTTCCAACTACCCTGTAAAGACAACTTCAACAACGAACGTTTGATCCGAGATATTGTTTTTCATTACATAGAATCTAAGTAACAGTATAAGAAACCAGTCTGAAATATATTTTCACATTTTCCCCACTGCAGGTGAACAAATTCGAATAAGGACACACACGATATGTTTAAAATCTGTTAGATCCTTAATTCCGTCCAAACTATTTCTACAGAAAATCAAATAAAGATAAGTGCGATTACACTGCCACTAACCCAGCTCAAAATTTCATTAACAAATTTTAAAAAATATTTGGGAGGCTAGAAACAGCTTTTTCCAATTCTATAAATCGAAGCTCGTACTGATGAACGCTAGTATTCCTATGTTTTATGGATTTCCAAAGATTAATAATCAATAAAAATGATATTCATATACGTCCACTAGTGTTGAATAATGTTTTCACCATGTTCCAAGCTCTTGGTTAAAGAATGTTTTATTACAGTTAATCCATTTTTCGAGTTCATTCTCCATCAGTAATTTCAAACAATTAACCGGATTAAACTTAAATATTTTCATACCAAAAACAGAGATTTTGGTCTCCATACATGTAGCTAATTTAGTTCCAAGCATACCTCTTAATGATTGTCTGTCGTTAGTAAACCAACTTAAAACGGATATAATGGGTGTTTTTTTTTCGCTGTATAGAACCTTAAGTTGGCATTACTTGGATTTAACAGCTGTCAAATGATTTATTCTCAGTTTGGTTTGGCAATTCATCATGAATAGACTCACGCCTGAACAACGCTTGCAAATAGTGCAATTTTATTTCGCAAATAATGGTTCTGTGCGGAATACGTATCGCGCACTACGTCCATTTTATCGTCGACAAAATCGTCCATCAGAGCAGTTAATTCGATTAACCATGGAACGTTTTCGCACCTCGTTTACTCTTATTGATAACTCGCATCCCCAAAGACGCCGTACGGTGCGTACAGAAGAAGTTATTGCTACTGTAGAGCGTAGCATTGAGGAAGACCCGAATGAGTCCATCCGCCATCGAGCACAGGAATTGGATCTGTGTCCATCCACTTTATGGAAGATTTTGCGGAAGGATCTTGGTTTACGTGCTTACAAAATCCAACTCGTGCAAGAATTGAAGCCAAACGATCATCAAGTAAGGCGTAGATTCGTCGAATGGGCCCAAAACGAGATTGCCGTTGTTCCCGATTTTCATAAGCAAATTTTGTTTAGCGATGAAGCGCACTTCTGGTTGAATGGCTACAGCAATAAACAAAACTGTTGGAGCGAAGCTAATCTTCAAGTGTATGTCGAAACACCGTTACATCCAGAAAAACTGACTGTTTTCGCCATGTTATTGCCGATATACGGCCACAAATGTTGGAAAAAGTTATCGAAAATTGGACGTCCAGAGTGGACTACATCCGCGCCAGCTGTGACGGTCATATGCCAGAAATCATATTTAAAATGTAACGCCACAAAATTATCTTTTGGATAAATAAAATTCACGTCAATCGAATAATCTATTGTTGTTTTATTGCAACTTAAAGTTCTATACATCGAAAAAAAATACCCCTTATATATATATATATATATATATATATATATATATATATATATATATATATATATATATATATATATATATATATATATATATATATATATATATATATATATATATATATATATATAGAATGTCGGCCTGTCTATAGGTTCCAACCTATCCCATGCTAGCTGAAATTTTCATGTATGAAATCCGAAGTTAAACAATATACTTTCTATATAACGTCATCTTCTGTTCTGGTTACGTAGATGACTTTTTTATCATTTTCAATAAAATTAAAATTTTGTAAATATTCTTTTGGCCTTTTTAATTGATATTCATCATTCTATTAAATTTCCTACGCAAATAGAGAAGGATCCCCTATCTTCTGATACTGATTTTCTGATAAGCAAATCAAATAACCACCTTTCCTTTTCCATTTAGCATAAGTCCAGAAGCACAATTATTTTTGCAAAATGTCTAGTCGTTAGTTGTTTTCATTATTTTCAATTCGTAGTATTTAAAAACATCCAATCAAATTTGAAATTCAGGTTTTAGGAATGTCGCGTATCGACTACTAAAACAACATTTTAAAAATATGCTTTTGTAGAACTAGTGAAACTATTTTTAAATTAAATGTTTACAATAAATGTGTTTATTTCTGACATTTATTATTGAGGAATTATTTGAGGAACTTGCAAATTTTCACGTATTTATTTATTTGCAAGTTTCTGATATCGACGCGTTTATTAAAAACTAGAAAAGCTAAGTACGAACCTTATTGGACCTTAAAGTAACTTTTCCGCCACACCGGGCGCAACACCGGATGGAACAGTAATTACAAATATGGCCGATGCCGTCGGCGAACTTAGTTTTGAGACATATGTGACACGTAGCTTCGAGTTCGATCCCGGCTTTTTTGTGCTGCTCGTTCCGGGCCCGTATCGTTTCTTCGAGGATTTGAACTTCGTCAGCCTTCCGCCTGCAACCACAAAATATTATTTGAAAACGAAAAATGACGATCAAAGCGGGGCTTGAATCAATACGTCGAACGAAGGAATCTAAGTAACGTATAGGTAATTTACATAGATACATTTAAAATCTTAATAAGATAACTCTTTGTCGACCATTGAGTCGGGAATTAGACCACAAGAATCAACAACAATCACAAATAATGATTTCCTTTTCCATGATATTCAACCGCGTTAACCGCGGAAACATCGGGGTCACATTCCGAAATATTTGTTTATGGCATTAATTACACGTATCAGCAGATTCCAAAAGAATGTTTTTTGGTTTAATTTTTATTACGATTCTGATTATTTTACAAAAAAAACTAATCAAAAATTTAATATAATCTTTAACTACTATGACTGAGGTCAGATTAAGAAGTTACTGAACAAACCTTAATTTTTCAAAATGTAAGACCCCCTTTTTTATTGAGAATAATAATAACGTTTACAGTTTTCTTAAGAACCGATGTAGAAATTTAAATTTGGTCCATTTGAAGTAAATTATTGTAAATTTTGAAAGACACTTCCACATGTTACTATAATAAGCTCTGAAGAAGCCAGCAGGATGGTTTTTGACAAACAATCTTAGAAAATATTTTTCGTTGAAGTTTAAGTATATAATTTATTAAAAATTGGAAGGCAACCTAAAATGTAGGCATATGATGAATTTCAGAAACATTTTTACTGAGTGAATTCAAAACATACGAAATAAATTACTCAAATGTTTACGATTACGATTAACTTTTTACAATAATGTATGTAAATACCATGTACATAAGTTATCGGATGAATTATTTCTAAAATATCAATTGTTGTACGTTTCAGCATTTATAGGCGCAATTTTCTTTAAAGCAAAATGTGTCCCGAAAATTTTACTCAAGTTTTATAATATATATTAGCAAATTGTACCATTAGTTTTCAGGTACATTGAAAACATTTAGCCGCTCCCAATTCCGTGAATGAAGTATACTAAAAAGTAACCCACGCGTTACCTTGTAAAATTGTTTTTTAAGCCTTATTTAAGTGGCATCAAAGGCAATATGATATTATAACGAATTCCGTAGTAAAAAATATGAAATATAAGATATTAAGTCCCATCACTACTCCCTCAAAAACGAACTTCGGTATGGAACAATATCCATGATATAAAATTTTCCGACAAAATATATAATAACTTATTTAAAACAGTAACAGCCCAGTTCTCCCACATCCAGAACTCTCCTATCTTCTGTGAACCCCTCTTATAATAATAAGAACTGTTCAGTTTGTAGAAATTTTTAGGGATAAATTAAATGCCGTTAGATAGATTTATCGAAGTGAGACTAAATCTGTGACATTCCCTGTTCGCAGAGGAGAGCAAGCAATAAAACATCGCATTTTGAATATAATGGCATATACGAGGTGTGTTCAAAAAGTAAGGTGACTTTTAAGTTTTAGCAAAAAGTGTTTTATTTATTCATCAAAATTAATATTCCTTCAAAATATCCCCCCCCCCAGCGCCCAAGATGTAATACACTTGTGCTAACATTTTCTCCAATCCTCGAAGCACTTCTGGTAAGCACTCTGATATAGCCTTGAGTTCTTCTCTCGTTTTTTTTTTTACTTTATGTCCACATTTGCTCCAAACATCCTTCCTTTCATCTGGTTCTTAGGTTTTAGTTACTTGCTTAGTTAGAAAAAAGTCACTGGGGGCCATATCTGGTAAATATGATGGCTGAGGCATGATTGTGGTTTTGTTTTTGGCAAAATGTCAGACACAAGCAACGATGCAAAATCCATTAATTGTTTTCCCACAATTCCAGATCTTTTTTCGTATTGCTTGAAAGTAATACCATTTATTGACCGTACGACGACCTTGTGGTGAGAACGATAATCAAAGAAAACAGTAAGCCAAACCTAGACATTTGATCGAACTTTTTCTGGTCTTGGCAGTTCTGGGTTCTTCCATTGTGACGACTTGGCTTTGGCTTCGACGTCGTAAGCATATACCCCTGATTGGTCGCCAGTTATGACCTTTTTGAGCATATCTGGATCATTATTGACAGCTCTTGAGCGATGCTCCTTCGTCGGTCCTTTTCTTCCAAACTAATCAGTTTTGGAAAAAAAATTGAAGGTCAAAACTTCGGAAAAAATTGCATGGCACGAGCAGAGATGCCGACGTCTTCAGCCACCTTTCTAATAGTGCGACAATTTTTCAACATCATTTGTTTCACTTCTTCAACGCTTTGTTGACCCAGAGCGAGGTTCTTCTCAACCATCATGGAACCACTTATAAACATTTTTTTTTTGCTCAAACTATATTTACCATATGCCGTTGTCAATATTTCAAGTACCTGGCAGCACTGTATTCCATTTTTTACACAAAATTTTATGCATATTTCTTTGTTCCATTTTTTTGACAGCAGAAAATCGCCTAGCACACAAAACAGGTCTAACGTCTAACTCGTAAAAAAAGTAAATGTGCCAACTGGCTGACACTATAACATGTTTAACAACATAAAAAAATATATATCGAAGTTCGAATGTACGTAGACCGCCCAATTACAAAAGTCACCTTACTTTTTGAACACTACTGGTATACTTTTAAGTTCTCATTCCCCTACCTTTAATTTCTTCAGATGTCCGTAACAAGTGGGCTTCGTAGATGAAACGGGGATGAAAATACGTACATTTGGCGGTTTGGATGTTTTTATATAATTTTATAGATTTTGCTTCGTTTAATTTACATTTTATTTAATTAGGTGTGATAGAATAGAGAAAATATAACATTTTTCACCCACCATCACTACTATCAATTTTTTTCAATGATTTTCTTGAATAATAATTTGTCTATAACTAATTTTATGTTAACCTAAACCAATCACTGCATTGGAATTTAATTCTAGGTAGATACTTTCACCACAGTTTCTTCTTTTCTTAAATTATTAGTGTTTTTAAAAATTGACGAATCATATTAGACAAGGTGAATATGTTCCTTGGTTTGCCTTTTTCATTGGTTTTCTGTTCGAAAACAATTCTCTTAATCAGAGATAGAGAGGTTATAGATTGCTTGATTAATAACTTCGGACCTTTCCTTTTAACAATTTGTGTAAATGCAATATTAAATCTTTTTTATTGCCAGATTCCTTTTGATCTCTTTTTCCGCAAGTGTTACCGGTACTGATTCATTGTGTATTTGTGTGTCCTCTGTGCTCTATGCAACTATATTTCACTTGAAGATAATAATACTCGTTCCTTTTGGATAATTAGTTATTTTTATTCTTCTTAATGAGTAGTATTACAAGTGGTACAGTTTTGCTTCTAGCGAGTTTTTTGGGACACGAGATTACTTGCCACCATATAGCTATATGGATAAAATAGTGTCCCCAGTCCCTACTACCATAAAAATTGACGCGGCTTAGGTGGCTATAATATTTTCATGCCTTTACATTATACCCGCTAACCTGCACTTTGCACTATTTTCTCTCTAAGCAGCGATATCCGCACACTTAACTCCTTTTTGTCTCAAGATTTGATGGGATCTTGGTGATTATTGAATGCCGAATATCGTGTCTGTTATCATTTAGTTTGGTGGTTAGAAAAATGGCCTGGATAATTATAAATAAGACTGTAGTTGGGTTTGTTTCTATGATTAACATAACGAATATATAAGCATCCACCTAAATTTTGAGTTTTCTCTCAAACGAAATTGGATTTTTAGGACACTTTCTTGAAATTATTCAATTAATGCCTGTTATTATTCAAGTTTTTATTGGCGTACCCATTTGACTTTATTTTTCACAAAGCTGGATGTCTTCTTATAAATGTCTAGAAACTCTGGTAAAATAGTATATTACGCAACAAGTGTGATAAACAGCATTTGAATCGCGAGTTTATACACGAGAGCTCCCACAACGTGAGTAATATCCCGAAAACATGTGGCTTGCAACCTTAGATGACGAAACTGACATCATTCTGCACGCTTGAGAAGAGCTTAGAAAAACTCTATTCACAATAGACGAGTATAAACGTTTTCAATTATTTTATATTATTTTTATTTAAGAAAATATCTTAAACCGCTGATTTAACCCTTCACTATAAATTATACATTTATGGAAACAATAAAATTAACCTGCGTATTTTAACTGTCAGAGAAGTTGCTGCATGACATACCGCGGTACATCTAGCGCGTGCTGTTGACTAACGCACAAATTTGTAGACAGACTTTGACTGCGGCGGATCGGGGTCTTCAGATAAACTTTTATCTGCGTGACTGGCTATTAGTAGGATATACACGTAAAGTTTGATATACGAGTGTTCAACCAAAGAAGCTTGTGGTGAAATGGCGAATTTTTAGTTCGTTTTTTGCTAAAACTTAAGGGCCAGTTTTTCCCCTGGATTGCTCAGAGTGTAAAAAAGGAATGACAATAAAACCTGTAGATTTACCTGCTGCTAAAACCTCAGGAAGTTGGATATTGCAAATTTCCGTGAATGTCAAATATTTCGTAAGATCAGTGGAGAGAAACCTCAGATTGGCACAGCGTCTCTCTTATGCTGATATTCTCGTGGTCTGTTTAGTTATATGGACTTTTACTAAGCTAGAAACTTTCAGTGAACTATCTATATATATATATAGACACATCTATGCATTTTCAGAAAATTAACATAAAACTTGACAACATAATTATGAATGATTATTAATGAACCCATATATAAGTTTGGCAGATTAAATATTCTTACAAGAAATACCTCGTCCGGGATTACATTTGGATCAACAAGATATGTCCCCTTCGCTGCACATTCAGATTTAACCTTTTGGAATATTTTATTCCACACATTTCGCCAAATCATTATTTTTTAGTTAGTGGTTCTGAGTAAAAAGTTATAATTTCAAAGGTAATAGATATGGTTTCATTTAATGTTGGGTAGTAGATATAGTTTTCCTTGCCTGCAGAATGAAAGCTAGATATTTTGCTTAAAAACTGCGCTTGGTTTTTGTTATCAGGACTTGGTTTCGCTGAAAACCGCGCTATCCATTAGTTCCAGAAGACGAGTCGTATTACCTTGTAATCTAAATACGATAAGTCAAGATTACTAGATGCGCCATCAAAAGTAAAGAAGCACATATCAGTAAATATGTATTTTCTTAGTTGTTTGATAAATTTAAAAAAGCTACTAAGTGTGATGAACACTTTGGTGTCGCTAAAGCAAGTAAACCCATGGTAAACATTATCGTACCATTTTACTCTAGGACACTATCCGTTATAAACGTTCACAAAATACGCGCATGCTGAGTCTTTTTAATGTGGATAAGAAATGGGTTCAACCTTGAACATACACATACATTTTGAACATTATATTTTTTCGAAATAAACATATAGATGCTCTCGTACAATGCATTTTCTTAAAAGATTATCAATTTGGGATGATAATCTTACTATACGGGTACAGTATTATTCATCTTCTGGTGAGAGGGTATATTTTCTCTGCAAATTTTGTTTTTAAATAGGTCCTTTTTAAGATAAAGCCGAAGTCTTCTGTTATTTTAAAAGATGCAGGTAATATGCCCAATGGGTAACAAAAATAAGTTCTGCTCGTTTTATGTTCAGTGCAACTGCGTAGAAGCAGCGATACAAATTTCTAAACAAAATTGTCGCCGTTGAGAAAGTTGCGTGGGTTGAGAAAGCATTTAGTAATAAAAGTAAGTAAAGATTTAACATGTAATATCTACTTACGACAAGATGACACTGGATCCCTAAGATTTTTATACCCAACCAAAGCAGACGCACTACAGAGTGCTTATGTTAAAGCACGCCGTGTGGACCAATGCTCCAGAGAAGAGCTACTAAACTGACCATTACTCAGAACCACTCAGACGTAACAAATGCCATCTAATTGAAAAGTTTAGAGTTTCTAGAGAGGCCAAAATATCGATGTTCGGGAACATACCTTCAAATTTCAAAAAGAATGTGGTAACAAACTTCACCGTTACATGTAAAATCTTTCAGTAATGGTTTATCGCAGGCAACTATAACTGCCATAGATGTATAGTCCAAAATATTTAGGAATCATCATCATGATTATATAGTTTTCTTAGCGATATCAGCTTATACCAGTTGCAGCACACTAACTAATTAAAACTAACCAAAACATCTAGAAGGCCGTCGATTTTTGGAAACTTATTTAGACTAAACAAGTCGAACATTTTAAATTCATGTATTAAGATTAAACAGAACTTATCCCCAGAACAAAGTCACAAAAGCTAAAGTTAGTACACCCTAGTGGAAAGAGCAAAGTCGTATGTCAAAAATTCAGAATATTTTACTCCGATTCTCACAGAATGGATAACTCGCAAAGATTCCAGTAGGAGAAGGAATGCTGTTAATACAACAACACGAAAAGCTATGGGGTGTTGACATTTTTTCTACTTCCTTCTAATTATACTTAATTATACGCTGATTTAGCCTGCGGAAAGTGACATTTTATCACGTCAGTTTCATTTCCCAAGGATCCGAGCCACTTCGTAAATTTCCGGGATATTACCGCATGGGTTTAGGAGCAATCGGATGTTTTCGGAGATATTACCGCACGACTTCAACTTTGACGTTTGTCAAATCTGACGCTCATGTCAGTGAATGTATTCTTGTTGTTTTGCAAAAATGTACCCAAAAACTAACGGTTGTAGAAAAAGTATAGTATGCGACAAGTTTGGTATACTTTTTTCTACTCCCGTGTTTAAAATACTTGATTATACGGCGATCTAGCTTGCATGAAGCGTCACTTTACCACGTCAGTTTCGTTTCCCACGGATCCGAGCCACTTCGGACATTTCCGGGATTTTACCGTGCGGTTTGACAGCAATCGGATGTTTTCGGAGATATTACAGTACTGCTTCAATTTTGACGTTTGTCAATTCTGATGGTCATGTCAGTGAATGTATTCGTGTTGTTTTGCGAAAATGTACCCAAAAACTAACGGTCGTAGAAAAAGCATAGTATGCAACACGTTGGGCAAGTCACTCTTGGCGCAAATGCCGTTTACCGCACTTGTTGCATATTATACTATTAAAAAAACGATTTCTTACAATGTTAATTGAAAATAGTGAAAAAGTAGGGGGATAACTGGAAGTGTTCTGAAATTCTTAATGTTTCCTATTTCCAAAATTAATTTTGTTCACTCGTTGCTGCTTGATTTTATAATTTGATTCTTTGATTTGGGTTTTTTGTTTTTTGTATTTTTCATATTCTTTACTATACTTGCTATCTCTATTGCTTTAGTTTCTTTCTTTATTCTTTTCGATCATAAAAAAATTCACGAAGGCATCAAAAATTTCTATTGTTTTTGTTGTGATTATTGTTTGTCAATATACAGGGTGTTTTAAGAAACATGAACCAACATTCGATTGACGATTTGCCATCCAACCAAAAAAAAAAGAAAATTTGTTAGGTTTAGGTTAGGTTATATATATATATATATATATATATATATATATATATATATATATATATATATATATATATATATATATATATATATATATATATATATATATATATATATATATATATATATATATATATATATATATATATATATATATATGTGATGACACTATATTCCGGGATATCATCCGTTCGCTCGTTGAACTCCGACTGGAATCCTGCATCCGACTGGAATCCTGCAAATCTTGCATCCGACTGGAATCCTGCAGACGTTTCGCCAAAATCTCACTTGGCATCTTCAATGCTCGCGCTCCGAAAACACTTCGAAACCTCAGGATTCCAGTCGGAGTTCAACGAGCGAACGGATGATATCCCGGAATATAGTGTCATCACATTTTTCCATCCGTGAATCAATACGTGAGAATATATATATGTATATATATATATTACTTTCAGTCATTAAACGTACAACTTTTCTTGCCCTTTAGTATTAGTATCTTGCTTACAGTATATATATATATTACTTTCAGTCATTAAACGTACAACTTTTCTTGCCCTTTAGTATTAGTATCTTGCTTACATGTCTTGTTTACGAGTAAAAATGAAAATTAATAAACTTGACAAAACGTATTTACTTTCTGGGGCCTTTGCAATAAACTTCATTGCAGACATGTAGCCTATTTTTTAAATATTTGACAACTTATTTTCTTTTTTTTTATTATGAATATTTATTTATTTAGTAAACAACTTAACAAAAATTGAATGAGTAAAATGAAAAATTAAAAGTAAAGCTTACAATAAATTCCAAAATTAACAATATGACAATATACGAGTATGCCGAAAATACTCTCCTCCAACATCCAAACTTTAATATCACATTAGATTGGCGTTGTATATTTTCCAGAATCTAATGTTTGGAATAGGAATCTTAAAAATTAGGCTTCTTATAAAAGACTATAAAATCAGGCAGTATGATTGTGAAGAGTATTCAAAATTTATGTAATTCATTAATAAAAGGAGTATAGCTTTCTTCTCGGCAGGACTAATATAAATTCAATTTTCCTTTAGGTTTCCTGCGTCTTGAAATTTCAATCCAAACTCTTTTGGAATAAAGCTATGATTCTCCATATATGTGTTGCAAGTGTCACTAGATAAATTAATTTGTTGTTGGAACCGAGAAATTAAAGTTTTTTGATTTTGCTCCATTTTTCCTCTGTTCAACAGCGTCGGTCGGAGGCTCGTGTTAATGGGCCTTACGCTTCCCTCTTTTCTATTCACACTTCCAAACTTCCGAAATAATCGAGCCGAGTGAGTTGCTGCATAATAAAATTATCGAAAAGTTATTTCATGGCGATCACAAAAAAGTTAGAAAAACATCATTAAAGAGTTTACCCATTCTGAATTTTCTGTCTGACGTTTCTGAAATAGATTTACACTCGAATTTCCAATATCACCTCGAGTGCAGTTGAATATGTATACATGATTTTCGATAATGCTTTGGTAAATCATTTTTGAAGGCTATTACATTTTTTTGTGATTCATTTAAATTAGCTGCGAGGATATAACGGTAAAAATGTACACTGACACTGCCCTTTATTATTTATTTATTTATATCACTGCATACGTTAATTAAAGCACTCTATGATTTTGTTTTATTTTGCATTGCCTTTTGATCGTTGCAATGGGAACAGTTATTATGTATCTATCTCACTATTTCAGCTGTTCACTATTTCAGGGTTCAGCAATATTTTTAAATGGTATTGTCGTGACACTTTACTACTTTTTCAAGATTTTTTTAATAATGTGATTAACTCTTCTAACAACTTCTGCCTGCATGGCTCTACATTATGTTTATGGATTTACCTCTACAACGGCTAAAATATTAACTTCATCTACCCGTCAAGTTTTCTTATTGTAGAATATTGGTCTTGTTATTTGTGTCATTATATTTAAAATAAAAAATAATCTACAATTCATTCATTCATTAAAAAACCATTATAATTGCAAAACGGAACCTATTGGTACAATGCTACAGAGCTACATTGCTGGATTCCACGAAAAAGGTTCTACATAATGCAAAATCACCTTTTCAATACGTTAAAAAGCAAAGCTCAATTACTCAATTTCACTTGATATGTCAAAAATCGCTTGGTTCTTTGGTGTTCCACATGGAATTGTCACTTAGACTTACAGCGTGCCTGTTATTCGCTCACTCCCCTCAAAATTACTGCCGGTTGCTACGAAATTTCATTTCATTTATAGAATCGAGTTAAAAATTGACTACTACTTTTGTTGAGACATCGATAATTAATTAAATGGTGGTTTAACTATCAGTACGTAAATATAAAATACATTCAACAAAATTGACTTTTCGAAATTTTTGTCCTAGAATAATCTAGCTAGAAAAATACAACTACAAATAAGCACATTGGTGTTAATATTAGAAAATGGATCGTTTTGTTACCAGGTTTTCAGTAAAGTAAATGTCAAAGCTCTTCCTAACCTGCAGATAACGTCAAAGCATCATCTTTCCTACCCCAGTAAAGCCCAACATTAATTGTTTATTGGCCTCTGGTACTTGCAAAATTGGTTGTCAATATTAACACAGTTTCTATGTAGAATAAATACAATAAAACCCAGCGCATTCCCTTTCGTATTCTTAGTGTATTGAATATAATTTTTTAATACATTTACTTTCAATGCACAAAATAGCAAGATCCACATTAAAGATTTTCCTTGGATTTAATCGATTGAACCAACATTCCCAGATTAGGCAAAATGGTTCGTTCAGGAAATAGAAGGAAGAAAAGTATCTCCAACAGATAATAGGAATGCCAAAATTGTACCTCATAATTTCTTGTTCCCGTTCCTCCTCTTGCTTTTGGCGAACCATGACCGATTCGATAATGGCCCTCTCTTCTGGAGTCAAATGGGACAAATCCGGTCCTTCCTCCATCCTAGCCCTTTTCAGGCATCACCCTACTGATCACAACTATCTATTGAAGAGTCCACTATAGAAATATATCCTCGAGTATTCCATGATGTCGAACGAAATAACCACAAATTAACATGCAGGATAGACCTGGAGACGCGAGTTCCACTATCGGTCGGAGTATTACTATACCCGCACTATATCCCGTGCTAATTCCGTTTAGAGCTCGAGCCCTTTTTATTCCTCGGTTGTTTGTGTTGAGCGATCTACAGTCAAATATCACAGTTGCAATTACCCATTCATACACTTTTAATAAATAATGGGATGAGTTTAGGGCGGACCAATGGCGAACGCGATCCCGGTGACGTCACGCGATAACATTATTGATTCCCGGTGCGGGGCACGCGCCGGGAAATGATATCTGAAGATGCGCCGTCACGCCGCTGAAATTTCGGGAAGATATACAGGAATCTATATTACGGCGGGATGCAAGATGCGTAATCGAGTTCTATCTGCTCAGCCTACAGCAGATATTTGGTATTGTAGGGATTTCCAAAACCTCGCAAAGAGGCAACTAATTATTTTGCGACTCTAGTATTGTCATTTTACCTACCTTGGTATCCAAGTGACCACGGACAAGGTCTTCTTCCAAATTTTTAAGAGCTCTCAAAACATTCCTAAGATCAATAGTCTATTTTTGTTTCCCTGAATGGGTGGCCAGATTGATGTTATCCATCAATTCTTCCTGTTACGTTGTAAAAACACATTACTTGTTATTATTTTCTTATCATTTTCCAAATTTTTCGAAAACTTGATCAGGTTTGACAAACACGTTTAATATAAAATTTAAAATTATTCTCCTAATTCCTACTCTAAAACACAAAATTCTGCGAGAAGCGTCACTTTAGTAAACCAACTTCGTTACCGCATCGCGAGCCACTTCGGTACTTTAGTCACAGGTTTGGGAGCGATTTTTTCATTATATTTTAATAGCGGATGGTATTTTAACTTTTGTCAGTTCTCGTGGTCATGCCACATATGACTTGGTGATTATATTCGTATTCTTTTGCTAAAATATATTCCAAACCTTTTTCAGTTATTCCAAACCTTTTTCAGTCAGTCGTGACTAAAGTGCTGTTTATCAAACTTTAGCAAAATATTTATAATTTTAACGAACTCAATCTTTAATTTGTCATTTCAAGAAAATCTCAGTTAAGAAAATGAAATAAATTAAATAAAGTAATTTGTGATATTAAAATATTTTCATTGTAAGAACTATATTTTTAGATTACATTTTCTACCTAACTTTCGCCGAGGATGCCGAATCGATATCAAAGATCAAAAATATAAGCGCAAAATTTTATATTTTTGAATTCGGTGCGCTAAGATCTATCCCGATAAATAAACGTATGCAGCGGTTTGTTTACAACTAAAAGTAAAATGAAATTTTCGTGGTTCGTCCAATACGGGCGTGTCATATTGATAAAACTGATAAAATACAATGGGGAATCGCGTCACTCATTACGCACATTAAAACACTAACTAAAACCTTCTTTTTCACAAAATAAATAATTACAAATAACTACGACAATATGTGCAGTATAAAAAAATTGCCTAGATACTTTACTGCATATGGTTCAAAGTATAATAGCAAATGAAGAAGAAAAAATTCTAAAAGGACTCATCAGTAAGGTATTTCTATTATTTTTGTCATATTGCGGTTAAAATCTTTTTAATAAATTTTTTCTAATTTTTAATTTAATTTACCTAAAATTCTATACAGACGATCTGTTAGTTCCCTAATCTGCCATGCAAAAAAGAGTCTATTTGCAAAAACTCGAGGAAAACATGAATGAAATTATATTTTTTAATAGCAATAACAAAAGCGGCTTAAAATTTGATTTTTTTATTAATCCATATATTAATGAAAGTAAAGTATCCTATTAAGAAACTCATTGGCAATGTTACTCTAGAATCACCAAAACTAACCAAATGTAAAACTCAATATTTATTTGTTTAGTCGTATTAAGCTAGGCAATTTGACGACTTAATAAGCTCTTTTTCTATGTATTTTTGTCATGTTTTAGATTTGTGAATAAAACGTGAATATTCTCGTCACTTCTTTTTAACAAACGCTCGTTTACACGACAGTAATTTTAGTTTTTTATTACACAAACGCCAGTCGTGTCTTTTTTTTTCAAGTAATTATTTCGCAGAAATACTGGATAACACATCTATTCCTGAGTTGAGTCTGCCCGAAAATATAACCAAATTCAATGTGCGAAAACAGCATACCTATATTTTCAAATAAAAACTTGTTTGTTCAGTTGCCAGAATAATGAAAAAGTTAACAACTACTGGGACAAAAGAGAGTATTCTCTTTTCTTTGTTCTCTTGTCGCGATGTATGTACCAATGGCTTCAGTCTGTTAAAACATAGGCTAATATGTAAATAGATTTCACATTTGACCTGCCCAGCGCATTCGCCAGATTGTGGTTGAGGCATCATTGGAATAACTAAATTGGTTGTACCGAATATCATCTTTTTATCTCAGAAATTACAAAATATTTAAAAAACCTGAGGACAAAAGTTATATTAAGACATTCTGAAATATGCATATTTCATATGTAATATTCGTATACCTCACAGTTTCTGGCATATTTTGAATTTTACGTCAACAGTGACTTTGCAGGTTTGCAGAATGTGTATCGAATTCTTCGACTGAACGCTGTAGCTTATATATTTTTGCATTTTTCCATTCCTCGGAAAATTCTTTTAACCATATTATGAATTGAAAATTATTCCGAATGTTTACAGTTTTAAAAATATTTCCTTTCAAACATTTTCCTTGCAAATAAGCTGTTATGTTCATTTAATAGGAGTAAGAAAATAACAACAATTACTGTATTACATAAACTTCCTCAGAATCATGTAGTAACGAGTCATTTTACAGCTTCCTCCAAATCATACATTAATGTAACTATTACTGCGTGACGTTTGGGTAAATTTTGGACACCTTGTCAACGATAAATCAATTGTCAATATGAATTTCGAAATGATGATTTTTATGTTTGTTTTGTTAATAAGGATGATAATAATATCCAATGATCTGTGACCATACTTACGTTCTGTGACGTTAGTGGTGGTCCATGTCTTCTATGCGGATATAAGGTGTTTGAATAGACATGTTGTTCTTTTAAAAAAAGGTGAAATAAATATTTCTTCGTCCTTGGGGGTAACGTTTTCCGTCTTCACGTTTCGTCCTCACCTCTGGTAATGCGCTAAAGAAACTCTAAATGATTATTTTATCAAAACGAAAAAACGAAAATTTTTGAAACTTTCACATCCTGTATCTAGGTATCAAAGTACTTTCAGGTTTGTGTTTATATGTTATTTTAATTTGACGAACTGATGAATAAGTTAATGAATCCACCTGTATATTCCCTTAGTAGCGATTTCAGTTTATTGCAAGAAGCAAAATAGAGCTTGAGTTTTTTTTTTTGTGTAAGTACTCAAATGATCACACTGTATAAGGCAGCTTTAATGGTAAATTTCGCATTGCCTGTAAACACGTCTGGTAGCAATGTGTTGTGTGTAATAAACGTAACAAAGCAAAATAGTGACCCAGAAAACGTTTTCCTTGAAGCGAAGCAGATTAAGTTTGCAGCGAACAAAACAATGCGCCGCAGCCTTGCGTTTAAATGCAGCGCAATAACAATTTCTTCGTGAACCTTCTTAAGGGCACGTTGAGGTGCAAGCAACATTGGCATTTGCCTTCACGTTAAACCGACCGATTACGTGGAAAATGAGAAAAACACACGGTTAGTTCGCGCGTGCTGAAACAAAGGACATTATACACGCTTGAAAAACTCAACGTGCATTGCTACGTACCGTGACGGGGGTAGGTCACTTAATACTTCAGGTCGCTTGTCGCTTGATATAATTTACGCCTTATTGGAAAACTGGTTGCGAGGACGCTTTGCAACAAAGCACCACAAAAACCCCAATAGGACAATAAAATTAAGCATATTTTCAAATAGTCCAAATTAAATACCTTTTCTCACAATTGTCTAATTTGTTCAAGAAGTTTTTCAATCATTTTCAATAAAATAAAAAAGGTTAACCTATACCTACTCACATATACAGTATCTTCACCCATGAAGTAGGCAAGAGAACAAATGGACCAAAAAGTGAAAGATACGGAAAAAGCCATTCTAAAGTTTTCGCTTGGTTTAAACGTTCATAATGCCTGACGTTTGTTTTGTAAAGGGTACGAAAAAAACGCACTAATATAAATATAAATATAAATAAAAATAAAATAAAGAGAAAATTTGCTAAAGAGTAGAATGGTCTTTTTACTACTTAAATACAAATATTATTTAAATTTCAAAATACATCAATCAATCATTACAAATTTTCAAGCAAAATTTCGAAATTTTAAAATTTCGATTTAAAATCAAAATATTTCGCATTATCACTTATTTTATTTGATTGTCAAAATAAGAAAAGTGCTGACTTTAGAACAAAGAATATTTATAATCCAAAATGACAGACTCAGAAGTATGCAACAAATAGTTTATTATGCTTAATAAAGGAGTGAATTAGAAAATTTACCAAATATGTTACGTACTATACTTTTTCTATTGCCTTTAATTTTTGGCTAAATTTGAATTGACAAACGTCAACATCCAAGCCGTGCGGTAATATCCCCGAAGTGACTCCGATCCGTGGACATCGAAACTGACGCGGTAAAATTAGAATATTATGCAACAAGTGCGGTAAACGGCATTTGACTCACGAGTTTATTTGACATCAGCGGAGCGCAGCGGAGCGAGTGTTTAATGAACGAGTTTACCGAACGTGTTGCATACTATACTTTTTCTACGACCGTTAGTTTTTGGGTACGTTTTCGCAAAACAACACAAATACATTCACTCACATGACCATCAGAAATGATAAACGTCAAAATTCAAAGCGTGGGAAATATCTCCGAAAACATCCGATTGCTCCTAAATCCGTGCGGTAAAATCCCGGAAATGTCCGAAGTGGATCAGATTCATGGAAAACGAAACTGACGTGGTAAACTGACGCTTCCAGCACGCTAGATCGGTGGGTAATTAGGTATTTTACAGACGGGAGTGAAAAGACATCTTCGCACACTAGATCGGTATATAATTAGGTAGGAGTAGAAAAACATGTTTTCGCCATGTTCAAATGAGAATGTCGTCTTATCACAAAAGTACATTATAATTTCATAATAGAAAATAGCACACCAAACATTTACTTTTTTGAAGTATTGACGATTCGCATTTGTAAATTTTGGATTTTCATTACTCCAACATCTAAAGTGCTGAGAAGCCACGGTGTCGTTTATACTAAAAGTTGTATTTAAAATTTTATTGCCGATCCAAAAACTGGTTTATTTGGACAGATTTTATTTTTCCTTAACATATGGCCAATACAACTTTTTTTAAAGACTTGTAAATGTTGTGCTTGTTTTCTTAAGGAAAGCATAAGCATCATAAACGGATTCAGGTTGTTTGAATTTATTTACTAACTGTTACTAAATGTACCAAACTTCTGCACATGGAATGGAATATTTGGAGGCTTTTCTTGAAGCATTTCGAAAATGTAGCGATAAGAATTTTCGCCCTCCCCTTTGAATATAAAAATTCTCTATTCTAAAGTCAACATCAACAAATGGGTAATAAGATGTATTTTTTAATTAAAAACAAAATTTATAATTAACATTTTATCTTCAAGCTGTCAAAAAGACCACTTTCTTTGATAATGAATAATTTTTTTGTTGTATCTTTCACATTTTAGTCTCATTTTGCTCGTGTCTATTGTAATCGTGGACATACTTTATACCAACCGTTTTTTTGTTATATACATATAGATTAATACTATTCCATATGCATAAAACTCTTAAGCCAGAGAATTTTCCATAATCATTATCAAAGTCAGTTAATTTAAATTTCTTATGTGCTTTCCCAACAATATCTGAAAAATTGGCAGATTTGAAGTATCTGTAGAAACCAGTTGACGTCAAGGCCATTAAAAGTCTCAGAATTTTCTCTCAATGTAACACTAACAGGTGGGTAAACAAATAGAGTCAGAAAGAGTAGGTACAGGTCCAAAAGGCTGCGGAAGTAATTGTAACCGTTGTAACCTCCACCCTTGCAGCATCCTGAGGTTGTAACGAGGTAGTAGCTGAAGAACTGAGATTGTCATTCTGGTAAACCGGTAGAATAAGCTAGAATAACTAAAATGCAATAGAATAGCCAGCGTCTTCGAAAAAATTGTGTAAACGTGAAGTAGGAGATGAGATAGGATGTAAACCAATTTTTTACTCAATGATTGCAAAAACCTATTCGATATTGTCGAAATATCCAATCGTTTCGAAAGTAAGGTTTTGTGAGTTGCAACCTATCCACCTCTTCAACACTCACTTGAGATGGAGATACTGCCATGCATCAACGTTTCAGTTAAAACAAATATGTTGTGACATAATCTCCACGAGATACTAATAGCTGAAAAAGTGAGATTGTCATTCTGGCAAACAGGTAGAATACAACTGAAATATAATGAATCGCTAAGGTCTTCGAAAAAATTGAGTAAGCTTGCAGCAGGAGATTAGATTAGTGAACTGCTCTAACTATAAAACTCAATTTGATCCAATGGTTGCAAAAACCTGTTGGATGTTGTCGAAAGATCGTATGGTTTAGAAATTTTTGAGTTACAACCTCTCCACCTCTTCAACACTCACTTGAGCCACGTTTCAGTTAAAACAAATATATTGTGGAAACAGGCAAAATGTTTCGTTGAAGTGGACTCAGTATCTGAGAACCAGATATTCTATGTTCATTCAGACATTAAACATTTTCTCCTTGGTACGAGCTACTAGTCTTGATCAAGGACAAAATTAATTGAATTTTTAGTAGTTTAAAAAATGTTTCGTCAGTACAGTAAATTATATACGAATTTCCGTACTAATCATGTATGGTTAGACGAAAACCCATGCCATAACTAAACCTAATTTTCAAAAATTTTTAGTTAATGCCTTACAAGACAGAGCTGTTCTTTTTTCTAATTTAGATTCCGTTTACTCTGAATAAATAATCGAAATAGGGTCACCTTAAATGCCTAGTCAATATAAAACTTTACATACATTTACGCATTTCCTTTATTAGTCAGTGTTGTAATGTAGTATTTTAATTTAAAAAAAAATGCAAGAGATGCTTTTAATGCAGAAATAACTAGATTATCTAAGGAATATAGAAAAATTATATCTAAGCAATATAGGAAAATGATAGTGGCGTGCATATCTTCAAAGATATGCTGCGCGTGTTGTGAATCTAAAAATGCCTCTTGATGCACAAATGGATCAAATTTCACAAACATATCTAGAATCCATTCTTAGATATATAGACTTTTAGGATCCTATTAATCATTAACGATTATACCAGTAGGGTTCGCACCTATAAGCGCCAACTAAGTCGTGAAGACAATAGAGTTTAAAGCGAATCTTAATTATTCCATGAGTGCTCTACCTCTCTACTAAAAATCACTCGACTAGTCATTGCTTTAGGAGACCGTAAGATTGGCACACCATTAAGGAGCACCCTCTATACAGTTATATACAACTATAAAGTTTATAATAAAAATATAAATTTGACGACTGCTTTTTCCTATTTAAAACATAATTCGTTTTTAACTATACAAAAATATTTTTTGCAAAATCGTTTGTTTTTAAAAACAAAATTAAATAAACAGTCTGTACCATATATCTACTAGAAATAAAGAGGGCGTATGCGACAATACACGCAATTTTGAAGCCAACATGAAAAAAGTTGACAGGGACATGTGCCATGTCAAAACTTCCAACATTCTACACCCAGTCTACTTACCACCTATATAAAAAATTGCTTTTTGCATCTATTATTCAGGTATTAACCCTTTTAACTAATACTAGTGATATTTTTTCAAAGGTGCAAATTGCTTAATAATGCTAAAATCGATATTTATTATGTGAATAGTTCATTAAAAAGCAGTAGCAAATTAATAGCAATAACACTTCAATTGTTGGCCAATAACGCGGAATACTACTAGTCACAAAACACAATTATTTTTCTGAATTTGTTTATTCAAATTTGGCAGGTAAGCATTGTTAACACTATGGCTTGAAACATTTACCACTTCAAATATTATTCATCAGTAGTTACAAACTACACCAAAGTAAAAAACAAGACTTATTTTAAGTTACATGGTTAGGGTATAAACAAAATTATTTGACTTAATTAGAGGTGGCCAATGGGTTACGTACAACCATTATAACTGCATCCCCTCGTAGAAACATCTTCGAAATAAACCTATCCTTATTCACTGGCTTTGCTTTTTTCTTTCCTTTACCAGGTCGAGGCAATTCAGTCCACATTTCTTTCACGTTTTCTAAAACCATGTTGCAATGTCTATCGAACGCTTTTACACGTCCTAATAACTTTTTATTATTCCGGCAATTTATTAGGACCTGTGTGTTGTTTTTCACGGATTGAGTAAGCACCGACAGGGGACCCGTATTGAATTCCTCCTCCTCACGAGCCTGCAGTTCTTCGGACGTCATTTCGGATTTTGGTTTCGTCAAAGCCATATCGAAAAATATTGGAAATACTGTTTTTATAAAAAGTACTTTATACGATTGTTATAGGTTAAGAATGCTAAATTGCTAACCTATACACGCTGGGCATAGTTAAAATTTTAACCACTGCAATTCATATATGAAAACTGGTTAGGAATGATTATAAGTTTAAGACCATACGCGGTGATATTATAGTTGGAATTTTTCAAATAAAAAAATTAATTCATTTATTTCCTCTGAGGACGATTGCAAATAGACAAATAATAACTTTCAAAAACATATTTGGTTTGCATTTGCTCCATTTTGTTGTTCGGCTGCTTGTGTATAGATAATGTTTTATTGCCAATTTTGTGTTTAAGCGGTTTACGAACGGCACGAAATATTTTCTATCTGATGTATTATCGGTGTATGAATAAACATAAATCGTTTTTATAGGAAAGTCACTTAAAATGGGCAGTATAAATGGAATGGGGCAATAGCTCAAAATTCTGACGTCTCTGTGTGGGCAAGCATATTCCATTTTTTACCATTAACTCTATTGACAAAAAGAAGAAGATTCATGGAAAAAATATGAGAAGCCGAACTTCATAATTTACGTAAAAGTTAAATTTTCATGAAAATATTGGGGATAAATACCAAAACACTTGAAAAAGAAGTAGTTTTAAAATCGGGACCAAAGTGTAGTTAAATGAAATTTTAATCTTGAGTTCGTTATGGGAAAGGAACGGGAAAAAAGAAATAGACGGTCACGTTCCAAAAGTAAAGAAAAATCGCACAAACGACAGAGGTCCAGATCAAGAGAAAGGTATGAAAATAATAAATATGACCGAAGAGATAAACTGTATGATAGGCGAGACGATAGGCAAGACAGACGGGATGATCGATATGACAGGACTGAGAAAGAAAAATATTCTGATCGAGACTCTAGAGAAAATAAAAAAGAAGATAGAGATAGGAAACCTAAAGAAATTAAAAAATCTTTAGAGGAAGAGGAAAAATTAACCGATACTAAAGCTGACATAAAACTTAAGGTTCCTCTTAAGAAGGAGCCACTGTCTCTTGAAGAGTTGCTGGCAAAAAAGAAAGCAGAAGAAGCTGCAAAAAGCAAGCCTATATTCCTAACGAAAGAACAACGTGTAGCTGAAGCTTTGAAACGTAGACAAGAAGAAGTCGATAAGCAAAGAAAACTTCAGGAAGAAGAAAGGAAAATTTTGCATAATATCCACACATCCAGAGTACAGGAAGAGAAAAAAGATGATAGAGATAGAGATAGGAGGAATAGGGAAAGAGAAAGGGATGATGAAAAGCAAAAGGATAAAGACAAAGAAAAGGAACAAGAAGCAATTAAAGAACGTTACTTGGGTTTAATAAAGAAGAAACGAAGAGTAAGACGACTTAATGATAGGAAATTTGTATTTGATTGGGATGCTGGAGAGGATACATCATTGGATTATAATCCATTATATAAAGAAAAACATCAGGTATGGGTTTAGTAAAAAAATTCAATCTCACTTACACTTTTTGCTTTTAGATACAATTTTTTGGCAGAGGTAATTTGGCAGGTATAGACATTAAAGCACAGAAGCGCGATCAAAGTAAATTTTATGGAGAATTGTTAGAAAAGAGGAGAACAGAAGCTGAAAAGGCTCAAGAGAAAGTTAGACTTAAGAAGGTCCGGAGAAAAGAAGAAAAACAGTTATGGGATGATCGCCACTGGTCTGAAAAAGAAAAAGATGAAATGACTGAGAGAGATTGGCGTATATTTAGAGAAGATTATAACATTACCATTAAGGGTGGTAAGATTCCCGAACCTATTCGTGTCTGGAAAGAATCTGGGATCCAGAAAGAGTTGCTAGAAATAATTGATAAAGTTGGTTATAAAGATCCCACACCCATTCAGAGGCAAGCCATACCCATTGGCATGCAAAATCGTGATATCATTGGGGTTGCAGAAACAGGATCTGGTAAAACATTGGCCTTTCTTATACCACTACTGTCATGGATTCAATCATTGCCTAAAATTGAAAGGACAGAAGATGCTGATCAGGGACCTTATGCCATAATCTTGGCACCAACTCGTGAACTGGCTCAACAAATTGAAGAAGAAACTGTAAAATTTGGTCAGCCTTTAGGTATTAGAACTGTTGTGGTAGTAGGAGGTATGTACATAGATATTATTTTTTTTGTTGATTAATTTCCATAGCACTTAAAAAGAATGAAAAAATAACAACCAATTTACAGTTATTAAATTTACTAGCAATTATTGATAGTATCAGAAAAGTGATCAAATTATATGCAACAATAAAATCTCATTTTTTGATGTAGAGAGTCATTCAGTTTTGATGTTTCTAAAATCATGTATACAAACAAACCCCTCAAGTTTCACTAAATAGCAGTAATATTTTGTTTTTAGAATGCTTTAAGACACAATACTTTATTTTGATATCTTGAATTACAATGTTTAGATACCCCACAATTACAGACAAATCGACAATCTAGAGGAATACCATGTTTAATCTTGAGGTTGTAGTTAACAAACAAATCCAATTGGTATAATCCAATATAAAAAGCATGCTTAATTAATAATTTAACTTTTAAAATTTATTTAGATTTACATAAGTCCTACTGTAATTTTTTAGGTTTGAGTAGAGAGGAACAGGGCTTCAGACTAAGAATGGGTTGTGAAATTGTTATTGCCACACCAGGTCGTTTAATTGATGTATTGGACAATCGCTATCTCGTGCTGAACCAGTGTACTTACATTGTATTGGATGAAGCTGATCGTATGATTGATTTAGGTAAGCTTTTATAATTCATCAACATGATCCAATAAAGAAAATTTTATAAGAGCATTTTCGACAGGTTTTTGGAAATGATCTTTATTGTTTAGCCATATGTTCATAAAAGTAACCGCCTTTTAAACGAGCATTATCAGTGACATTGTTGGAGTAAACTATCATTTAGTATTTTCAATTTACACAATCGTCCCTCAACCAGTGACTCATGTAATGGATGTTTAATTAAGTTGACATTTTTAAGTGTCCCTTTGGAATTTTAGAGTAGGGATGAGAAAAACATTTTTATTTTGAACTTATTTTATCGATCATTGGAGGGAACTGTTTAATCAAAAAATAAACATGTTAGTTGAAATTATATACTGCAATATACTGCTAAAAAACTATGAAATACATTGGCAAATGTTCATGACGTTTTTTCAGAGAAAATTTTTATTGCATAAAAAAATATTTAATAGCGACGAAGATAGTGAACACTTAAAATCACAATGAATGATATACATTTAATAAAGTCGCCTTTTATATGGTTTCATACATGCATATTTCCAAATTCGCTGGTTTAATATGCAAATAAAGTAAATATTTCAAGAGTTTAATTATAGTATCACATCTTAAATGAAAAGGAACAATTTGACAGAATAGTAACTGGTTTTATTATTTTATGTGTTTATTAAATATGTTTTTAGCCATATAAGATATCCCAAACCAGAAGAGGCTGTATCTTACATAAAGACAATGTTTTTTTTTTAAGGAATCCATACGCAAAATAAAAAATATTCAATTTTTAAAAGTTGCTTCCTATCGATGAAACAAAAACTTTTTAACTTTCTTTAATAAATTCAAAATCGTCTTTCGTTTCCATTCCTTTAAAATATTTAGCGGTAATGTTTTTCCTGTAGGGTATATCCCCTTTTGGTTACTGGTTGTTGTTGTGGAAAAAAAATTAGTCTAACCTCTCACTTTGTAGGGGACTTGAAACCATTTAAGGTGGTTTTTGAATTTTTAACATTGTGTAACAGTAACGAAATACCGCAGGCACTGGCGTGTATCACGTGTACCACTTAAACAATGCACAAAAAAGTTTATTTTTTTAGGGTTTGAACCTGATGTTCAAAAAATTCTTGAATACATGCCTGTCACAAATTTAAAACCAGACACAGAAGAAGCTGAAGATACAAAAGTATTGTTGGCCAATTACAATAGCAAAAAAAAATATCGACAGACTGTCATGTTTACTGCTACTATGCCTCCCGCAGTAGAAAGGTTTTGTCTACTTAAATAATAAATTAATTCAATAAGTTAAAATATATTTCTTTTTAGATTGGCAAGGACCTACCTAAGAAGGCCAGCTGTGGTATACATTGGATCCATTGGTAAACCCACAGAAAGAGTAGAACAAATTGTACACATATTAGGCGAGAATGATAAAAGACGGAAACTTATGGAATACCTTTCAAAAGGATTTGATCCCCCAATTATTATTTTCGTTAACCAAAAGAAGGGTGCTGATGTTCTTGCTAAAGGTAAACATATTTGCTGTTTCTAGGTCGGTTCATAAGTAGATATTTCAATAAAATATCAAATGTAAAAAGTTTTCACTGCCAAAATGTTCACTTTTTAAGTATCCTCTATGATTCATGTTTTTATTATGGCCATTTTGCAAATGTTGTCATTTTTTTCTTTGAATTTCAATTTTTTAATATCTCATAATTATGATTTAAAGAACATTTTTTTTGGAACTGAAGTATACATTCACAAAGGTAATTCTGCTTAATTTAAAGCTCACGGGGGCATATTCATATTTATCTATGGATAGTCTGATATTTTTTCATTTCTGTAATCCTGAGAACTTCTATAATTATTTTGTTGTAAAGGTATTAAATTGAATTGGATATTGGAAAATAATAGTTCAAATTTTATTAATTTGTAGTGTTTGCTTTTGCACTTATTTTATAACTCAATACTTGCAAATAGATTTAAAATCATAGAGAGACACAGACTGCCTCAAATTTTGAAAAGGAAAATAAATTAATTTTCTGTTAAAGGTCTGGAGAAACTTAGTTACAATGCTTGCACACTTCACGGTGGCAAAGGTCAAGAACAAAGAGAATATGCATTGGCAAGTCTAAAGTCTGGCGCAAAGGACATTTTGGTTGCCACTGATGTTGCAGGGAGAGGTATCGACATCAAAGACGTTTCCATGGTCATCAATTATGATATGGCCAAAACAATTGAAGGTGAGTTGCGATTTAATAAAAAAAATACCTCATGACTATTTTGCAGATTATACTCATCGTATCGGGCGAACCGGTCGCGCTGGTAAAACTGGTGTGGCAGTCAGCTTCTGCACGAATGATGATTCAGCATTGTTCTATGACCTTAAGCAGATGCTGATATCGTCGCCGGTATCTAATTGCCCACCGGAATTGATGAATCACCCAGAATGTCAGCTGAAACCGAACCAGCCCAAACGCAGGAGAGATGAAATGATTTTTGCTTAAGAGAACTGTTTTGTGTATTAATATAACATATAACTTCAATAGAAAGGTATTTGTTGTAAATATTTTACTCTAATAGTTCATACAAACTGGTTGGTTGGTTGGTTGACTCCTGACGCTTAATATTTAACTAGTTTCCGAGATTGGCATGTTTTCGCAACAAATTTTGCAAAATTTTCGAAATATTTTAGTCTTTAAATAAAACATGTGTTCAGAAATTAAATTCAGTAGTGGTAATCTCTTTAGTTCAGCGGAAAATTCAGGATCAGATTAACAGGTCTGTTCGAGGATTACTACCCCAGCATGAATAGAATTCTTAATGAAACTGCAAATAATAGATCATTTTTAAGAAATCTCATGGACAGGTAAATTCTATTTTACTCGTCCTCGAATTGTAAATTTTTATAACCAGTGCATTGGACTAGAAATTTCATAAACGTCTAGATAGGCATTTTAAGATCTTTTAGAAGCTTACTTTTCACCTCAGAGGTGGCAGTTTTTTTAGAATTTTTAGAAGCGAAACATAGCAATATGCGGAAATTTAAGTCGAACCTGAGTCCATGTTGATAGATATCCAGCACATTGACACCAGAAATTTCATAAACATCTGGATAAGCATTTATAAGATCTTTTAGAATCTTACTTTTTATCTCAGAGGTTGAAGGTGGCAGTTTTTTTTGGAATTTTTAGAAGCAGAACATACAAATATATGGAATATGCGGTAATTTAATTAGAGCTTGATAGATATTCAGTACATTATTACAGGGTCATAAGAAACTTAATGGATAAGTATTATCGACAAAAATGGTCTGGTCGTCTAAATTTAGAAGAACATGTTGCAATTTTGAAAGTTCTTTAAGTTCTTTCGATTGTTAAGTTGATGCGACACAAAACTGAAACACCCTATATACATCAAATCTTTGAAATCAATAAGAAAAATATCAACTTGAAGAGGATAAGTATATTTAAATAGCATTCCTTATTTAACAAATATACAATATAACAAAATTGCCACTAAAATGGAAAAAAACTGACCTCTTATATTTTTTAAAGACATATACGAGGAAATAAAACTTCATCAGGAATCATAAAAAACCATTTAGCAACACTTCCAGAGCTTTAATTTTTCCTGAAGGCACTTTGAAATATGTCGCAATTATTTCAAATTCTAATGTAGCAAAACAAACATGTTTATCATTTTAAAAATATTCGTTGGTTACAAAATCTAAACATGACCACCATACCAAATATATCTTTTTACAAAATCGGTTATATTAAAATCAAACTGTTAATAACTGCCCCGAACACCAAGGACAATGGTGATAATTTTCATTTGGCTGCACTAAATTACTGCTTTTTATTTCAGATAAGAGAGATATTATTTCCTCGGCAGTTTGAATACTAGTATTCTCAGCTCGTGCACTACCACTAAAAGTTATGCTATTTATCTTGTCGTTAATCCTAGTACGCTCTTCAGAAAGACTCTCAACTTGATTATTCACCGATTCTTGGTGTAGGATGAGTTCTTTCGGAATGGCACCTTTTTCTATGACCAGTTTTTCGATAAGCTGATTAAGCCGATCCAATTTACCCTTTATCAGTTCCCTGTCCTGGGCCAATTGTTTTAATTGCTGGTCTTTCTCCTGCGCCTTTTGTTTAAGAACCATTCTCTGATGCTGATACAGGGCGACATATTCACCTATCGTTTCAGTTTCTCCTTGCAGTTGAAGAACAATATGTTCTAGCCTTTGTTTCTCATCTGTCAAATTTGCTATTTCTTGCATTGTCCTCTTCACTTTCTCTTCCAAATATTTCATTGCATTCTCCTTGTCTAACATATTTTGATTGGAATCATTTGTAATTAAGTCATTAACTTCTTTATTTTCAATATTTAGGTCAACATTTTTCTGTGATTTTAATCTATTGATTTCCTTGGTTAGTTCTATTATTTTTTTCTTAGCTTCACCTAATTCCGACTCGGAGAGCTCCGGCGGTCGCTCAATTTGAACATTATTTTTCATCTTGTTTAGTTCATTTGTAAGTTTAATAACTGTATGTTTCATATCCTGAAGTTCATGCTGTAAAGCATTTGAGGAGTTATCAGTTGCTTCATAATGTCTTAACCTATCTTCCAATTGCTTATAATGTAAAGTATCTCTGTCAAAATCTGCTGAAGCTTCTCGAAGATGAACAAGCTCTTGATCCTTAATTTCAATGGCATCGGCTAACGTCTGGAGATGAAGCTCGGTTTTTTGAAGCTTTTCCATCAAATCTTTATTAGTTTGTTGTTGTAAATTTAATCTATCAGTTAATTCGACTTTGTCATTATCCTGAAATAAATACATTTTTAAAATAATTTATTCACAAGACCAATTTAAAACATTTACCAATTTCATAAAAACTTCTTGCATGCTATCCAACTGCATTTTAAGGTCCTTATTTTGCTGTACGGCCCGCGCAGCGGCAACCTTATCGCTTTCCATCGTTGCCAATAATTTTACACTATCTGGTTGATTTCCTCTCAGTTGTTCCACCATGTTTTCCAGTTGAGATATAGAGTCATTTTTGGCTTCAATTTGTTTCAGCAGCAGCTCATTTTCGTTGGAAACCTGTAATAAAATAAAAGTAATCACCATTGAGAAAATAATTTTTGATACTATCTTATAGTACATCGATTGATAGTTACCTTATATTGAAACTATATCTGCCAATTTGTCAGTTTCCAATTAATTGATATAGGATTACACTTTTAAAAGCAAAGCAAAGTATTCATTTCAGTACTGGTGGCTTAATAAATAGTTTAAAAATAACATTAATAAAACCACAAATTACAGCAAGATGAAAGAGATAATATAAAACTAATAAAGAAAGTTCAAGTAAGCTTAATTTGCCTCCCTACAGACTGGAGACAGTGTGGTGCCATATCACAATTCCTAAAACTTTAGATGAGTTGCAACAGTTTTTATTTGTGTGCTGAAATTTAACTGTTCATCCCAAGATATTTAACTACATAATAGTATTGAAATATTTTTCCTTTTTCCTTAAAAGTATGAGCCTGCTGACTTATGAAATTTCCCACTCACGTGGTCTACTCAAGACAAGTTAGAAAACTAGAATTTGATGTCTAACTAAAACTAACCAAAACTATCTTAAGGATGTTCCAATAAAATTTTAATTTAAAATTTTAAAATTCTAATATTATATAGGAGGCAGAATAAAGTACACACAGTATTCAAACCCACATGAAGTTCAACACATATTACCAAACTAAATAAAAATCACCTTAGTATAATTGTCAATGGCTTCACTTTTTTCTATTTGCATTTCCACACAGAGTTCTTTAGACTTTTCAAGTTCAGTTTTAAGATCAGAGTTGGCGTTTTGTGTGGTGTAAAAAATCTGATTGTCCTGGAGGATTTGTAGTTGCCTTTCAAGTTCCCCCATGTGTTTAATCCGACTCTGTTCTTGAGTTAACAAATTTTCATTTTCCACTTGCAGTTGCTCCAATTTTTCAGACAAGTTGGATATTTGACCTGGAATTTAGAAACAATACAGCTGGCAACACATCGCAGATGGGATGTTGCCTAGATTAGACAGCTATTTTTTGATGGCGCCCCTGGATTCTGATATGGAATTTGTTTGAAAAAATGTGGGTGGACCAGATATTCATTACACCCTCTGCCTGTTGGAACTTTTTTTGTATACTTCCATTCATTTCATGACAGTCACATTTGGTGAAATAAATGCAAATATATGTTTCCAGACTTTTAGTCACAATGTGTGAGGAGAAGTATGTATGACTCATCCGATCAACACAATACAACATGTCAGTGCAATTTGCTTCTGTCTTGCTAAATTTTGTTTGCTTACCATTTAACTGTTGAGCATACTGTTGATATTGTGAAGTTGATTCATCTCTCTCCTTAATTATAGATTTAAGTATTTGGTTTAGATTAGTCACTTCACTTTCTAAAGCAACCTTGTCTTTAATTAACTGTTCAATCTGATTATCAGTGCTGATTTGACCACCTACTGTTAACTGTTGAATTTTAATATCTGCCATTGAAAGTTTTCCATTCAATTCCTATAAGAAAAAATGTCAAGATCATTTTAAGAGATGACTGTTAATATACTTTATTCTGTTGCTGGAGAGACAGATTTTCTTCCAAAGTTTGAGCCAGTCGTTCTCGCGCCTCTAATAAATCTTGAATTAATTCATCTTTTTGTGCTTTTATGATCTTATACTCCTCCTTAAGCTTTTCCAAATGCTCATTGTATTGTCCTCCAATATTTTCAACTTTAGCCTTTTCAGCTTTGATATTGCTTAATTCCCTTTCCAAGTCTGACACTCTTGATCTTGAGGCTTTTAAGCGCCCTTGTAAATCTTCACACTCTGCAGTCTTCTGCTTCCAATTCACCTCATATTGACTGAGGTTGGCTGAAAGCTCAGTTTTTTCTGCTACCAATAATCCAATGGTTTGGAAATGCGCTTGAAGTTCACCTAAATATGAATAACAATGAAAGAAATATTGCAAGTGCCAATTTGAAGATGAACCTTTTGTCATAACAGTACCCTTCTTATATCAACCTACCTTTTAATCTGGAAATTTCTTGAACTGCCTGCAATTCTGAACTTGAATCTCTTTCTTTTATTCTCAATTCCAAATTATGAATATGCAATCGATATTCCTCATTCGCAGCTTGCAGTTGTTGAGAAAACATTCTTTCCCTTTCTAAATTTGCAGCCAATTCTAAATTTCTTTTCTCCAAATCTGTTATTGATCCCATTGAAGAAAATTCACAACTTGGTTCTATCATTTGCGCTAGCTGATCAGATATCTGCCTCAAATTTTCCACGTTTGAATGTTGAATTTCTTGTCTCGCGATATCTGTTGAGAGACTAATTTCTTGTTTTGTTGTGTTGTTATCTCGTTTTTCCTCCACAGAAGAAGTGTTGTCTAAATCAATTATAAGGCGGGAATCATTAGCAGAAGAAACACTGTCATCTACATTATGACTAATGTTTGGGTCCTGAATAATGTCATTCATGGCAGAAGCTCTTCGCTGGTACTCTGCAATTTCATTTTCCCTTATTTCTGGGTCATCTTGACAGAGAACATCATCATTCATGTTTGAATTGTTCTCACTATTGGATGATGTTGGCTTGTTTCTAATATCTTGGGGAAATAATGTATAATTGGATTGATTACTTTCAGTAAATAAATTATCTAACTTTGCTGAAGTATTATCAAAGTATTTTGGCTGTCCTATATATTGGTCATTGCTTTCTGCATCATTTTCAGTATTAAAATATGTTAAAAGAGGAGTGTCGTCTTTTATTTTGTTAACATTTGGCACAGATATATTATCAAAAAAATCCACGGGACCATAGTTTACACCAATACAATCATTATTGAAGTATGGTGTTAAGTTACTTGGGCTTACATTTTCTTGAAGGGAGGATTCATGGGAAAGATTCTCTCCTGGGTTTTTGCTTGATTCACTTTGTGCATTACTTAAAGAGAGAGTGTTGGGAAAGTTATCCTGATGAATGTCACTTGAAGATAGATCGGAACTTTCTGTGACTATATTGGACTCATTCTTTTTCCTTTTCAATTCCTGGAGTTCCTTAAACTGAAACAAAGCTATGATGATGATGTGGCTAACCTATAAACCTTTTTCAAGTTTGAAGGTTTACGTTAACTGAGAACCTAATTTATATTCAATCACTCACCCTCTTCCTTGTATTTGCTAATTTCAATTTCTTATCTTTTTCCACATCTGCCATGCTCTATAATTTTTCTTAACAAATAGGTATGTTCAATAAAAACGAAAATACCCAACCCAAAACAAACTGACATACCTTAGCTTACCTTTCTATCAACTATGGCTATATGAGATGCCATAACGTTCTAATTTTTGTATGGCTCAAATCAAAGGTTCCTTCACTAGAGCAAGAAGTTCGCAAAATATACAACGGCGATTTTTTCATTTTTCCCAGTGAGTTAAATTTTATAAATAAAAAGGGTAGTAATAGAGATTATTTTCTTTCTCTGAATATAATTACACTATATACCGATACAATTATTTGACGATCAAATAACATTTTCTTTAAATATTTGTAAATAATATGTTTAGCATTATTATTTGATGAAAAAAAAAACAAAATAAAACGCAAAAAATTGATATACTTAGAAATTTTAAATATTAATTATTTGCTTAGTTCAAAAACGATGATACAAAACTTCCTTTAATAAATAATTTACCCACAAAAAATCAAAAAGGTGAGAAATAAATATAAATGGTTCGATCAAGAACTCACAAATAAAAGAATTAAACCAGAAATGCAATATCACAATCACCAACCAATGTGAAAAGATTGACATAAAAAACACATTTTTCCTGTTTGGCGTTTTTGTGGCGGCAATGGGCGAAAAATCATGGTACACTCTCTACGATTCTGTAACTTTATATCTTTCTCTGGTTGAAATATGACAGATGGAAAATACAATTATCTGTAGTCCAGTTGAGAGTACATTGTAAGTTCCCACGGAAAAAACTGAAATTAAAGGCAAAATGAAAATTTGGACAAGTGAACACACATTTAAGTAAGTTTCTTCAATGGGCTGACATGTATGTCTACACATATTCTATTTTTCTTAGTCATCCGTGGGAAACTGTAGCTACTGCTGCTTGGAGAAAATATCCCAATCCGCATAATCCTGCTGTGATAGGTACCGACGTCGTAGAACGGAAGGTGGTCGATGGAATTTTACATACTCAGAGACTTGTTAGTTCGATGTGGTATTTTCCAAAGTGGGCTCAAGCAGTGAGTACTAACTTATTTTTATTTTCCTAAAACTCTATGTTATATAATATTGATGATGAAGTAAGACTCAAACCTTAGCTATTTTAAAAATGAGTTCAATCTGATTTCAAGGTTGTTGTCTGCTTAGGGATTATGACAAGTTCATGGTGAGCCAAATTGTTTCATATTATCTGTAGGTCCTAATTATATATGACCTTGAACTTGATTTCACTTTCAAAGAATTTAGCAGAAATGGCAGGACAAATCCTTTAATTTATCTGGACTGACTTAATTTACTTTTTACAAATAATTCAGCAAAAAAGTTGTAATTACTTTATTGCAAGACAAGTTCACACTTTTTTATAAAAGGATCTTGCACTTTTTAATATTATATTTCAAATTTTTCAAAAAAGCTATTCAATAGCGCACTTGCACTAACAAAAAGTAAGTTGATTTGGTTATTTATGGACCAAGTTCATTGTAGTCACATAAAATGCACAGACACATAAAGCTATCTTTTCACACTGGTTTACCATATAGTCCATCAGACGCGAATTTATAAGCATACTCCACATTCTGAAAATTAAAACAGACATTTTGAATCAGAGAAATTATTTATCTGCTGTAAATGCCATAAATTTAGCCTTGATTAACAATTTTAAAAAGATCCTCAGTATAAACTAAAAATAAAATAAAATAGGACTAAAAGATTTGTAGAAATTTTCTGTTATTCCATAAAAGTGTGTTTTTTTTTTAAATCCCTTATAACTTTGATAAATTTGCAAAAAATGCAACTTCCATTTTTTTCAGATCAAATTTATCTTTGTATTTTATTCTAATTTCAATTTCATTCAGCTAATAGGTTCAGCGAATATATGTTATGCTGCAGAGCATTCCGAAGTCAATCCAGAATCACGTCATATGACACTGAAGACTGTTAATCTCACTTTCTGTCGCCATATTGCAGTAAACGAAACATTGAGGTATTTGCCGCACCCTTCAGATCCTAGTAAGACATTATTGAAACAGGAAGCAGTGGTTACAGTTCAAGGTAATGTAATTATCGTGAAGTAAGGTGTGATTGTGTACAAGTTGTATTTGAATACAATTTGCATAAACTGTAATGACAAGCATATTTATTATTTATTTAGGAAGTAACTTACTAAAATTCAATTTAAAAACTAAATCATCTGTAAGAGGGGACAGGAAAAAGATGTTAAAGCTTAAAGTGATTTTTACTTCCAGTAACTAATACAATCAACTCAATAAATTTAAAATATGTTGACAGCATTTAAGGAACATAACTGCTGTTGATAGTTCTGTAATTTTTAAGATTTTTCCTTACTGAAACAATTTAACAGCACAAATAACAGTTATGTAACTCAGTTTTAACTAAATTCCATTAATTTAATACAATATTATACACACACAAATACAATATTAAATATTAATATTAATGAAGTATAGTTTTATTTTTCTGAATATGGCTTTGTTTTATATGTAATGTCAGAAAATAATGTCAAAATATTTTCGGAAGTTACTTTTTTGAATTTATGGTTACTAAATTGTTAGTAGATCCTGTGGAGGAATCAGCCCTTGCTATTACACTAAGTGCTATTCAAAAAGAATATTTTTGAATCTCAACTTATTCACACACTGAATTTAAAAATTTTGTTTTCTTCCCAGGAGTACCACTTACAAATTACATGGAAGATCTCCTCACCTCAAAAATCTCGAGCAATGCTGGGAAAGGTAGACAAGCAATGGAATGGGTAATAACAAAAATAAATGAGGAAGTAAAAGATCTCACAAGAAGTACAGATGAGATTTTGCACCAAACCAAAAAGTCTTTCGATGATTTAACATCAAGTGCAAAAAAGTCAATGGACGATATTTCTCAGAAAGCAAAGAAGAGCCTGGATGACATTCAGCATCTAAAGATAAATAATTTCACCGATTGTTAATGATACCTAATTTAATTTAAAAAGTATTAAATAAATTCATTGATTTGAAGTGGTTAAATCAAACTAGTGAAAATTTATTTTATTGGCAACTTTTACCAGATAGCGCCAAGCTTACATAGTTCAGGTTATTTATTTGTGAGATTTTAAACAACACTTTGTTGATTTGTTATTGTTAACCAAGAACACTAATTGTGAATAGTACACTTAAGTTATTTATTTCACATTCCTTAGCTGGATTGCTTCTAGAGATTTATGAGTCAAAGCAGAAAATAAATTGCTGTTCCACACTGAAAATGTTTTTATTTTCCAAGTATTTAATCTTCTTTTGGTACTAGACATGGAGCTCTTGCCTATCCGGATAATATAGGCTCTTTAGAACCCAAAATTCAGAAGTGTTAAAGAAAATTTAATATTCACACACTCGGTTTGAGTAATTGACATTACATTTTTTAAGCGGTATTTTGTCAAAAGGTGCTCAGCTCCCATCAAAAAATGAGTTATTTGTGTGGACATCGCTGTTCAGGAAAAAAATGTTGCAAAGTGCAAGTTTGTTGTGTATTAAGTAGTTTAAAGTGTTGTTAAAAGTAATTTCGTGAATGTTTGGTCTCGGGAACAATATTGGCCTCTCAGAAAACGAGTAGACGTTACTAATGACGGTTATTCCATTCATTTTACCAAAACACACAATTAGAACAAGTTTGGTTAGAAACTGGGCTTCGACTTTATAGTGGGACGTTAATGTGATTAAGAGTATATTTTGACGAAATTCTGCTGAAAAAATGCCATATCCAAATGGAAAATAAATTGATTGAAATTGATGTGCTGTCAGCAGCCATGCTGATTGTTGAAAGTTGCGAAGACTTATTGCGTCGTTTAAAATGATGGGTTTTATCGGTTGACAACGAGATTTGAAAATGGTGCCTCTCAACCTTTTTATGCTGTTTTGAAAAAACTACCCTGTATTTTTAATCTTATTTAGAAACTCGTTTATTAAGTACTCGGTCCGCTACCCCTCGGTCGTGCCTAAAGAAACTCGTGACTAAAGTGCAGCTTCTAAAACTTGTATAATATAATAATACGTGGAAGTATAGAATAGTAGAACACACCACATTACATTCTTATTACTTTAATTCTAGTACATACTTTTCCTATTAATATTTATACTTAGCTTACAATAAGTTAAATCAAAAATTCCGGTGCACCCTCAAAAAACAATACACTGTGTTCTTTTAATACTGGAGCTTTTGTAGGTAAATTATTGAACATCTTAACGGTAATACCAAATACAAAAGTTTTTACTTTTTTTCAGAAATATAAATTTTTGGGACATTCTGACTTACCATGATTGAATGGATGGAATTTGAAATGCTGTAAGCAGCCACGTTGATTCTTGAAAGTTGCGAAGTCTTACTGCTTTGTTTCAAATGACGGGTTTTTATTGGTTGAAAACGAGATTTGAAAATGGCGCTTCTGAAGCCTTTTTATGGTAGTTTCTTCTCTGACTTCTTGTAGCTATATAGTTGCACGGAAATGTACGTTACAATAGTCGATTACTTCGCTCGATGATATGTGATGACGGATACACGCCGTTTATGTTTGACGTATGGAGTGGAAAATAAAAACCGCGTGTGTTCGTTTAATAAAATGTGAAAAGGAGAACTGACCCTCACAAAATATTCTCTATTTAATTTAAAACTAAAATGGAATTTTAATAATCAGTCAGAAATCGGTCATGGGCAAATGATTCTAGTAAATTTGGCCAACGTTTAACATTTTTTACATATGTCATCTATGAATTTTAACTACTTTTAACTTCTAAGTAATATTTGTTTTGTTATTTACTTAATGAGGAAGTGTGATTCTTCCAAGGCTAGAAAATGCCAATTGTGGGGTTGCAATAAAGGTAGTGCTTTTTTACCCCTCCTTGCCACAACTTAAAATAATGTTTCTAAACCTATATGTCCCTCTTCATTTGTGCCCTTTGATCTTAATAGATCCGCTTAATCTTTCAACAGATAACATTTTATTGTCAAAATAGACCGACTTTTCTGATAAATTCTCTTCTGCAGCCCGACGTTTTAGAATATTACTCAAAAATGAATGAACAAGGACTTAGAAAAAGAGCTTCCAGTGTAACAAAAGCAGAAAAAATCCATGCCGTTGAAGCAAAAGCTCGAAAAAACCAACCGGATCGACCGTAAGTTTGAAACTTTTGAAAAAATAAATTTTGTATGGTAGAATAGAAGTTTCATAACCTCTTTTTACAAACGTGTAGAGCATAGACATGAGATAAGTGGTGTAGATCTATGAATAAAATCAAAATTATAATTTACATTTTACAAGCGTTTTTTAATTATTTTTAGATAATATTTTATCATTCACCACTTCTGGTCTATATTGGCAATGAATTAAAAACTGTTTTATTATTTAGATAAAGAAAGGAAAAATTATCATGAAACACTTAAATATTTTCCATAAAACTTATTTCACTCTTTCCAACCGAATAATATTAAATATGTAAAGAAAAGAAAATATCTTCATATTTTATTGATAAAAAGGCGAGAGTGCCAAAAATTAATTATTACAATATTTTTAGAATCCAAAATATCTTAAATAAACATAATTAAATTTATTTCTCTACTCCCTACTTTAAACTATCTAATTATGGACTGATCGGGAGCGAGGAAAGAGACATCAGCTTCGATAACCACTGTTTCCAGCACTTTAGTCACAGGTTAGGGTGCATTTAGACGTTTGTCAGCTGTGATGGTTACATCGCAAGCCACTCAAAGAAAGCATTCGTGCTGTTTTGCAAAAATGTACTCTGCGTAGGATACACCAACGGTTATAATCTCATTTAGAAGCTCATCTATTAAGCACTCGCTCCGCTGCCCCTCGGTTGTGCCTAAAAGAACTCGTGATTAAAGTGTCACTTATAAAACTTGTATAATATAATATTAAATGTAAATAAGAGGTGGAAGTATAGAATAGTAGAACACACCACTGTACATTCTTATTAATTTCCATTTCCAATAATTTTCCATTAGTGTTTATACTTAGCTTACAATGAATTAAATCAAAAATTCTGGTGCACCCCCAAAAAAACAATTAACTGTCTTCTTTTTATACGGAAACATTTGTAGGTAAAGTTTGACCATCCTAACGGAAATGTCAAATACATGGGTGGCATTAAAAAAGTGTTTTTACTAATTTTTTTCAAAAATGTAAATTTTTGGGACGCTGTATGTCTTACCATGAAAGTTACGTATTGATTATTTAAACAATTGTAAACCAATCTCTGTGAAATTTTGAAATTGCTAGCTCACGGAAAAAGAGCTTTATTATTAAAGCGATGTGTTTCTGCAAAAAAGAATAAAAATATTTTTTTCCAAAGTAAGGAAAAGAGATAAGCATAAGTATTAACAAAAATTACTCAGAATTATGCGAAAAACCAGAAAACTTACTATATATATGGTGTTCTATTTGAATTTGCAATGTTGCCTGTTTCGAATTGAATTGGCAACGCTGCAGGTGCATAAATATTTCAAAACGATCATGGCGCACTATAGTGATGTAACAAAATTTGAAAAAAAAAATGTTAGTTAGTTCTCCAGAACTTCAAATAGGACATTCAACGTGAAAAAACAAAAATCATTCGTCGAACGTACTAGTGACTATCAATCACCTGGTATATAGAAAATGATGGCCAATTACAATTTTTTTTTAGATGTCATAAACCACGAGACTCATTATTTTCTTGGACTTCTGGTTTTGATAATTTTACAGGCTTTGTAAATTGGGCGTTTCTGCTTCTTTCTATTGGAGGTCTCAGGCTTTTATTAGAAAATTTTATAAAGTAAGTATCTAATAATTATCAAAGCAGCATTTTTTACTGAAACGCTTTTTAGATATGGAATAAGAGTGGATCCTATAGAATGGTTTTATGTGTTAACCCAAGAAGAAGGCTCGCAGCATCCATCACTAATATTGATTTTATGTATGTTTTTGTTTTGTGTGTTTTTTTTTTGCAAGTCGTGTAATTACAGAGAATTCATTTTTTAGATTCTTTAGTACCTACCACTTTATGTCTCATTATTGAAAAAGCTCTTGCAGCGGCAAGTAACTTCTCTCCTTCATATTTTTTTATTCTAATTTACAGTTTTTAGGAAATTGTCCCAAACAATTTTGGCATGTTGGTACATGTCTTGAATTTAATTTCTGTGATATTAGTGCCTATGGTTACAATCCATGTAAAAGACGGTTTTAGTTTAGGTAATTCCATAGTTCCAATATTTTTTTTATTACTAAATATATTGTTTTGGTTTTCAGTTGGAGCATCATGTGTTTGCACAGTGTACAGCATTTTGTTCCTTAAATTATGGTCCTATATTCAAGTAAATATGTGGTGCAGACTGATTAGACAGTTCAGTAAAAGCTCTCTAAGGAGACAGTCTGTTTCTCTTAGTAATCTTCAGAGACAGATTAAAAATAAAAATAAAAACAAGAACAGTTCTGAAGAAGATCTAACTTGCTCAAAATTACCCTTAGTGCAATATCCAGATAATTTAACTGCAAGAGATTTGGGGTATTTTTTGCTAGCCCCGACATTATGTTATGAACTGAATTTTCCTAGAACTGATAGGGTTAGAAAACGTTTTTTGGTAAAGAGAATATTTGAGGTATTGGCTGGTACTCAGATAATATTGGCCGTTATTCAACAGTACATGATACCCTCCATAAGGAATTCATTAATTCCATTTGGTAATATGGATCTTCCATTGGCTTCGGAGAGATTACTAAAATTAGCAGTCAGTATTTTTTTTTTGTAAACTCCAACTTTTTTAGTTATAATTTTTTCCAAGATTCCTAACCACCTAGCTTGGCTCATAGCGTTTTACATATTATTCCACTCGTGGCTGAATCTTTTGGGGGAGTTGCTGCAGTTTGCTGATAGAAATTTTTATGCGGATTGGTGGAATTCCAACAATATTGATATTTTCTGGCGCAATTGGAATTTACCCGTACATAGGTGGGCTGTTCGGCATCTTTATTTACCAATGGTGGATATGGGCTATGGTAGGACTGCCGCTAGTGTTACCGTCTTCTTTATCAGTGCTTTTTTCCATGAATATATGGTAAGCATAAATTTGCTGCTAAAAAAGTTGTATAAATAACTTTGGATTAAAATTTAGGTCAGTGTTCCTCTAAAAACTTACAAAATATGGGCATTTATGGGTATGATGGGACAAGTACCCCTATCATATTTTTGCAAGTTTATAGAGAAGAAATATGGTCCGCGGTTTGGCAACATAGTAGTTTGGGCCTCTATAATCATCGGTCAGCCGTTATGTATAATGATGTACTACCATGATTACATGGTTATACATCATGGTGAATCAATTGCTCAGTATTCTCAGATTTGATAAATTTTAATTCTGCTATTGCTGTTTAAAGCGAGCGTGAAGATCATAACAATATTTTAGAAATGTTGAGATGTTATTTTTTTACAAAAATATGGAGTTGTTATTTAGTAGTTCAATTTTCCAAAATTGAATGATAATTCTCTAAGTCATAACATCACAGAAGTTACCATACTTATTATATTATTGATTTTTGTTTGATTTACTTTATTGTTTGATTATATTTGTTTATACCTCTTGTTTGTAAATTTAAATTTAATATTTTTCTATAATATTAATATTTTTATGTTATACTCTAATAGAAAGTGCATTTCTTTTAGGCATTTCTGTAAATACACTTATAAAATTAAAGAAGAACCACCACATATCACTATTCAGATTTTTTTTTAACATAAAATAATTAAATTTTGTTGGTTTTCTTTGTTACATTGTACCTAAACTAGATTTCAATTTTTTATATCCATTATTTTGTTGGTGTTTATTTTGATAGATTTACTAATGTGAATTTACTTAGTAATTAAAATATGTTTATTAAAATAAGTTCTTTGAAATTCTTTATAAAGTGTTTGTTCATTATGGAAAGACTGAAATAAACTTTTGTATTGCATTTTTTCTTTTTTTCATAAAACAGAAAATTATTTGAGATAATATACATTCTTTTTTCATCCAGTACTTTGTTCTTCTTCGGAACCAAACTAATATAAAATATTCCAGACGGCTTGCTATGTTATGTTTTATTTTTGATGTCTAAATCCGTAACAAAAATTTCAGAAAATGTAATTTTAAAAAAACGGCAGGGTCAGTGAAAATTAATATAAGAAAAATTACAATAGTTTCCAAGCAGGCAAAAATTTTAACTTCAAAATTAGTGTTTATGCAGATCAGAAAGCCGATTTCAATATTACCTTGAATTTTGAACCTTAAGTTATGATACACTCATTGAATTGACTTGATATATATATTAACTCACGTGCGAGGAACATGTGGCAGTCATACTCACTATAATGACACACACAACAAAAAACAGTTTATGTATTATTTTGGCAGTGTCAAAACAAACCAATAAATATCGCAAATGTAAGAAAAACCGTAAATATAACTTTTAAATGCTTAAGAAAACTTTTCCTGATTTCGATATTCACAAATATATTTGTAAATCATATATACATATTTATAAGTTTAATAAAACCTACTGAATACTCCCTCCTATACGAGGCGAGCGTAACAATTGAATTTTTTGTTGTTGTTTTGATCGTTATTTTTACTAAAACGGTTGTGATATTAAGTTAAAATTATAAATATAACATAATAAATTCACTAAAACTATAGATAATATTTATTGACTAATTATTCTATTTTGCACTTTTAAGCGCATTCACCAGTTTGTTAAATGTTTATTATAATTTTTTGTAAATAAATTACACAAAATCGATTATTTACAACAGAATTTTAGTTGATTAAATTTTATTTCGTGATGTCTCATATTTCAGGGTCAAATGTTTTCGCGGCATATTCGAGAAGACCTGATCTGATCTGACTGGCGAAGTTAAAATAACATTTCAAGCTTTTTTTCTGGAAATGTTGATAAAGAAAAAGTACTCCAATTGACTGATCATGATACATACAGGGTGGCGCTATATCTTCTTTACTTCCCACAATTTAAAACAAAATGTTTTAACGAGTGAAACCCCTTATATATAACGGCGGAGTTTTTTTCGTTAGTACTTTTTCTTTGGTGCACGCAACTCACTACGGTCAGACTTGGTAAGAACATGGCAAAAACACTTCAAACATCTAGTAGACGTTGAATCCAAATTATCTAGCAACTACTCTTTTGACATTGATACGTCAGAGCCAAGAAAACATTTTTGTGACAATAATTTGTGCATTAGTACTTACAAATACTAAGTAATTAAAATATAATAAGCGTAATTATTAAAGTGTTTTCTTTTGGATGTGGATGAAAACGATAGAGATATGTATTTGCGTTTTAATTGAAATGTTAACGCATAAATGTTAATGTTAATGTTAAATTAAAAAAGGTTGTGTTACATATTCCGCAAATAGGGCGATAGATATTCTTCCAACTATTCCATAGAAAAAGGAAATAAAATAAAATTTTGCGCTACGCATTTTAATCATTTTTTGAAAACGAATTAATGAAATCTGAACAAACGTTCTGCAATCAGTATTCAATAATATTATGAGTCAATGAGTTAAGTTAATTAACCAGCGTATAAAATAACGGACAACGTTTATTGTTATATAAAAAAAGATTTAAAAATTCTTTTTTTGATAGGTTTTAGATTATTTACTCGCACACGTCAAAACGTCTTGATTCGAAATTTAAATAATTAGAATTTTGAATTTTGGTCCTATTTAGTTGTTTATTTATTTTGTTATTTTGCATTTGTTTTTTTATATTTTGCCTGTAAGCAAATAGGTTTCTATTACGAATTACGTTAAGTTTTCGAGAAAATGGAAAAGAAAATTTCAAATATATTTCACTCAAGGTGCAATGGAAGTAGTAGCGAAAGAACCAAACCAAACTAAAATTTTAAAAGCCGGCCATTTAAATTAAATTGTAAGAAGGAAACCATCATACATATAAGTCACAAGTTAAAAATACAAACTAACATTCATCCATCTTATAACGACAAAGCTTTACAGGCCAAAAAATCATGTTATTCAGAAGAAATTATCATGCAAAGTTTACTTAATCATATTTCTTATTAACCAGTGCCATTGTATAGAGAAATAATATCGTATTTTAGAAGAAACCTAATATTAATTTAAATTCATTACGTAAGTAGGGGTTCGACGGGTCCTTGGGGGCTCGGGGCACTGGGAATACAAACAGAAGTTTGAGGAAGAAAAGAGTTATGACGCCAGTATTTTTTTGATATCTCTTGTGGGATAATTATAGAACTTCATCACTAAGGTTTGTCATCCAATGAAGTTACAATTTGCTAAAGAAACTATGAAATTAACTGTAAAAGCGAAAGATAATGTCGATATATCAACAACGAAGTGCAAAGTTTAATTTTATTTATGGTATTGCTGGTAATCAGCATATTAGCGTACCTTTTCAAATATTTGTTACAGTGAAAAACAGTACAATACGTTAACAAATAATAAATCGACTTAGAAATGTTACATTTGTGGTGTAACATAAAAAGGTTTGTCTAATATAAAATATTCTGTGTCCGAAACTTGGACGTATTGCGGATAAGCCAGAACAACCCGGGTTTGGTCGTTTCAATGATGGAAACACATCACGCTGATTTTTTGAAGATGTTGAGAAAGTATTTGAAATTTCGAATGTCGAGTTTAACTAAATCAAATTATGAACTATTTTGTTTTACTAATCGGTTAGCTGTCTGAAGAGGCAAATGAGCCAAGAAATACATACGTTATAAGGCACAGATTATATTTTTCAAGAAAAACTTGAAGAAAAAACACTCAAGATATTTCAAATCGCCTTCTACTCTTTCCAGACTCATTTATTTCCACTCTTAGAAAATTACCACCAAAAAAATGCACACAAAACTTTTTTATACAGTACTTAATTTAATAAAATCTCTTGAAATTAATTTAAAAGCAAGTGAAGAAAATTTGGTAGAAATATATTTCGATTCCTCAGATGAAAAATAGGCAGTCCATGCATTGGTTGGGTGTCTTTCTATGTTAGCGCAACAAACCCTGCAGTAAAAGAACTTTTCTTTTAAAAAAATAATTTTGATGAAATTATTTTTTTTGTTCAATTCACATAAAATTGTGTAATTTATATGAGCTAATTACTGTAAAATATATTCCTTATGTATAATAATGATGTATGACCTTTTCGTATTTATTTGATTCTAAAGATCCATGTTGTTTATTACAATTTTTGTAATAATACCTGGGGTTAATAAAAATAATTAATAACACAAATATATGTAAACTTATAATACTTAATACTTTATTTTACAATTTTCATTGTATAATTTTTGTAAAATTTAATTTTTGTTATGATCATGAACTGTGATTTTTTAATTCGTTACCTTGTATATTGTATTGTATTGTATTTTTTGAATTCTACAAAAATTTTAAAGTTCATCTGGTCATCTTATATCGAAGAATAATACTCGACTGCAACGACGTTATAAATGCTTTTATTCTTCGGTATGAATTAAATTATCGGATTTTTTTTACGCATATTGTATTAGTCGAAAAGTGGTTTTTATTAAACTGAACCCTCAATTCGTTGAAATCAACACTTTAAAAAATATATTAAAAAGTTTATTTTTATAGTACTGAATATTGAACAAGAATCTATACCAGTTTAAATGTTAATATTCCAAAAACACATCTTTTTCATTATTTTTAAGTTTTTTTGGCATTTTGAGCAATAAAATGTTTGACTGTACAACGAGTTGTAAGCTAAAGTTTTTTGTATACTTATCTGACTTCGATATTTATAATATTGGTTGTGCCGCAATGTAATACATTAATAGCCGTATCTGTCGGAAACGGACTATATCGTAAACTGTTAAAATTTGTTTAAAATTTTTCGCAGACAATTTACAGCTAGGGAGAGCGTGTTCTGCCGTGCTCCATTTCACAATGCAGACCGCCATAAATAATAAATCGTAGGATAGAAATAAAAAACGATTCCGTCCGCGCGATAACACAAAAACGCTTGATTTGATAGTCAGAATGTGGAAAAATGTATCATAACAGCACACGATTCAATTATCGAACAATTATGAACGTTGGATTGGAATATTTTTAAATCGTTCGTCGCTTTCGTTTTTAACTCGTGAAACCATGCATTAGCCGTGATCTACTGAGGCCCGCATTATTGTTTGCTCAAATAACCTTTTACATCAAAATTTTTATTAGGATTGATTTAATTGAATCGAGTAAATACACCCGCATTTAAAGGTTGATGCAATTTTCATCGCACCGGATTGTTTTACTGGCTCTAGGCTGTTGTGTTTTCATATAGTTATTAGATGATTTGCGTTATTTTTTTAAAACATACTCTTTTTTTTGCACCCCAAATTTAATGGTATATATTTTAAACAAATGCCACAGGCACAGTGAAATCTGTCGAACTCTTTGCAGTCATTTTGAGCGTCAAGGTCTTCTATTGGTTATACGTTTGATATTCGTATTATATTCCAATACCTAAATAGATTTCGAAATAAAAGCAGTTTTCTAACAAAATCCAATTATTTTGAAATCTTTGTAAATGTAAGGTATTTATGAAAAAAATATGAAAGTGCTTAATAAAGTACGACCAGTACATTCTTGCAGAATAGTACGAATACGTTCATTGAGTGACGTCAAAACACCATCTGTGGCTAAAATCTACCCAAAATATCCGACCAGGTGACTTAAGTACGGGAAATGTCCGGAGTTCACGACCGTGGATAATGAAGCTGAAGTCTTAAAGTAATACGTGTGATCCATGCTACATGCACTTCAAAAAATCACGTATGTTGTCGATTTTGAATACCAAAAGTTCTGACAAAAATACTGCAGCAGAAAACAAAGCACTACCTACAATAGCAGAAAGTCAAATAAAACCAAACAAATCTTTCGTAAGCATTCATATAGATAAAACATTGGTACAGAAAATACCGATATTTATTATCCTAGGTTAAGCTTTGTGACTAATCCGTATTATTAAAATTTATATTAAATCTGTTTTGTTGTAGCGCTCTATATTAGGTATGATTAAATAATAAATGTAGATGAGTGCTCCGCCTTCTTCTGCATTATTTTCAGAACCGTATTTAGTCGAATCCGCACTATTTTTATTGAATCATATCTACGCATTGCATTGCCGCGCAATCGTTGTTTTGGTGAAAGATCACAAATACCAAGTTCTGTAAAAAAACAGTAGTTTTAATATGTTTATCGTAATGTTTTTCCTATATTCTGTTTCAATATCTCTTACACTTGGCAAGGGTCGTGGAACCTGAATTAAACCTTTGCGAAGTAGAGGATTTTGTTTTCTCTTTTATGCACAACGTTTGCACCTCTTCACTCCGAGAATTATATAAACCCAAATGTTTCGGAACTCTGTTACGGCACTGCTACCTATATCCATTATTTTGCATTTAAATGCTTTCTTACTAGACGGGAAACACTATTATGAATTCATTCTCATGTTAAATAGACTCTTCTGGGAACTTGCGGCATATATTATCGTCTTTTTCGAAGAAGTATAGCGGGTCATATTAAGCAATGATCTATTAAAATTTTCTACGTTTTTGGTTGGAGGTCACAATAATTTGTGTATACAGGGTGTTCGATAATTGAGTTCGGAAACTTGGAGGAAAAAATATTTTCCGAGTTACAGTTTGTCAAAATATCGTTACAAAACAAAAGTGTTTCAGAAATATGTCACCAGAGGGCACTTTACCTAGAACATTTTTTTATTTTGCCCGAATTTTATGTATTTAGACTGATATTGCAAAATAGAACAGATTGTCTTAAACAGAATCACAAATCCTCAAAAATTGGTACTCTTCTTTGAAGTCGATAAGTGTTATCATTTTGCTACAAATCGATTTTTTATTCTCGGCTCGAATTTTCCCTGTGATTTTACCTAACAGGACTTAATGAAATTTGAAAAAGTCATTATTTCAGTTCGTTAAAAATTAGTTTCTATTAAAAGAACTTATTATCCAACTGCTACAGTGATGACCCATCAAGAATATTCAAATACTAAATATCGCGATACATATTTTTGCTACGGAAGAGCAAATGGAAATGCCGCTCATGCATGACGGCTTCATATCAACGCTTATCTCAATACAAACGTTCCATCTGTTAAGACATTCATCAACATACACAGGAGACTTGGTAAAAAAGGATCATTCAAAACTGATAATACGAATAAGGAGAGACCAAGTTATAAAAGAACCGAGAGGAAAGAATACTTAAAAATGTGGAGGCTGACCTGTCAATGAGTACGAGAAAACTTGCTTCTCATCAAAGAATTGCTTGCTCTACAGTTTGGGAAGTTTTGCATGAAAATAATCTTCACTGTATGAATGTGACGAGCAGTTGAGAGTAAACAAATTTTAGGAATAATTCAACATTACCCGCAATTCTCAAATGTCATTTTGTTCACTGGCGAGGTTGTATTCAGTCGTGACACTAGTGTAAATTTTCGAAATATGCATCAGTGAAACATTGAAAACCCACATGCAAAAATTGAAGGAACATCAGCGCCGGTTTTCTTTAAATGTATGGGCAGGAGATAATCTTATAGACCTCATTTCTTTAAGGGGTGTAACGGGTGATTCAATAAGAGTTTCCACATTACAATCTGAAATATTTTTGAAACGCCACTGTATTTGTTTATTATCATATGAGATTTCTAACCTCGAAACATAAACAAAATTAGTCATGGAGCAATATACGACTGAACAGCGTGTAAAAATTGTGCAAGCCTATTATGAAAATGGTCGATCAAGAAAAAATGCATTTCGGGCTCTACGTGAATTTTTCGGCGCGCAAAATCGACCTTCTGAGAGGACAATTTGGAATGTGAATGTGAGCAAACTGGATCTGTAACTAACCTCAAAATCCCTCAACGTGCTCGTGCAGGTCGGTCAGATCAAAATATTGCCATTGTTCGCGAAAATGTAGCCGAAGATCCAAACACATCGATTCGTCATCGATCGCAGCAAGTGAACACACAGCGAATTTTAACAAAAGACTTGCATCTACACCCACATAAAGTCCAAATAACTCAGGAGTCGAAACCTCGAGATCATCAACAGCGCTGCTTGTTTGCAGAATGGATACGAGAACAAGGGGTTCATTTTTCAACGAAAATTATTTTCACGTTGGTGGCTTTGTAAACAAACACAATGCTCGTATTTGGGGATTAGAAAATCCAAGAGAGATTGTTCAAAAAGCAATGCATCCTCAAAAAGTGACTGTTTGGTGCGGAGAAATAATTGGCCCTTTTTTTTCGAGGATAATGCGGAGAACGCTGTTACGGTTAATGGTGTTCGCTATCGAAACATGATATTTGATTTCTTCTGGGAGCAGTTGGAAGGTATGGACATTGAAGATTTGTGGTTCCAACAGGATAGAGCTACTTGTCACACAGAGAAACGATGCAATTGCTGCGGGGCAAGTTTCCTGGTCGGATTATCTCACGTAATGGCGATATCAATTGGCCGCCGCGATCATGTGATCTTACTCCTCTAGATTTTTTTTTGGGGGTATCTAAAAAGCAGAGTGTATAGAAATAAACCAAACACTATTCCAGAGCTGAAACAGGAGATTAGACGCGAAATAGCCTGCATAGAACCTGAATTGTGTCAAAAAGTGATAGGAAATTTCAATAAACGAATTACGTCATGTCACATGAGTTGCGGGGGTCATTTGAATGACATCATCTTTCATACCTAATTGTAATACACTAATCTAAAATGGCAAATAAAAATGCTTGTATATTTTTATATTCTTCCGAGTTTCCTTTATTATTTTAATGTGGAGACCCTTATTGAATCACCCTTTATTTGCAATTTCTACAAGAGGAACTACCACCTTTGTTGGAAGAGGTATCCTTCTAGTGGAGAGAAAACGTGGTTAATGCAAGATGGCGTTCCACCCCATTTTACATTGGGTGTACGAAGGTATTTAAATCAGGCATTTGAACATCGACGGATAGGTCGAGACGGAGCTCTAGCTTGGCCGCTTCGCTCACGAGACCTTAATCCGAGGTACTTCTTTTTTTGGGGGCACTTCAAGTATTTAGTGTATGAAACACCTATAACAGATATCAATGATCTACGACAAAGAATAATAAATGGTTGCGAAATTCGACAGCATTTTTTAAAATTGTAATTTGCGTTGTATACTGTTTAATTCCCGATTATTATTAATACTTTTTTATTTTCGAAAATGTATTTATGTTACTTAAATTAGATATGACTTATATATATATATATATATATATATATATATATATATATATATATATATATATATATATATATATATATATATATATATATATATATATATATATATATATATATATATATATATATATATATATATTCTCACGTATTGATTCACGGATGGAAAAATGTGATGACACTATATTCCGGGATATCATCCGTTCGCTCGTTGAACTCCGACTGGAATCCTGCATCCGACTGGAATCCTGCAAATCTTGCATCCGACTGGAATCCTGCAGACGTTTCGCCAAAATCTCACTTGGCATCTTCAATGCTCGCGCTCCGAAAACACTTCGAACACTCGAAGTGTTTTCGGAGCGCGAGCATTGAAGATGCCAAGTGAGATTTTGGCGAAACGTCTGCAGGATTCCAGTCGGATGCAAGATTTGCAGGATTCCAGTCGGATGCAGGATTCCAGTCGGAGTTCAACGAGCGAACGGATGATATCCCGGAATATAGTGTCATCATATATATATATATATATATATATATATATATATATATATATATATATATACTTATGCCATTTTTTCATTTTTATAATATTTAACATACTGTTTTCAATAATTTAGTGCACGTCTCCTGTAGGTTAATAATGCTGGCCTGCATTTCCACTTGATTTTCCGTAACACCTTATCCAGTATCACCTTTCTGTAAATTAGAAGAAGGGGTATTCGGGCCAAAAATAATTTGTGGCTAAAGGATAAAACTTATCGACTCAAAACAAGAGTAATAATTTTCTGTTCTTTGCAATATCAAAAAATGTTCGGGGTAAAGTTCCCTCCAGTGACAGATTTCTGAAACGTTTTTAATTTGTAACAATGACTTTTACTAAATCAAAGTAATTCATTGAGAATTAAACCCATTGCGTTAAAAATAAAATTTAAAAAAATGAATTTTGACATGCTATAACTCGGAAAATATTACGATTTCGAATTCTTGTTAAATGACTACTATTATTTTACCACGTCGAATCTTTCCTCGAAGTTTCCGAACGTCCTGTATAAGTCAAAGTATTCGAGTTTCCGACGAAAAGTTCTCATCGATCCAAATTCTAAACAAATGCGAAAGTTTCACTATATCGCTAAATACAGGGTGTAGCAGAATAAGTGTAATTATTGCAAAGTATTACCTTAAATTTATTGTGGAAAATAAAAATGGTTTTTCTAGCAAACAAATTTTCTCTTGCTTTCGTTTCTAATGTTCAGGTAGTCAAAGTTAAAAATAATAATAACAAATCCTCGATTGTTTATATAAAGTTTTGAAACTGAAAGATGCAGATATTTTTTAAAACTATATATTTTTCTTCTTTTATAAAATTCAGTTTACTCTGTTACATCCTGTATATAGCGATAAAAGCAAATATTCACTCTTCGCTAAGTTATATTTTAATATAATCATATTTTGGGCGCATGAAAAATTTATTCAGGTTGCAAACTATAACATTTTCCAACATTCCTTTTTTAAAGTACAAACGTTATAGTTTAATAGTTTTACTGAATACATACATTTCAAGAAAATAATTTCTTTCACTTTACATGTAAGAGTATGTTTACCTGTTTTCAGAAGATCACCACAATTTAATAATACAACTTACGAAAGTTTCAAGAATAAGGGGCTACATTCTAATTCTAATAGTATATCATGCAACAAGTTTTCTAAACGCCATTTTAGCCACGACTTTGATTTGATTAATAAAAGTGTGACTGAAGAAGTTTGTCAACGTGTTTAACATACTATACTTTTTCTACGAGCATTGCTTTTTGAATACATTCTCCAACGCAACATTCAAACGTGAAAATACCATCCGTAGTCACAAAACTCTCAAAACCGTAACTAAAGTGGTGTTTTCTTTTACACGTTTTAATTTTATGAAAACTTCGACCTGTAAGATCTTAAATGAAATAATTTTTTAATTAACCTTCTTTATAACTTAATTTATAATTAAATACTTGGACGTCGAAATATACAAAAAGACGTTGTTATAAAAGATAATTTTGACAGTGTTGGAATTTTTGTACGCCACTGAAAAAAACTATTAATCCACGTGCTAAAATAATCTCCCGTAAAAATCTTTACCGGAGATGCATTTGGCATCGAAAATAAATTGTGAATCGAATAACTGCATATTATTGATAAAATCGGGGTTACTTTCAGGGTCACGAGTTATTATATTTCGCCGTTTTTTATTAATCTTTCACCAGGAAATTTAATTACACGCTTATTTTTAAAATTTAAAGTCGAAAACGTTATCGAACGATCGCATCTTATCGGAGATAAAACACTGGAACGCATGTATAATTTTTGTGTAGTATGTTATTTTGGGAAATTTCTTCTTTGGGATAAATCATCTTTAGATGTTGGTTTGGAGTGGTTTATTTCCGCGGTTTTATGTTAAATGTCCCTAAAATGGGGTTGTTATTAAAAAATGAATTTGATGACCAGCTTATTTCTTTAATGTTAATTACAATTGAAATAAAGAAAAACAAAACATACGGCAGAATATGTTAAAAATCATTTACGAGTAATTATTTAATTACGAACCGAATATAACAGAATTTATTGCATTATAGGTTATTGACTCTGTCGTATGCCGCGTTGCCGCTAACAACTTCGATTTCTTAAATTATATTTTTAATTTCCCAGGCTTATCTTTAGAAATATTAGTTAACTTTTTACAAAATTTCTGGATTCCTCCTGCGTCGGTTTTTGCTTAGTCAAAATTGCTATTGCTAGTAATTTCGACTAAGCAAAAACCGATGCAGGAGGAATCCAGAAGTTTTGTAAAAAGCATTACAGTAGCCTGTGGAAGTTTCTTTGAAAAATTAGTTAACTTCCTTATTTTTTCTGTTGTAGTATTTTGAGTCAAACTTGCTTCGTCTTCAAATGTCAACATTTCTAGAGAAAATCGTTTTTTACTAATTAACTTGGCATGCTTATTTGTCATAATAAGTGTCTTTATTTTGTGTCAAACAGCATAACATCATTCATTCCATTGTCGTCCCCCATATTTATGCATAAAATCATCGTACGCTAATGATATTCTGAAGATATTAACTAGTGAAAAACTATTTCGGTCATCTATACTTTGTTTATTCCTTAGTTCTAGTAAATTTTCTTTTCTATTTTGTATTTAAGTAACCCTGATTAATCGTTAAATTGTTTTTGTCCAGCTAGATAAAGATTAAGGCCTTTTTTTCAATGAAGATAATCAAAAAAAAAATAGAAAGACAAAATGTTTAATTTTTTACCTTTTTTTAAATATGCACTTAAAATTATTGTTTCTAATTTTGACGGACCTTGTATAATATATATTGAGTTTAGAGATTTGGTCGCCTAATTTTTTTATAATTATTATTTTTGATGATAGCCTAATAGTTTGAATTGTTCAGTCAGATCTGCAATTTTGTATTTGGTATCGTTAAAGAAGTATTTTGCAAGATTTTATTATTCACAGTCCTAGGACTACCAGCCATGTGATATCAGAGTTAAGCTATTGTGCATAATTTGATTAATTAATTTTTTATTTAATTATTATTTTATGACGAAACGCTCCAAATACTAACATAATTGACATCCAATATTTCATCTACGCCTCTGCTTGGGAATATTTCACCAACGCCAAAGAGGCCAATTAAAATCATCACTTGTCTGCCGGACATACTTAAAGGATATTTTAAAGTGCGTTATTGGTTTTGGGGTGGACAAACGATGGTCAATATAACGGTGGAAAGTAAATTATTGAAATTCGGTAATTATTAACCTCGAAAATCTTCTCGTACCGTTATTTGAATTAATTCATATAAAAGGTAGTACTTAAAAAATATCTTAACACCATGATTAATGCAACTTTGTGTATACTGCCCAAAGCATCGAAATTATAATTAAGCCTTAATCGTATGCTATGCAGCCGATAATTTACAATACGTTGTGTCGTAAATAAATAATTACTGTGTTCAGGAAAGAGAAAATTTTTTGGGACAATTTCTCGCTGAGAGTTTGTGTCTACTGTAGTCATTCACTCTGGAATAAAGTATGTATTCGGCAACCTTGTCCTAAATTTTTCGAGAATACTTCTGTATTATCGTGTAATTATTTAAATAATAAACTATTTTTATGAGCACTATCTAACTAATATACTGACGATAAAATTGCGTACAAGATCCTCTATCCCTTTGAAAAATGTTTTGTTTTCAATTATATTAGACCTACCTACACCACATATTGATCGTTTTATCAACAGTTAATCAACAGTTCATATTTTGTAAGTTTTTTTAGTACAGCTATAAATTATACTGAATTATATTTTTAATGTTCTAAGAAAATAATTAACTCAAATAAATTCTTAAAAAAAAATCATAATTTCAAACTACTGGCTATAATCTTAAAAAAAGCAACTAAAAGTTCAAATTTTCGTGAAAATCTGAACTTTTAGTTCCTATTTATTTTGTTAAATGGATTTCCATCAATTAAAAGCCAATTCAGTTCGATAATTTTAAAACTTAAAAAATAATAATATGATAAAAGGGTGGCTTAAGATTTTGTATTAAAACGTTTTAGCTTAAATTCTATTTTTATTTTTATTTTTATTGGTTGAATCTAATGAAATAAATTAATTTTTCCAATCCCACTCATTCTTTACTGGAAAGTTCTGAGAAATAGTGCGCATTACTGGCAGTATGAGTGTACGCAGTGCGTAAATGAGTGGTTATTCAAAAGATATTCGAACGAATAAAGGAAATGTGGCAAGTCTATCTTCATCTCAGAAATTTTATTATCGTTTATAAAAAAAGTCGGAAATATGAAGGACAATCCAAATCCAAAAAATAACTGGATACAAAAGAGGAACAAAGAACAGTGGTTTAGAATCCAAAAACATATTAAAATATCTAAAAAATGAATTGTCGACTCGGTTTTTTGATCAATAACTCATAGAACCACAGTTTCATATTTCAATTTCTACCGTCGTCATCTGAAGAGCACTGCCACTCATTTGATTAAAAATTTGTAATTCGATACCAGAGTTTATACTTTAACCAATAATAAATACTTGAATTAAATGAATGTGCAACCATCATGCTAAATTAAATAATCATTTAAATTTTGAACTAAAATTTATTCTCTTCAGATTTCCTTTTAGGTAGCTATACAAGTCAAAATAAATAGGAACTAAAAGTTCAGATATTCACGAAATTATATATTTTTACATGACAATTGTTTCGACAACACCGTGTCTTTATGAAATGTACTATTTACAAACTAGCTGCTACTATATATATATAGTAAATATTTTCCACACACATTTTAAACCAAAATTTGCAACAAAAAAATTCTTTTGAATTAATCAACAAAATTAAAGATATGAAAATCCCTTCTAACGCAACACTATTGTCTTTTGATGTACAAAACTTATTTCCCAGTATTCCACCTATGGATGTAATAGATTTAGTAGATTTCACCCTAACTCGGAAACAGGTTAACCCATTGGTGAAACAAGAATTATTAGATTGCTTAATAGTATCTTTAGACCAAAATTATTTTGAATTTAATGGACAGATTTACATCTCTAAGGAAGGTTTGATTATGGGAAACCCACTTTGTTTTTTGTTAGCCGAGATTTTTATGGATAATTTGGAAAATATCATACTAGAACATCCTTTAAGTAAAAGTTTTCTATGGTGGTATAGATACGTAGATGATGTCTTTACTTGCTTTGTTGGAGACAATTGAATTCTTTTTTAAATTACATTAACTCATTACATAATCGTATAAAATTCGAGATTGAATAGGATAACTCTATTCATTTTTTAGAATTAACTATTACGAAAACGCAAAACACATTAGGTTTTTCCATTTATCATAAACCTTCACACACGGACACAGTCATACATAACAATTCAAATCACCCTTGTATACACAAAATGGCTGCATTTCACTCTTTTATACACAGACTTCTTAATACGCCACTCTCAACAGAAAATTACAACAAAGAACTTAATATCATTAAACAAAATGTAATGAACAACGGCTGCAATTCTTCCATTATAGATAAAATTATAAATAAAAAACAAATCCAGACAAGAGTAAACTCTATTTATCCGAAACCTAATACAGAACAAGAACCATTTAAAACAATTACATACATAGGAGAACCTAATGAAAAAGTTTCAAAACATTTGTCAAAATGTGGTTTAAAAAAAGCTTTTAGATCTAACAACACAATAGGAAAATTTTTAAAAAACATTAAAACGAAGTGTCCAAAATCTCAACAATCAGGTGTCTACAGGTTGAAATGCGGATCATGTCCTAAAATTTATATTCGACAAACAGGTAGATCCTTCAAGAAACGCATTAACGAACATAAAAGAGCGTTTAAAAACAATAGTCTAGATTCTAATTATGCAACACACTTAAACACAGAAAAACACATTTCTGACGACAATTTTCATATTGGCATTCAAATGTATTGCTTAACGATCAATTAGACTTAAATACCGCTCCTTTATTGAATTTAAATTCTCACAACAATATTAATTAAGGTTTTATGGTCATTTTTCCGTATATATAGTAGCAGGTAGCTGGTAAATATAACATTTGATAAAGACACGGTGTTGTCGAAACAATTGTCATGTAAAAATATATAATTTCGTGAAAATCTGAACTTTCAGTTCTTATTTATTTTGATAAATGGTTTTTCATCAAATAAAAGCCACCTCAGTTCAAGCTATACAAGTTATTATCACAAAAGTTTTGCAGTATAAAGTTTTACATTGGAAAATTTAGGGTGAAAAGGCATTATGATACAAGCAGTACTTAGTACGAGCGTAGGATGAATGGAATTTGCTGTTAAAGCAAATCTGTTGAACAAATTAGTTGAAAGATCGGTTCGGTTCAGTTCGGTCCACAATTTATGATTACCAGATAAATAAATTTCTTGCAAGATTTTGACGTTATGAATTGAGGTTTAAATAAACAATAACAATAAACTTCTGAACGACGTTCCTTAAAAATAAATTAGAATTTCATTTAATGGTGCAGACCATCTTACTTATCAGCGATTAAGGACTGGTCCCTAAAACAGTTATCGCATAATGTGAGTTTCGCTTTGTTAACAGTTATAGACAGCAAATTAATAGTATATCATGCAAACAAGTGTGGTAAATGGCGGGTGCTTAATAAACGAGTGACTTAAAAAGTTTGCCAAACACATTGCAAACTATACTTTTTCTACGATGGTTAGTTTTTAGGTTTTTGCAAAACAACATGAATACATTCACTGACATGACCGTCAGAAATAACAAACTTATAAATTCAAGCCTTGGGGTAAAATCTCCGAAAAGATCCAAGTTTCTCCCAAACCCGTCCAGTAATATCCCGGAAATGTCCGAAGTGACTCGAATTCATGGGATACGAAACTTAAACTTAAGTGACGCTTTCCGCATGCCAAATCGATGTATAATTAGGTATTTTACAGAAGGGAATAGAAAAAAGTAATACTTTGGCAAGCTCGTATTAAAACCCGGTGTCCAAAAGTTCCAAGCGACGACGGGTGATTGAATGATTGCATCTAAGGTGGTTAATTAATTTTAAAACCTGCGTATCACGTCCGCTGTGAATAGCACCCAAAAGAGTATCGATATCCAAGTTGTTATTAATTAATTTTTAAACAAATTATCGGGTTCTCATTAATATTTCAATTTTCTATAATTAAAAGCCTTTTTTCTATGAAGAAACATTCGTGACGATTTAGTTCGCCTGTGCAGTGGTATTTTATGTTTTGAAACTGTTGTAGTTAAATTATCTAACACTATAATTACATTTACCATCAATTAATTTGATGTATTTTTAACAGCTTGTAAAACTCTAAATCTTTTAAATTCTATCAATTCTGTCACTCACCGACCTTCTCATACGTACAAGTTTTGTAAATGGCCAGGATAAATTTATACGGAGCCTCTTTGAGCTCCGGAAAAATATTCACCAGGAGTAGTAATTATGCTAGACCTCGGGCTGAGGACATATGCATAGTTCATTATATGTTAATTGTATTCGATATATACCATTAAATCATTAGGTAGTTAAAAAATATGAGGTTCATTTCCAATCAAAGTATCATTTATTTTTATAATTCTCCCGAGTTAACAAAGAATTGTATTCAGCTAAATTTACTTTACTTCAAAACATGAAATTTTTACTCATGGTGTTAAACTTAAAAATTTAAACCAACCTTCAATGAAATCAAATTTGATACGCCTGGGTCTTTTCAGAAAAAAAAACTTACCTAAATGCATTTTGCATTTACCTATTTAAGGGCCTCGGTTGCGTTCCGAGAGGCCCTCTTTCTAATAAATAAAAAAAGTTTTTTGCGAATTATTTTATGAAAATTGTCTATCAAAAATAACCTGTAAGTATTTTGGAATGCCCATACATTAACGGCATATCCTTAAGAGAAAAAATAATCATCTAGTACTTACAGTACTACAGAATAGTATATTATGTAACAAGTTTGATAAACGCCATTTTAGTCACCAGATTGATTTGGCAGGAGTCGGAGCCCCAAGTGTTTAATAAACAAAATTTATCAGCACGGTACATTTCCTAAGCATGAGCAGTCATTTCTTTCGAAAAATACGTTTACTTTTGGCGCTGGGATTTAAAATTTATATATGCTAAAACTAATGTCAAAAATCCTACGCCAGGATCATTACATTGAATATTTTAATCTAAAATATCGACAAATATTTAGTTCCAATGCTGTTTAACATGCCGCATCATTTAAGTACCAACTTTTGGAATAACGTAAATGTTAGCTTATGTGCCAATTAGAAAATTATCAACAATAATTCAACATTCGATACTTTTCTGCTATCTTCATAACAAATTATAATAACAATTATGTTCCAGAAATTGTGGGAGCAAAGGGGCTGCAACAAAATAAATCTACGAGTCGAGTTACAAATAACGTTAAATACAGGCCGTGGGTAGGAAATATTATTTACGTTATAATTGCCTCTCGAAAAATATCCTTTTCAGCAATAACTCTAAAGGCAATGCCATCGTAATAATTTTATTGCACCGCTAAATTGTTAATTTCGAAAACAATTTATAGCGCTCTATTTCATTTCTATGATAATTTCAATGGTTCTGTCGCACATGGTAACGTCGTTTGTTGACGTATTTTAAATTCAAATGGGTTTTTTATATGAACAGGTTCATGTTACAAAACGCCTATAAAATGTCCACTTTAAGTGGAATTTGTAAGGCAGGTAGTTACATGAATCGATTAAAACCCTCTATGTCAAATGGGCGGAGACTATAAAAACCGGATAAATAAACATTGGTGTTAATTGAATAGGCTTTTAAACTCGATATTCAAATTAAGCGTCGTTTAAATTTCTCAATTTGTTGAACGAAGATACTGACCAGTAGGTGGGCTTGCTTGATTGACACAAGGGAACAGGCTGCCCAAAAGCGGTAATATGGTCAAAGATTAACATTTCAAGAATGATATTATTAACTCGTAAGGATGATTGAACCTAATATTGAAACAAACATGCTACAGAAAAATATGTCGAATATCGTAACTGGCTCTTTCATGACTTAATCCACCAATTAAGTCAGTGGTGATGGAGTAAAAGGTCAACACGGAACTAATGGCTCCAACTAAATTCCGTACTAAAACTACCGGCCTGTTTCCGTAATCATTCATCTCATCGATATACTCTACTTGCTGCAGTTCATTCATTGTACTCCAGTTTCATTTTCCGACACTTCGGCTAAAATTAAGTTTGTTGTCTTGTAGGGTTGTATTTAAGATCTGTTTTAGTTATTTTTGTGACACTCTAATTTAAATGGATTTTCAACGAAACTTCTGATTAATCAAAATATTATATATACAAGGTTAGTATCTTGGACTTCATCAAGAATAGTTATGGCACTTATTTACTTACTTACTTCTACTTAAGGTTCTAATCCTCTATATCTTTTTACGATTATTGGTTGCCAGAACAGGCCAATGATTTAGTTGCAGGTTCTAGTTTAATTGTTTGAATTTGAACTAGATTCCGAGACTTAAAGATTTTAGGAACATCTTTTCTTTTTTTTCGTTACTGTGGTTATTACCGGAGCAATTTGTATTTTGACATTGTCATGAATTAAATATTGTCTGTCAATTTTTCTCTAAAAGGGCTATGGTAGCTTTTGCTGTTGTTTGAGCAATGAAGATTGAAAATCCATCAAGCTGATGAACAGTTATGTTTTCCGTCTTCTAATCAAATGTACATTAAAAGGCCAAATTGAGCCAAACGATGAAATGGAGATCAGAATAGTCTTGTGATGCTATTGCTCTTACCAACCTTTTTAAATATGTACCGTTTTGTTCGAAAGTAGGTCCCAATTTAATCTCCGCCGCGGACGGTCGCTACACATAATAAATGGTTTTCTGTTCATCAGCCTGTAAATAAAATTCGTGGCATTGTTTTCGCCAACATGACATCTATAAAAAATTGATTCTCCGAAGTGACCCGTCTTCACACACCGGTTTTGGTACGACAGATCGCGTGTCCCAAATCCGATTATAGTTATTAGGTTTTGATGTTTAATCGCGAGAGTGTGCTAGTATGTAACGTTTCTTAAATCCGATTCTAAAGTCGAACGGAATTTTTAAAGCATCGGTAAATGAGGGCAGCCTCTCTAAATATAACAACCAAACAATTTTCTTACTTTTCTTACTTTATACCGCCTTTTGTGACATTCTTCTGGTCATATTGCAGTGAATGCGAAATATAAGCTTTTAATTTAAGCTAGTTTAACTTCAAATTTTCGTATCAACCGCGGGTTAATTAGACAACTTTAAAATAACCCAACATTTGTTTATACAATATTACGGAGGAAGTAGATGAAGTTCTTGTACTTTTGCAAAAACGATGGTTTCAAGTGATCATAGTTATTTTTTCTGAATATTGCCCGCGGAAAGTGTCCTTTTACCCGTTACGCACGGCCGCGAGCCAGTTTGAGCATTTCCTACACTTTAGTCACGGATTTGCAATCGAATGTTTTGAGTAGATTTTAAGATGGTATTTTGATGTTTGTCAGTTGAAGGTCAAGTAACACGTTACTCAGTATTTGTGATATCTTGCATATATACCGAAAAACGAATGAGACAAAGTGTAGTATGCAACACATTGATAGACTTCTTCAATCATTTATTCTTCAAACTTGGGACTAAAGTGGCGTTTATCAAACTTGCTGCATGATATATTGTTAAGACTTTCCGAACTTTTGATGTCCAAGTTAAGCTAGATTTTATTGGACGTTCATTTACAACAAACATAACATCAAGTTAAAGTATCAAAGTAGAAATACATTTAGTTTTGTACGTTATTTTGCAGCCGTTTCCAGTTTCTTCATTACGCATTAAATTTCGCTCTATAGTTGTTTTAGTAATTATTTTATGACATTCGCTGTGTGGTTTTGTTGGCAATTCTGTGATTTCTTAGTAGATCTTTGTATATTTTGAGATAACGTCAGTACCTACGAAGTTCTATAAAATCAAAGATTTTGCTTAACTCTTTAGATATTTTTGATAGTTATTTACAAAAATCAAATTAGTAATTATCAAAGAAAAAAATCTACCCATTATTTCCAAAGATCATTAGTCGGATTAAATTTTTCAAACAAAGCCAACCGATACCTGACAGGTACTATTTAATATGAAATTCATGATATCTATAAACAGGAGGCAATGACTAAGTGCTATTACGGATGATGGACGCATGTTTCCGAGGCAGGTGTGAAATCGTGAGTAACCTAAGGATAAATATCCTTTATTTAATTTATACTATTATATGCTCCATTTTCAAAAATAGACCCCCTTAAGCAATGGCATTTTGATGATAATAATTAAATGAAATATTAAATTCGAACATTGGTATCAAAACTTTACCTTCGCACACGAGTTTGATCAGAAGTCCCTTCATTTTCTTCACTCTTTGTCATTTTTTACCACTCGGTGACAATATACAGGGTGTTTAATAACAAGTGCGAAAAACGTATCTGGGTGATCCCTTTTTTTGAAATAAACGGTAGTTTGTTATATACACGTTGAATCAAAAGTTGATCATTAGAGAGGTATCGCGCAATACGTATGGCGAAAAATAATGGTCTTATCTTAAAACGAAAATAGAACAATAAAAAATTACGAAAGTGTTACTATTATAAACAATTCCTACATATTTATAAATTTTTTAAAAATGAGTGGAGGCTATTGAATTAGACTACCCCTATCATTCTTGTTAATTAACATTTATCAATTAACTTCTAAACACTTACATTTTAATAATAATTTATTAATAAACATTTCTGATTCTATAAAACCGGCAAGCTTCCAAGAAATTTAAGTTTGCACGCCTGTACACAAAATCCATATTGACCATTTCTAATTCACGGTTCAATTTCAAATTGGTAATTCACTATTATTGAATTAAAACTCTTATAATTAAACAATTAAAATATTTGTGTTTAAACTAATAAAGGATTTTCAAATAAAGCGATAGTAAGCAGTGACATTATATTTTGTTTATCTATCAAATTTTTATTATGCATTGATATAGATTTTATTTTTTTATTTGGATCATTATGATATTGCATAGGTTATTCCTTAAATTTAGTTAAGAAGAATGATAAGGGTAGTCTAATTCAATCCTCTCCACTAAAAAATATGTAGGAAGTGTGTTTTTATAACAGTAATACTATTATTTTATAATATTTTGTTGTTCTATCTACTTTCGTTTTTAAAATACATAATTATTACAAATTATTTTTCCGCCATTCAGCGCGATTTCTGCCTAATGGTTGATTTTTGATCTAATATTTAAATAAACATATACAAGGAATCACCCCCTTAGATTTTTCGCATTTGTTTTGAAACACCCTGCACACATATAGTCTTCATTATCGCGCATCGATAAATAAGTACCTTTAACCGTTATTTCTTATTTCCTGAAAAAATGAAAATTTTTTAATTTATATTTGTGTGACGAATAAATTAATAGTTGAAAAACCAACAAAAATACTGTTTTTTTTATTTCTAAATAATCTAAATAAACAATTTTAGATGTTTTAGTTTATATAATTTATTTACTTATATTTATATATTTTCTTTGTAAAATAAACTCCATGAGTTGTTATTTATTTTTTAAACAAAATCAGATCAGGTAATATGCAACAGTTGTCAATGTTTTACTTATCCAAACAAACTTTCTTTTGCCGGATACAGATGATTAATCTAGGTTAGAAATTTACGGAGAGCCGAGAAAGATTCTTTTTGAAAATTTCTCTCGAGTCTCTATCGTGTATCTATATTTTGTTGCGTTACCGTTTCTAACAATAACATTGTCAACAACAACATAACCTTTTTTTTTCATCCACTGCTTTCTTCTGATTATTTTTGATTAATGCTTTCCCTATGTAGTGCGGTTTTCGATATATTTATTATTTTTCTTTTTTTTTTTAAGTATCACTAAAAGGTTAACTTAACTGGGTAGCTTTATCTTCATTTCTGCTTTGTATTGTTGGTCTTTAAAAAAATTTCATTTTGCATATACGTACTTTGTTTTAAAGTTAATTAAATATGGGTATATAAAGTATTCTGTTTGGAGTTCGTAAGAGACATTTCTCTAATTTTGTTTTAATATCATTTTATCATGGATTTGACGCTTTTTGTCTATTCAGGATAATTCTAATTGGGCCTCCACCATTGGGATTTTGGGATCTGTAGAAGATACGGTTATTGCTTATAAGAAGAAATAGTAGGTATGCGTTAGCGATTATATTAATGTGCTTAAAAACTTTTTGGTTGACGTATTTAAGTTGCTTTGAACACGTTTATCGATCATCGGACAGACGGCGGTTTATCTTTACATTTGATCTCCATGTTTATTCTATTTACTGTTAAGAGGCACATTCGACAACAGTCTTTTCCGTTTATTACGTTAGGATGGTATTAAATATTGTTTTACAAGATGGATATGTTAATCTCGATAGGAACACAACTAGCAAGTATCTTTTGTATTGTATATTCGACGTGGTATTTATGATTGCGTAGATCGATATAGTAACGTAACTAATATTATACTAATTAATTAAACAATTACAGGTAGAGCAACAAAACTATTTTGAGCGGTCGTTATTACCTTTCTTCCACCTAAAGTTATATTTGTTTTAATTTTTTACCACTCCAATATTCCTGTCCAATTATACAGACTCCAGAAAAATGGAACACATGCAAAAATATGCCATCGAACTCTCGCGAAGTGAACAAAAGATTTTTGTAAGGTAAGATTTTTTAAGTTTAATAGGTCGTTGCCAACGTATTATTATTATAAGAATCAGAAAGTAGATCAACCCACACATAAGAAGATAGCGGAAACCCTTATGAATAGAAGTTTCTTTTAAACAATAGCTTTCCGAAATCTGTCAAGTCAAACCAAAGCTATACAGGTACTTTAATCGGGCAAAGTTCAACCCTTTCTCCCTCCTTATTTTACGTCATACGATAAAGAGGATTAAATCAAAAAGATGCAGTTCTTTAGTAGCGTTAACCTGTCAGCATTTTTCTTCAGATACAGGAAGTAGAGTATCGCAAAATATTTTAATAAAGAAATAAAATTTTAACGTGATTTGATGATCAAAAATAAAAATTATACTCTCTCGCTTGCCACAATTTTGAATAAATGAAATTTATTTTCTTTTCCTTCGTCTGGTCATTAATTGGAACACAACCGCGCCACAGTTTGTCTGTCTATATAATTATTGTTACGACCGCTAAAAAGGGTTACTAACAGTGTGGGTCAGTTCGCACTTTTTTAACAGAGTTAATATTTTAAGAACACCTTGAACAATTGATGAGACGGTAAATATAGGGTACGCCAGCAGCGTGGCATATTTGGATCGGCAATAAATTCAGAAGGAATACTGTTTGTGAACAAAATTACCTGCACGCCGCTGCTGACCTATGGTCGGCAATTTGTGAAACCAAGTTTTGACGACGTCATTAGCTGACTAAAGGATAACAGTACAATGGCGAGTAGAAAATGTTTTTGGGATTTACAAAATAATATCAATAATAAGTCGTTGATTCGGATTGCCTTACAAAAATTACATAGAAAATGTGCAATTTGAAAATAGAACATAGGGACTCTTTTATTTCAAGAGTTTTCAGAATAATATTTGCAAAATTAAGTAAAACAAAACAAACACGTTAGACAATACTTATATTATAAATTAATAATAGATAAACGAATTAGGGCGAATTTTAATAACTCTTTTGGCTTTTGGTACTTATTATTATAATTATACGTAGCACAAACATGTTTATTATATTATTATATCATTGGTATTAGCAATTCTGATTGAAATATTTTTATTCTGTATATATTTACAAAAACAAAATGTAGAAACTAATTTTATTTTGTATTGATATCCGCACAGAAATTTATTTATGTTTTATAAAGATAATACATTATTAACCTTGCTTATTTTTTTAGTTTGTTGTAAACAATTTTTTTTATTGATATATCAGTATGTACGGATATATATGGATTACTTAAGATTATGGGTATATTGATTGAGCGCACTGCATTTTTTGAAGCATTTTGAGGTCAATTTCCATCACTGGCTGCACCTATTGCAGGAAAATTCTAAGAATAATATTCTGCATACCAAATTTAAAAAAAAATCGTTTTTATAAAATCATTGCAACGGCTTGTCGCTCGCTTCTCCGACTATTAACTAAGCTATGGTTATTTTTACGATGTATGTATCGCGTATTAGCATAGATATAGCATCAGCATAGCATTCTTTCTTACCCAAAACTGTGCTAGAAGTAGCAGTTTTCCTTTAATTCAGTGTGTATCGTAAGACGTAATCAACTATGTAAATATAATGTAAAAATACGAACACAAATTGAATGAAAACTTGACCTTTCAATCACTGAGACATTCCATTAATTGCAACCTTAAAAGCGTTGAATGAATTGTGAAAGTATAAAATAATCGTAAAATGTACACTATATGTATATCAAATCTAATTAAGTCGTATTTAACGCGGCGCAACAAAAATAACTTTATGTTAAATAAATGCTATTGGTTTTATGGAGCAATGTTAATGAGACTGATTTGAGAAGTGAATGAATTTTTTTTATGTACGTTTTACGAAATAATTTATGATATAAACGGTAGTTGCACTCCTATAGAAGCAGTTCCGGATAGTTTGCCCTGCCTCTTTATAGGCCTAACGGCGATTTAGATTTTATTAATCTGTGGCAGCGTCACAAAAACAAATTTTGATTTTTAAAATAAGCAGCTTGTAAAAGTGGTAGTACATTATTTTTAGCAGAATCTAAAATATATTGCGGAGTTTCTGGCTCTATATTTTCGTATCGAGCATTACTTTTTACCGTAGTAGGGTAAATAGTGTATTATCAAATATATATTATTACCGAACGTGTTGCATACTACTTTTTCTGCGACCGTTAGTTTTTGGATACATTTTCGCAGAACAACACGAATACATTTTCTGAGTGTCAGAATTGTTCCTGCGGTAAAATCCCGGAAATGTCCGAAAAGTGACGCTTCCCGCACGCTAGATCGGTGGGTAATTAGGTATTTTACAGACGGGAGTAGAGAAAAATGTTTACTCGTACAGAAAATGGTATGCAGAGAGCCATTTCCTGCACAGCCCTAACGAGTTTTGTTTAAAAAAACTATTTTTTGTTAGGTCGATTTTTTTTTAATTTCTTTGTGAGTACGTTTAATATGGAGACTAGGTTTTCACTTATTTTAAGAGAAACAACTCTCTCTAGCACCAATACCCATTCTGCGACTGTTGTTGAAAATTGCATTTTATAGAATTTTGAAATGGGCATTTACAAAGCCTTGCACTTTGCAAATCTCTATTGGCAGTAGGTTAAATGTAATCGGCATCCATTAGAGTTTTGGTCGTGTCAAATATTAAAGACAAACAAGGAATTCAGCCCAGTTTTCCTTTCTATCGCAATGACTAGGAGGACTGTACCTAGACGGTCGCATATATATTATTTATATTTAATAATTCCATAAAATTAGTGTTCCTAGTTTTTCAAGATGCATTCTTACAAATATCGATTAAAACGTTACAACGCATTCATTTTGAAAGAATGTTAATTGATTTATTGAAAGGGGGTGTTTTGGCGAGTAAGCGATGAGACCACCTTGCTCTGAAAAACGTGATCATTAATCTCCAGGATATCCAATTATTTAATGGTTATGTCTAAATTTACCAATTTTTAACGGTGTAATGCTATATCAAATAGATTTTTAAACTGCTGAAAAATGGAAGGAAACGCCAAAGGATTAACAATTGATTATAAGAAACTTGTAAACTCCTAAGGGTAGATAATTAGCTTGGCACTATTTTCTATTTTGCGTATTTACACGGATTGAAGTTTAAAATGTTGAGCAATCCAGATGCACACAAGGAGATTATCAGCCTATGGCAGGTTAGAGAGAACTTTATGGAAAATTATAAATTTGATGACTGATTTAAACAGTACATCCTTTTCTGCACACCATTCCTATCTTTACTCGTTTTCAAGGAGAATAATTACCTGACATAAGTGTTGGCCTAGGGAATTAATTGTTCTTACTTCTTTTTTAAATTAAAATATTGTTAGATGTTGTTACTCTTATTACTCTTACTACTCTTACGTTTACTGTTACTAAAGTATTATTATTATTATTATTATTATTATTATTATTATTATTAAAGTAATTCGGTTCGACAAATTACATTCACGCAAGTAGAAAAATCCTCCAATTAATTGTTTTCCTAATTCTTCTAGAAAACTAAGATGCGCTAGAGATATGGAACTTTTGCACCTGTTATTTTACTTTACCTTTTATTTGATGAGTGCATATTTGACGAGAAATAGCGTTTTCCCTTGTTAACCGTTATAAATAAAAAAATATTATTATTTCATTCTGCTTGAATACCTATTAAATATTTTTAGTTGAGTCGTTTCTTGTTTATTTATGCATCTTGTTATTTTATGCATCTACAACATCTAATTTTTAATGCCAAAGAAATCGTTTCTATGGTCTATTTCAGTTTGAGGATAAATGTTGGTGGCAGAGATATTTATAGTTTCCTTTTAGATTTTCCGAAATTGCAAAATATTGGAAAGCAAATGCGGTTTGTCGATAATGACGACCTAGTGCTGCCTGCCGGAGAACTAAATCTTTTTCGAATCCTAATGTGTGGGATATAATTCAGGGACATTTTAAGTCACTAAGATTGTTTCTAAATTTCTAAATGGGGGGTTGATCACCAAAACATAGCGCAAAGTAATATTTCTTACAAGGTTGTTATTGTGATTCACGCCGAATGCTTTTCTGCATCAAACACATTTTTCATTGCGTTAAACACAATTTTTCTTTTAAATAACGAAAGAAACCCAGAATTATTATGAGCTTTTAACGTCACGTCAACAAAAAACAAACTTGTAAAATATTGAAACTAACCAAAACTGAAAATGTTGAATTCAGAATAACGTCACAAAACGTTAATAAAAAATGAAGTGACATAAGGGTGAAATTTCATAGGAGATACAAAAAGTCCCTATTATCCTCAATAAAAAACCGTGTAGTTACGGTTACACTATCGTTAAGTTGTATTGGTAAATAGAAACTAACATATTCGGCTTATTTAACACATTCTTCGTAACGCATTCTAAAGTGCACTATTAAAAAAGCGTTTATTACTCAGATCAAAAAGAAAGATAAAACCCATTCATCATTTTTACTGGCATGGGTATATTTTTCACATCATTTCGTCAAGTGATGTCTTATTAAAAGCGTCTCGACGTTAAAACGAGCTTTATTTAGTTTAATTACAAGTCAAAATGCCACGGAATAAGACGGATTATTTTTATATTGACTGGGCTTTCCCACTTTTAATTTAAGTCGTGAGCTTGACCTAGCGAATGCTGTTAGATACACAAATAAATTTTGTGTGGCGTTTTGACGTAAAGGCGAAATAAACATACGGCAAGCGATACTTGAGCTCGTGTGAACATGATACGGAACGCTGGGATGCTAGACCTACGGTGTAGCTACCAGAAAGAAAGTGCTATTTATGAAATTGCGTATCTACCTATAAATCGATACTTTTATTACTAGCGTAATAATATATAACAATAAATAAAAATATTCCATTTTACGAAAACATTTTACAATTGAAGATTTATGAGGACATTAACGATTCCAGCTTGTTGCAAAACAAGACGACTACCTAACTTAAAAAATTGTGTACTGCAATTTTTGGGTTGCTTTTTTTTATTTCTATAGTACTACGTCACTTTTATCACGGTTTCCCACTTTAATAATTTTGGCACATTCTTTGCAGGTTCTAAACAGGTGCGTCACACAAAAAGGTCTTTTTATACACCCGCTAGAGATTTTTATTTTTCAGCTGTCGGTCGGTCCCCACAGACGGGCGGACCTCCAACTCGGAAATTAATTTCTAATTAGGTTACTCTTTTACAAAAACACGGGCATATCAATTTTTTATTCGGCGTGTGTGTTAGTGTGTTATACTGTTTTGACAAATATAATTTTACTCAGAAGTGTACTAAATCAATAAGCTTAAACATAAACTTTTAATCCGTCATTGAAAATTATAGGATATATGGTGTTAATGATCTAAATGATAATTCGGACTATCTATTTATTTATTTTTAAACACTTTGCGAAACCGTGTTAATCTAATAGTAAAAGGCAGAGAATCCCGGACATGCTCAAGTGGAGGATCCTTTTTCAATTCATAATCAAAGGGCGAATTTTTGGGTTAAATGATGGTTGGCAAATGCAGGTTAGATTCGCCAATTTCCAGTCTGTATTGTAAAGTATCCATTGACTTTTTCATGGAAATACAGATAAAAAAATGAAAACATTTAAAAAAAGTACTCGGGTATTGAAATCCTGGTCAAAAATAATAATTTTCCAAGATGTCTGCCTGTTTAACGATTTCTCGGTGAAGTGAGATCGGCGTCGGGTGTGGAAAATAAACCTCTCACAAGGACAAAGGTACAGTATGTAGGAAACTTATACAATGTTGAGAATACGAGTTCCTAATTCGCTACTTTCATTGTCACTCATCTACGCTTCTAGGACGTAATTAAAATGTTCTTCGGCGAAGGATAAGGTATTAGGTTATGAGACGACCAAATAAACATATCGCAGTATGTTTTTATGTTGACATGTGCAAATGAGCAAAAGAAAAGTAGAAAAATTCGGTCATATATCGAATCAAAACTGTTACCTATGGTAAATAGTTATGGTAAAAATCTCTTCGAATGTATCAGCACTAAAACTACTGCAACGTATCAATTATGCGTTATTACCAAGATCTAGACACACCTCAGAGAACATGAGTTTGATAGAGTAATATATCTCTGCTCCGGCAGAACAGTGACCGAACTGCAAAAAGCATAATTTTTCAGGAAAAGCACCAGTTACAGTTACAGTGCAATACAGTTTCGTCATTGTTTTCCCATATAAATTAAACCATTTAAGTATTTAAGCATTAATGATGGACTTAACTCAATTTCCAAAAATTTTGCACTTTCGTCACTGTTTTGGCGGAGTAGCGATATGCTCTTTCAGAGAGACCAAAACAAATATCGCTCGAATAAAGTTTATGTTCAAAAAGAATATATATTTTCAGAAAAAAAAAGCTCTTACTCCTTTTGGCGACTTTTTTAATTGCACGTTAATTTCCCCACCCTTTGCCTTCCCAGCTATTAGAAAAAAATAACTAACCTAAAAATTAATTGGAATTTAACTTTTCAACTGGCAAATATAAACATACACATCGACGATACGATAAGATTTAAATACTAAAAGTAAACAAAAGAATGTAAATTCTCCAGCAGCTGCTGTTTAAGTTTTCTCGCCTAAAAAATTGCAAAACATTTTTCTAAAATGGTTCAAAATAAATTGATACTGTTTAACGCAGGCCGGTGGAGCAACCTTAATTGTCCCCCTGAGCAAAATAGAGATCTAACCTTTAAGTTACTAATAATCGTAATAATATTACTTCATTTTTTAACAAAGCCATTATTTACACTTGGCGGGTCTAACATAGTATTGCTTTAATTATGTTATGCCATAAAAGCGAAACCGAGGCGCATTGCTTTTATGTTTTTAACACTTCCCAGTAATTAAGCCGTTTCGTTCGTTAATGGCCGGTTTGTAATTACATAGTTCGTACCCCGGCGTTATGTTTTACCGAAATTTTATCCGCAGGCTTCAAAAAAATGTCCTTTCAGAGGATTTTTATGTGCTGCTAAGGCTTTTGTAATACATAAATCATTGTTGATATTGATTATCAACTATTTTAATGGTTAATTAGAACATCCACAGCTCATTTCTCTTTAACTTGAACACATAGTAATTAATTTACACATTTATTATACACATACTACCCGGAATTATTTTTCCACTTGAAAATATATGAATAATTTGGCCCCTTTCAGGGCGATTAGTTCGAAGTATATGTTAAATAATTATATAAATATTATAAAATAACATTACTTAAATACAGCAAAAATTTTCGAATAGAAGCCTTTCGTAACTAATGAAAATATATAAATATAAAAAATAACTAATTTATTATATTTATGTACAGGAAAGGGACATAACGGACCCTGCAGGTGAAACGGTCCCTTAATAGTATATTATGCAACAAGTGCGGTAAATAGCATTTGACTCACGAGTTTACTTGACACGAGCGGAGCAAGTTTTTAATAAACGAGTGTGTTAAAAAGTTTACCGAACGTGTTGCATACTATACTTTTTCTACGACCTTTAGTTTTTGGGCACATTTTCGCAAAACAACACGAATTGACAAACGTCAAAATTCAAAGCGTGGGAAATATTTCCGAAAACATCCGATCGCTCCCAAATCTGTGCGGTAAAATCCCGGAAATATCCGAAATGGCTCGGATTCTTGGGAAACGAAACTGACGTGGTAAAGTGACGGTTCCCGCACGCTAGATTTGTGTGTAATTAGGTATTTTACAGAACAAACTTCGGACGGTTCGACAGACAAGCCGGCAAGAGTGATCTACTAAATTTGAACAACGTATGTTATATTTAGTAGGATTGAATATAAAAATGAAACATTTGCTTTAAGCTCAAGATATTAGCTTCAAACTATAGCATATTTCTTTGTCTATGTGGACATAACCTCCAGATCGGCACGTTTTCTAGAATATAACAAAAAGGCGAAACGGACCACTTGGACTATTTTCCCTTGCCGCTCCGTTTTGCCTAAACAACTTCTTTTTTAACAAACCTTTTAATATTTTCATATGGTTAATCACCATAAAAGAAAGACCGAGTGGCAAAAATGATCCTAAGAATCAATGAAACAAGCAATAATTGAAGCTCCAACTAAGGCTATGGGACTTAGAAAGGTTTCTGAAAATTATAATGTACCTAAAACAACATTAGAACGTCGGCTGCATGCATACAACGCAAACAATCAAAATATTGATACCGCAAAGAAAATGTGGAGATTTGAATCTCCGATCTTAGTCTTCGCAAACCAGAGGCCACCTCAGCTGCAAGAGCGGCAGGGTTTAAGCTGGTTTCTGTTAGCAGTTTCTTTTCGCTCTTAGTTGAAGCTATTGATAAGTATAAACTAACATTAGATAGAATATATAACGTAGACGGGACGGGCCTAAATAAGGTGTCGAAAATAATCAGCACAAAAGGTAAAAAGCAAGTATTAACATCGGCAGAGAGGAGCCAGTTAGTTACTTATTTGTATTTCCGAGAAAAAGATTTAAGCCGGAATTAATGAATCGAGAATCTTGGGCGGAGTGCTATGAAAGCGGCTGGATCCAGAAGAATATCTTTACGAAATGGTTTACGACGTTCATTAAATTTTGCAGAGCTGGAAAATCCAGTGTTGCTTTTGTTAGACGGACATGACAGTCATACAAAAAAATCTGGACATCATTATTTTGGGGCGAAAGCATGGTGTTCATATTCTTTCATTTCCACCACACTGTACCCACCATTTACAGCCACTGAACGTGGGTTTTATGAAACCACTATCTACGTAGTTTACTGATGGAATGGTCAGAACGAACCCACGACTGGTGGTTACTCAATTTCAAATGGCAGAACTTGTGGGAAAGGCTTTTGAAAAAGCAGCTACAATACTGCGGTTAATTCGTTTCGCGCAACTGGAATATGGCCCACAGATTTCTTGGCAGCAGACACTACTATTTCTGACAACAACGAGGCAGAAGAAAATACGAAGGAATCCCGGCCACTTTCCTAATTAATTCAGGCGTGCCCGTCACTTTAAAACGTGGACCTGGCCACGATGGAAGCAGATATCCATTTGCAAGCCTAAAAACCAACCTTGTTGTTCAAAGTCAATTGATTTTGCATATACCGTCGTTCCAAATCTGAACCAGGACGAAAGTGATGATTCCCATAATGAACCACTTGCATGCCTCGTCATCTACCAGACTTCTTTAAATAAAAGCTTTATCGTTTCGCCTGAACAGATCATGCCGGTACCAACAACGCAACAAGCAAAAAGGGTGACCCGAAAAATAGATAAGACCGCTATGATTAAATCCTCACCCTATCAAAAAGAATTGTAAAGTAAAGTAAACGCTCAACAAGTCAAACGAAAAATCGCAGATGTAAAATATGATAAAAGTAGAAAAAAAAGGCTAGGAAGTTTTCCGAGAAAAACGAGCCCTCTTCTAGTGAAGAAGAAGACGCAAGTATCTGTATTGTCACTATTTGTACTCGACGTCTACGCAAGGCTGGATGCAGTGTCTCCCATGTAAACGTTGGGTTTAGTGTTCCTGTGCTGGCGCTGAATAGGATGACGAAGAAGCGGATTTTACTTGCGAAACATGCAAGGATTAAGTGTTTTGTATTGAGGTCCATTACTACTTTCCTATGAAGGCAAACTGTACCAAATGTAGTTTTATGATTTTTTTTAATAAACCGTACTTTTTATTTTCATTTATGTTTAATATGATACTGAAAGGAAACATACTATGGTACACAAATATAAATTAGTTTTGTAAAATTTTTATACTGGCCATAAATTTAGCCGTCTATTCCCCTATTTGAAGTTGCTATCCACACCACCAACGTCCAATATCGGTGAAAAAAAATGACCATTCCTATACCGAAATTAATGTTCAAATATCTGCATGCTGAATGCGCAAAATCAGGAGCTAATTAAGTGATATGCTTCCTAACTATTACATCGCAGTTGATTATAACATTAGTAGTTGCTCTAAACTTCACTACAACTACTAATTAGCCTCATGACCAGCTAGACTATTTGTTCTTAAAAGTTTATAAACGTCTAGGCTATTTTATCGAAGGATCCTTGTTAGCCAATTTCTTGGAATATTACTTATTAGCCAGATAATTAGAAAACGTGAGCATTTAATATATCAATAAGGTGAAAAATCCTGGTTTATAGAGCGTATAGGTTCGAGCGGACATTGAAAAATGCGGTTATACGACTTGCCTATTAATCAGAAATATCTTTTAAATAAGTCGCAGCGCCTGAAGTAGACGCAGCATCGGCATGCTCCTATATTACGCCACCTACGCGAGGTGAATCAATACCCGTAATTTTGAAAGGCCGGAGTATTACAAAAACTTAAAACTAGTATAAACTACAATAAGAGCAGATGTTACAAACTAGAAAAAAGTAAACAAAGAATTAAAACGAAACGAATTCAATCCAGGCTGAAATTGTAGTCCTACGAGGAAGTTAAAAGGAGATGATGAATAATTTTAATTTGAGTTGTGTTACGTACGAGCAATTTTTATCTGGTTTGATGAGGTCGCAGATAGCAGCCTTTAAATGAGAATGGTAAAAGTAAGTAATTGATATTTCAGATAGGTGGGTGGTAGATTAGACAGTTCAGAGCTTGAGTAAATGTTGATATAATTAGAATTGATTGAAATGTTGATGTTGATATTCTAAATTACCATCTTTTGTCGTCTAATTGTGATATGCTATATTGCTTAAGCAGTCATTATAGGTTAGCTTCTTAAACATCCGTCTAATTTGAGATTTGAGAAGATATGAAGAAACACAGTTCCAGGAAGCGCTTCTCTTTCATACTGAAAATGGTCACAAGGAAGGTGAGAAGATTTAAAGTAGCAAAGTAAAGTAGAGTTGATTTAAAAAACAACTGTTATCGTTTTAAAAAGTTCATCTGCACTCGTTTAAGTATATGTGTTCAACATTCGCGGCTGTGTATAATTTCAAAACTGGAAAACAACCAGACAAAATATTTAATATATTTGCTCGATATATTATCCAAATTTTGTCTAAAGAGAGCTTGCTTGTTTCCAATGTACATTTCGGCCATTTCCCTAAACAGAGAAGAAGTTTTGAGTCACCTAGAAGGAGTGTTTGTTTGGCTTGCCGAAGGAGAATTGTTAAACCTAATAAACCTTGTTTTTTAACCATTGATTGAATAAGACCGGGACCATAAACATTTATACTAAAATGACACGTAAATTATGGAGATAGAATTTGAAAAATATAAAGTCAAGTTTTTTAAAATACGGTATGCGATAATTTTTAATAAACTATATATAGGATTTTGATGGATAACTAATATATAACTAAAAGTTGATTTCTGGGTACTACTATTATAGCTAAGGGGCGTTGGGGCAGGCAGGCAATTAAAACTTGAACTACTATTAACTTATAAAAAGTTTATTGATTTATCTTGAACTGGAAAGTATATGTGCTAGTTCTGTATAGTTGCCTAGCCAAGGGGAACTAACTAACGGACGCTACCCAAGCAAAAAGATGCTCGGTTTTAATTTTAAATAATTAAATACAAAGTGGTTAGTGGTTATCCAGTTAACTATCGATTAAATCTTACATTAATAATTTTAAAAAAATAAATAAATTTAAACTATTCAAATGCAAATGGTCGATAATAAGTGAATCGATATACAATCAAATTGCTGTAAAATTAGAATTAAAACTCTTCTGACTTCTCTGATTTATTTAATAACACTTCTTGAGGTAAAGGTGTAAGCCTATCATTTAGCGGGTCACGCTTTAAAAATTGGCGTATTTGCCGCACGGATACACATCAGTCATTTTTACCACCCGCCGTTATCATTTGCAACCGATAATTGCTTTTGAAACAGGAAAAAATCTGCTCGCGACAGGTATAATACGGTTTCGTAACCTTCACCTTTTTATTAATTTTTATTGATATTAATTAAAAGACCTCCAGAAAAGTTATTGTTGTTGGTGCAATTCCGTACTGCTTTTCGAATCGGATTGAGCGTTTTGAAAAAAGTACTTAGGGAGTTATTTACAACTTCGGGGGCAAACTTTAAACTGCTAACAATTTTTAAAAAGTTTCTTTGCAACTGTTTAAAAAAACATTCTTGCACTAACACATTTTTGCGGCCTTTTACTGCAGTATGCTAATTTATTTTATTAATATTTGTGATTAGTGGTTTTCAGCATAAAGATTAAGTTGCTGCAAACATTGCTTATTTATGAAAATGCGTGTTAAGATGATTAATTGTGCCATTTGTTTCATTTTTTTCTATTTCATTTTATTCATTGCTCAATTTACCAACTAAAAATCAAGGAATCAGTTCTAATTTATTTTAGCCGATTCTCTTCGTGTGGAATAATGGAGGTTGAATGTGCTTTTCACATATTTCGCTGTTACATTAATCGCCGCAATCTTAACTATTTAGGTGCAAGAACACAGCAATAGAACTTAAGGCCATTGCAAACCACGTTCAAAATTGGAACGTTTCTTTTAAAAAATTGATATCGCCGTCTGTTTTTCAATTAGGCGCTGTTCTGAACCTTTAAGCTTTCAGTTTCATCAAAACAAATAAAAAACGAAGAATAATAAACTATTGTTTTAATTCGAAGACGATAAATCACTTTTATCAAGTTCATTAGTATCGAGCCTAATCGAATCAGTTAAACCTATGCACGTGTGGCAGGTAGAATGAAATTGGAATACAAAAACTGATTGTTCTTTAGGGGTGGCTACAATCAAAATACATGATTACCGTGAGAAAAAAATTAATTATTCTTTTATCATTATGTTTAGAAAGCTCTTCAACTGTATCCGACAAAAATGTGTTTATGATCGGCACTTTTTCTACTCTATTTTTCCAAATACAATTCATCTTATCTTAGAAAATATGAAAAATGCGAGACACAAGTAAAATCGTTGGACGGTCTGACAAAACATGTTGACTTAACAATATATTATTCGCAGACGATTTTTTAATGCTGACTAGCTCTGAAAGTGACATGAAAATTTTCTATACACACACACAAATAATAGCAACTTTTGTTGAACTTTTGAAGATAATTTGACTGGCCAAAAAAATTCGAGCTGAGTGAAAATTCGAAAGTCAAATACAACTGAGTGCTTGGTTGCAAAACCTCCCGTAAAAAATTTCTTTTTATTATTTATTATCTCCTTGATTCGACTATTTGAGTACTTTATATCTTATCGTTGTAGCTACAAATTTATCCCAGAAAAAAATTATTCTGTCTGTAATAGGCGTTTTCTTTACTTACTTTACTTAATTAAGAACATAACCATTTCGTAACACAATTCCAGAACTAACTAATTATTAGAAGTCTCAAAAAAGCCAACCGGATATCAAATTCTTTTACTAATATATTTAAAACGCAATAAATAGTCTACAGCACTCATAACTGGTATAAGTAAATAAATAATAAATAAATAAATAAAAACTCCTTTGTTTTTCACTCGGCGAAGGATAACTGAGCTTGTAAAAAAATTCCATAAATCAACTTACAATAAGTCAAATTTTACAACAAACATCATAAATAAATGAATTAACAATAATAATAGGTTAACAATAACAATAAACGTGGAAATAAGGTAATACTATTGAAATAGGAAAAAACAAAAATGAAGATAATAGAACTATAATTAAAGCAATAAAATTGACAAGGCTAATCTACATTTGATAAATTTCAATAAACAGTTTCTTTTTAAAATTTTGTTTAAAAGGCGCTGTGGACGAGTTTGTAAGTAGGCTTATTTAGGGTATTATCAGTTTAACGACTTAGCAGTCACATAAGAAAATGAAGTCTGAGACATAGTTTTGTGCATTTATTCCGATTAAAATCTGTTCATAGATATAAGAAAGTGACTAACTGATACGAATTAAGGAAAGATCCGGACCAGCTGTACGAATGAAATATGGCCGAACAAGTCGGTACTTTGCTTAGAATTTAATTATTTTGGATTTTGTTAGGAAAGATACCAAACAATATTTATTTATTTATGTATGTATTTATGTTTAAATCTCAAATAAAATTACAAATTATTTTTATTACCTTATTCTGCCACATTTAACACCGGCACAACACACTTTTACCTGAAATTAAATTCGGAAACTTTGTTCTGATCGTCTTATATAAAAGGGGGCTAGGTGAAATTTTAATCTATCGGCGATGTTAAGCCAGCGTAATTCTTTCAGTTTGTCGCTAACATTGTCTGAATACATGAGTTTTGCACTTTTTATACTTTGGGGTTAGTGGCCAAATCCAAACAGGGACCAAATACAAAATTCAAATAATTTGTGTGACACAAGAGCAACGTTTCAGACAATGATTTTTTTTTAACTTTCTCTTAAGAATATGTTTGGTTTTGTATAAGTTCCTTAACTTAGAATAACCTTTTCGTACAATTTTAGAAACATGAGTGTTGAACCTTAATTTATAATAAAAAATAAGACCCAAGTTTTTGCATTCGGAAACCGGTTATTTTAACATTATTGAGTGAAATGTTAAGCAGCTTACCAATCTTTTAAAAGTCGTAAGAAAATAATGGCCGACTTATTTGGATTTAACATTAAACTTCTATTTAACTTCTTTAAAACTTCAGCAGCCTCAGATCTTGGGAAAGTTGCATATGGACTAGATTCTAGGCTAGAGTCTAATTTAATTTTCATTTTTTTGTATTGCAGACTTATATTTGCAGAGTGCCGGAATTAAAATTTGGCTCCAGTTCTGTCCACATGTATTACATATAGCGGGCAAGCAAAAGTTTTAAATAATTTTCTGAACAATTCAGCTGACACCAACATAAATTATTCCTTTCACATAAAAACTAATTTCATCGCCTCTTAGGTCATTGAATTACGGCGTATCCACAGTTCAAACGTCGATGAAATCATTTTAATTTAATAATTCCGACAAATTAGATGATAATCTTTGTAAGGGAATATGTGAGTATTAATCATAATTATGGCGATTCGACCATCGGCTACGAAGTCAAACATTAAATAACGGCTCATTATGCTTTTAAATATTGAAATATATGTTGATACGTCATGCTCGAAATGCCCGCACCACCTCAGGCGTACATTTAAATGAGCTTTCATTGGAGGCGCCAGGGAAAACATTATCAGCTCTTTTGAGTTGTTGAGCGTTGTTGACACGCGGCCTTTAATTTATTACATAATTTATGAATTTTTACTTCGTTTCATAGAAAATATTTTTTTGTGGAATGTGAAATTTTGATTTCAATGTTCTAATGTTTACTAACTTGGAAAATAATACGAGCTAAATTTTATATGTGCAACTCGAAAGGCTATCGGAAATAGTTTTGGTTAACCGTTTTACCAATTCTGGTTTAAGAAAATTTCAACAAACATTTTTGGAAAATATATATCCAAAACCATTTACGATAACGGATAATGTATTTTGGAAAAGTTACCAATGATGGATTTTCCCGAGAGGAACGTAGGAACTCTTATCCGTGTGATACATAGCAAAATTACATTATCTATTAAAATATGAAATAAAAAGTGGCTGGTCTGTATTAAAAAAGAATTGATGGATTGATTTAATTTAATCGACCTTGTAGCACTTGCCGCTTCTGAAATTGGTGCGGGATATTTTAAATGACTGTATATTTGGCTCATTTTAACTTTAAAAACCTTTGAGCATTCAAAAGACAATTTTGAGTTCATTTGGGTTGATTCGGAGTGGCAGGAAAATGAAGACCATGCAAAGTCCCTTTAAATCGTTCCATTTTCTGATTAAAAAGTTCTTTCATTACTTAGGGAATTCTTTAATTGTTGCCAACAACGAAACTAACCGGAACTAATACCTAATTAACAGATAAAAAAATGACCTAGTTTTGAGGACGCAATTTTTGTTTTACTACAAAAGATAACAAGAATTTTATCTGCATAAAAATGTACAAAATATTTTAAAATGAAGTATAAAGGTGTAAGTTACTTTCACTCTTTAGTCGTGTATTGTATGTGTATAGATATTAGAAAGTCTTTTTTTTATTATATTTTAAATTGACTACTATTTGCAAACGGAGTCGAACTTGCTCACGTTTCGCCAATCATCCTGTTGGATTCTTCAGAGCGTAATTGAAACTCCGTACCCACTTATATATTGCTTGAGGGGGGCGGAGCAAAAGAATGAAGATTATCTCGGATGACTGATTCTCATATTGGTCAAAGGTAGATCTGAGCCGCGGTTAAGATTGTTTGGTTGCTTATAGATTTCTATAGATTCTCGGATTTTTCGTTGGTAGAAGAATTGATTACATGCAAGAATTTTAATTTTATCAAATAAAATTTGATGTCTGGTTTCGTGATTGTGTTCGGCACCTGCTGATAATTTTATTTGGCGTAGTCTCGTGGGCGCTTTCATGTTCTTTGGGCCTAGTAGATATTTTGATTTTGATTAAATTTTGTAATATTGTTTGCTGAAGCAAGAGGTTCATTTAGGATTAATTAAATCAGAATTCGGAAGTGCAGTGGCGTCCCAGAAGCACTTTGCAGGGTAGGATTTGGCATCTGCTTAAATTCTATTGGTCAATTCGGTACTAGCTCAAAATCTATTGGTCGATTTCAACCTCTGGACTACTCAAAGGGGAAAGATGTTGAATGATGCTGAAATCCAGGTCGGAATGTTCCCCTGCATATAGGCGCGCGCTTTGTTATTGTAGTATTTGCACGTATTTTTCTGAGATTTGTTGCTGAGTTAACATATTGTTGAGAATGTGTAAGTAACATAAATAATATGGAGCATTTAAAAAAAGTTAAAGGTGAGATGAAAAATGAGAGGGATGGCTGAATATTTAAAGGAGACATCTAGTTTCTGAAGAATAAAAAGAACCCAACAAAACCATTTAAAGTTTATTTACCGGGTTTATTCTTAGATTTACTATGTATTTTAAGTATCTTCATATTACCAACACTATGAATGGGACACTTTCTTAATTTTTTTTACCTACAACGTACAAAATTAGGTATGTAGTAGGTATATAGTGGTATTTTCTAGTGTCGTGCAGGGTACCTACAACATGTAATAAATATAAATGAATAAAATTAAGTTTTAAGTGATACCATCATTGCTATCTCCGCTCGATCTAATAAACCAATTCTTTTGAAATTTTGCATAGACGCAGATTAAGTTCGCATGACAATACAACATTACGATACTGAAGGGGGGTTGAAAAAGATGCTTTTTGTATCTCGAAAACGATGATAGGTACAGGCGTCATTTTTTCAGAATCAAATAGTTACAACAAGACAAAAGACAACAGCATAGAAAAATTGTTAAATTTCAACCAGTAAGGGGTTGAAAAAAGGTGGTTTTCTAAATGTAGTCCCTAAGAAGTTGTTTTTTTGTATATCTCGAAAACGGTGATCGGTAAAGATCTATTTCTTTCAGAATTATATATTTATGATAAGACACAAAAGAAACGACTAGCCCAGATAAGCACAATGACACACTAAATCAAAAAATATTTTTTTGGCGAAATCTATACTTTTAATTAACTGCAACAAAAGAAATTATAATATTTTTTCCTCCCTTTTATCAAAAGGGGATTAACACAGTAAAGTAAAATAAAAATTCAATTTAAAATAAAACAGATGCTGCATTTCAAAACTTTAATCCACTTTTCAGTTGACGTGTTCGGTCCATTTTTTTTTTTCAAAAAATTATTTCATGCCATTTTGTCCCGTTTACATATACTGGTTTCAAAATATTATATCTAGGCTACCTATGCTTTGTTTGAATACTGTGAAATTTTCAAGAGGCGTATATAATTTTTGCCAATTTTGCGGGCCATTTTTTTCATAAAATTAGACAATAAAATTTTTTTCAACTTTTTTCAAACCTGAAAAAAAGGCACCATAAAATTTTATTACAAAAATCAATGGAATAAGTCCACTGAAAAATGGATTCTCAAATGCACCATCGGTGTTTTGAAACTTGGCATATATGATTGAATATTTATTTTACTTTATTATGACCAAAATGTTTTATATTTTATTTATATTTTATATTTATATTTGATATAGTGATTATCCTTAACTAGATTAACATTTTTAAATCGAGGCACATGCAATAATTTTTTTTGTCGATAACGGAGTAAGAGTTTTTAAAAGTTTAACACCTTCTATTTTGAAGACTGCGCATTTCTGGACCAATGATCTTAAGAAAAAAATTTCTTGTTTTTCATGTAGAATCACTGGTTAAATTATTCGATTTTCGGGGCGCATCATATATTTATGTACATAACTATTTTTTTAATAAAATATTTCGATTCGATATAGAATATGCAACGTAAACTTGTTGCCAACAGCACTTGAACGACATTCAATAAAAAATTTACGCGGCACATCATTTGAACTCGCGGTTGCGTGTTTATCAGAACTTAATAACAGAGTGCGTCTAACAAGGCAATTAGATCGTTCTCAACACGTGTAAGCCGTTAAAATGTGTGTAAGTTCGTGAATTTGCACCTGCGTGACCACCCACTTTACATCTGGCTCGGTTAACCAAAATGCGAATAGATTACTTATATAGATACTTAGATATTGTATTTGTTGAAGTTTTTATTATTGAGAATAAAATAATTGAAAAGATCTTAGTGCAGTTTATTAAAATAAAATTAGTGAAAAATAAAATACGGTAAAATAATTGCAGATCAACGGAATAAGACAGTTGCTTCGTTGAGAGTTCTTGACAACTACCTTCAAACGGTCCTAAAAAGTGCATCATAGACGCATGTGCCCTATATTATTCAGAAGTAGCGAGAAATAAAAAAAAAACATGAAAGTAACACTTAAATAGCAAAATGTCTTAAGATACAGATGTTAAACGACCATTCTCAAATAGTACAATTTTTGGGTCTTCATAAATATCAACAGTATTTTTATTTAATACTTGCAAAATAAGAATACTTCTTAATTTTAATAAACCGGACGTCAGTATTTAAGACTCACACAGGTAAATACCGTAATCCAATAGGTACGTTATTATGGTGACGCGACCTCACAGGTGCATTTAAGATCCGGGTGAAAACCAATAAAAATCTTCTTCGTTTAATTTATGCTAATGTTTCTCTTTTATACGGGAAATAAAACATAAAAATGACTACCGTTTGCCTGAACGAACGTCCTGTACTGATATATGAAAAACGTATCATTACGGGTGGTTTTTATGTTTATCGTAAAATTTATGCGATAATTAATCATATGTTTAAGTGCGCATTACGAATTTTAAATCTGACGTATTTATTTTCCCAAGAATTATAGCGAAATGCCAAAAAAAATAGTCGACTTTCAATATTAATCTTTTTACGAATGTTACATGAATAAAAACTTATCATATCTTGCACCAGAAATTAATGTGATTTACTTTTGCTACTCCCTACTCCAAAAAATTAAGTGTCACTTTAGCTTTGGTAAACACTGTCGCGAATCATTTTTTCGTTATTTTAGAATTTTAGTCTTAAGAGCGATCGGATATTTTCGGTAGATTTTAAAACCTGAAAGTGTTAAAACCTTTGTATCAAAAAAACTAAAAGTCATAGAACAAGCAACAAGTTTGGTAAACGCCACTTTAACGATTAATTTGTTTGGCACGAGCGGAACGAGTGTCTGAAGAAGGTTATTAAAGTTATTACTAAGTCATTAATGGTATATAATGGCAGTGTTTAATGAAGTTGAAGTATTGAAGTGACACTTTGTGCAGGCCTAATTAGCGCACAATTGGAAATTTTTAGAGCAGGGAGTAGACACATTATTAAATCAACACCTATAGGATACCGAGTTCGTCGCCTAATTTATCGTCGAAGTCTCTTTAGAGACGCACTAGATTGCCAAAATAAACCTCAAAGCAGTCAGTGGAAAGGAAAAATGTATTTCTAAAGTTTTAATTTAACAGATATACTCAAGAAATAGAAAGTAATCTTTTGTTGCAAACTCTAGGACATTAGTTTAAAAGGTCTTAAGATTTTTAACTTGTAAGAAATATCAACCAAACTTGTTCCGATTCACTCATACTTTTAAAATGTTATATTGTTATATATACACAATGTTTTTATTTACAAGTTATTAACCTTCTTATTGTAAATTTAATTTAAATCCCGTATGTTATGGAATTTTCGAATTATTCGAATTTTTCTAAACATGTTTCATATATAATCTGTCATACCGAAGTCTCACTATTTCTGCCGTATTTCTCCTACTGAAAACCTTTGTTAAATATTCGGATTTTATAGACAACAAATATAGTTGATTCCATTTGGTTAATTTAAAATAAAACAGCGCCATTTAAATTTTACTAAATAGAATTTGTGTTAACACCTTTTATTAAAAAAATCACATTCGATGGAAAAATAATAAGAACGTAAAAAAAAAGTAAATGTGGAACTCTGCAGCTTAGTAACAACTCATTTGGCTTTAATATTTTACTTACGTCGGCGTTTTATAATCGGTTAAAAAGAAGCAACCGCAAAGCAAGTGATCAAGTTCCGTGTACCGACTTGTTAATCCAGATCACAAATATAAATAATGCGCACTGAAAATGCCAATTATAGTCTCGGTGATAAGTATTTGATAAATCACACGTGGAGGCAGTCGACTTTGAAATATATAGTAGCAGACTTGTACTATCGCGTACATGATACCAATTTATTTCAAAAATAAATTTTATAATCGGGCTGTGAGGGAAACGCCATAAAACGTCGATGTGTTTATATATCCCCTTAAAGGCCAATCCAATTAACATGACGTTTAGTCTTTTAGATTCACCAGTTAAAGGTACATGTGTAGATTTAATTTAAACCAGTCGTTAATTTTACCATTTATGTGAATTATGAGAGAGAACTGTTTGTTCTTCGGTAGCGTTCTAGATAGAGGCTGACAAATTCTTGTGCTAATCCAGTCAGTTCAAGTTATTTGGTATTTAATGGTTTAAATAGTGGATTGGTTGTTTAGTCTATATTAACATCATATCTAGGAAGACAAAGAAATATTCACAAAACCAAATTTTCACATAACAAATTATTTATTAAATTGGTTTCTGACAAGATGTCACTTATTTAAAACGAGAGAAAAATAATTTTATAGAAATTTTTCGGGACATATACTTTTTGTTTGGTGTTTGTTTGAAGCATGTAAGCAAAGAGTTGCTAAAACTATTTGTTAGGACGCTTATTGCTTATAATTGCATATAGTTCAAAATAAAGGCGAACGTCCAAAGAAATGGTTTTAATTTCTTGTAATTATATTTTGTTTTGTTAAACAAACAGACAGATATTTAAGACGGGACAAAATACTTTTTAAATCGAATACCACACAATGGCAAGTTTGGCCAAGATCCGATATGATCTGATCATATTGAGAGATTATTATCAATATACCAGTAGAGTATAGAGAACAAATAACTTGAGTTTTTCAAGAAATAAAAGTGTCACGTGTTACGAATATAAAAAGTTTGAAGACCTTCTATTATGTTTCTAAAATCAAGTCAAAGTTATGTCAAATAGAATTTGAGTATTTCTACAAAGTTATTTCAATTACGGACACGTTCGCTAAAGGTGAAACTTGCATAAAGTAATGTCGCGAAAATCAGTTATTCAATAAATAATATAAATACAAAAAAAATACATTCTTATATTCAGAGCATCGAATCGATTTCCTACGGTTGCAAATTATGTGATCTGTTCAAGGATTAATCTTTTTGCGGTCGGTGCAGCCACCTTCTGGTAAACACGAGAAGCAGTAGGAGGCTTCCTGGTGCTTGGGGCGCGGTCCCCAACAGACTCCCACGCGCCGGTGATTCTTGAAGCTGCCAGACGCCGCGGGCAGTGGATATATGACCCTAAGCAGGTTTCGAAGGTTAGTCCGGGCCAGTTTATGGCCTGCGGTGGAAGAATTGAGAGCGACACTATGTTTCAGGTGCATCAGAATTTGCCGCTATCAAAAGGGCGGTTATTCATAATAAAAAGTATTGCATTATTGACAAAATATCTATTTATTTATTTATTTATTTCAATGGATGAGCCAATTTACGAAGAAAAAGTAACAATATAAATATAATATAAATAGCAACTTGACTAAACAATAACTTAGAGAACAAGCTTTTTAAATAACCATATAAAACATATAAAAACACAAAAACAGTAAACAAACAGTAACACACTAGTTACAACTACAATCAACCACCTGTTTTAATTTTGTCTTAAATAGTCGAAGACCGCCAGCAAAGGGATCAAGAGAGCAACTGTTAAATAACCTCAAGGTTCGAGTTAAAGGAGAAAAATGGCCATAGTTGGCGTGATGAAATGGAATACAAAACATTGGGGAGCTCTGACGTCTTTGTTAGATGTTAAAATCAATGGATTGGAGAAGAGCCGGACAGTTATATACACCGTTCAAAATTTTATAAAACGTATCGGAGTAGGTTCTTCTAATTTCCAGACTATCTCTCCCAAAAGGCTGACATACCAGAACATAATTAATATTGAAAGTTATTGTAGATATTTATACCCGCTCTATATGCTAGGGATCTCAGAAATGCCCTCTGAACAGTCTCCAATCTATCAATGTGACATCTGTAATGTGGAGACCACACTACTGATGCATACGCCAGTGTAGATCTAATTAAGGAGCAATAAAGTGTTTTAAAATAGTCGGATGAGAGCAGTGTACGTCAAAGATATTCTGTGCTTAATAAGTTAAAATAGGTAAGGTTGCTTAACTACGTTCATTCCTAGATTGATGAAATGCTAGACGCGCTTTAGGCGTTTAAAAAGAAAAATCATTTTCAATCAATCAATCAATTTTTTGTTTTTTAAGAAGTAAATATAAATAGAAAGAAACTGTAGTGTTAGTGGTGATTTCTTTTTTCAGCTTATATAATACAAAACAAAACACAATGAATTTTCTAATACCGAAGCCTATATTATTTATTCTGAAAAGAAGCCTATATAATTTTCTATTCTACTATTCAATTATACACTGATCAACCGTGCGCTAAGTGATACTTTATGCTGCATTACCCACGGTCACGAACCACTTCGCTACTTTGGTCACGAAATTTGCAGTGAAGGAATGTTTTCATTAGTCATCACTCTTGCTATTTTGAAAAAATGTGCAGCTCGTGGCTAAAGCGGTTTCATAATATATTGTTCTTTATATTTTATTACATAACATTGTTGGTTGAATTACTGTCACAGATATTATTAAAATGATTTTTGGCGAAATTAGTATCCGTGAAAGAACTGATATGCTTTAAGCATACTTTCTAAGTGATCGTCCTCAGTATATTAGACTACATTTGCGTAAAATATTTTAAAAACAATAATTGTGACAAAAAATTGAACCATGAAACTTTAGCCATGAGTCATGTCTTGGCACCAGTGGTGCAAGTGTTTAGTAAACGAGTGACTGAAGAAGATAACGTGTTGCATATTATAATTTTTCTAAGACCATTAGTTTTTGCAAAACAGAATATGTGCTGACGTGTGACGTAACGACCAGAACTGGCAAACGTTAAAATAGAATCAGTGGCTGAAATCTATCCAAAACATCTGATCTCTCCCAAACGGTGACTAACATGCCGCACGCTTGTTCAGTGAATAATTGGATATTTTAGGGCGGATAGTAGAAAAACTCAATTTTAATTGTCAGCGACTGTACAATTAACGTTTTTTAATTTTCGATTGAAAATTGACTAAACTTTTTTTTATTTATTAAAATTTCTGATTAGGACACTGTCATAGATTTTTGGCATCAGGGAGGTGCTATGTTTCATTAATTTGCTGTAATATAAGATATTATTAAGCACCAGCAACAAATAAATTTAAGATACAGGAAAATGTTTTCCACGACCATTAATGAACTAAAATAAACTAACCAGGTATGAAAGAACAAATAGTTCAGCGCCATTATAGCAGTTGCAATATATTATGCTCGGTTTCTGAGTGAGTTTATTACAATTTTATTGGCACTATAATTAAAATTTCATTGCGAAAGTACATAAATTCCGGTATCATGTATTCCTTGTGGGAAAAACACCTGCAGTGGCAAAGTTTGGAGTTTTGCTAAGTATGTTTAATTTTAAAGCATATTAATATTTGTGTACAGATGTTACTGGTTGCGTTAGTTGTTGGGTCAGTCAATAGATATGTGCACAAACTATCGCTAGATATCTTCCAAATCAACTATAACGACTGTGTCACGAAAAATCGCCAATATTGCCAAAACTGTTTTAACATCCACCTTGATTAATGGTGTCTCACATTTCGGCGCGCGTCAGAAACTTTAATTTCCTCACATGTAAATATGCTTTCTGCTCCTATACGCATTCTTTTCGGATTCATGTCGGTTTTAAAGTATCGTCAGACATCAGCCGCCTACTTCCGAACTAGTAAAAACACAAAACCGCATACTCGACTGCAGGTTCTGCTACAGGCCGATATGGCACTAATAAATATCAGCCGATTCTATTTATACGGCAAGTTATTTGCAGCGGGGGCTAAGGTTATGCTCTTGAGCCGCGCCACAACTCGGAAGATACAAGGTGGACCAGTTTAAGATTGCCGCAAACCAAAGCTTCACCTTATTGCTTCCACAGTTAGCAAATTTTGTTAGAGCGTATTTGTATATCTGTCGCCTTCTTTCGCATTTTAACATCACATCAGTTTCATGAATTGAGATATTTTCAACTTCCATTTCCTTTATTATTTGCCGATTATTTTTAGCTTTTTCCTACCTCGTGTAATAATTTCATCCGAGCGTGGTTGGTCACAGCATTGTGTATTTTTGGTCTTCTGATTCTTGATTCTTACATCTTAAGGTTCCTCGGTCTCGCTTAGATGAGGGCTACCGCACTGGCAAAGTATCCATATATTCTCTTTGTGTCGCTCTCAAGGGCAGTTTTGGTCTTGGTGAGGTGGCTCCTTTGAGAATTGTTCTACCTACGAACTACAATTAAATTAAAATAACCGGCTCTACTTCCTGAATGATTTATTGAACAAAGGCACACGCATCAGTTCTTTTTTTTCCCACAATTTTACCACTCCACTTTGAAATAAAGACTACTTTTGGAATTTTAATCAAAAATTTACTAACAATGAAATTGCATGGAAGAATTTCTGAACAAAAATAATAACATAAACATTAAAACCTAACCAATAAAAAAATTTTACTACACACTCACTTTGCTTTTGTATCCTCGACAATCTATATTTACTAGTTTCACCCTGTTCAAACAAGACACCTGACGGTGCTGGAATATTCCTTCGGAACGGTTTGTTATTTGGCTTAATGGGTTTTCGCTATAAGCAAAATTTACGGCAAATAGGAGAGTATGGTCCATTAAGTCAGAATTGGTGAATGTTTGTAAATATAAGTTACCCAATAAAAACAACTAAACGTAACATAAATCTGATACAATAAACATACTATCCTTTGTAAAATCACCTTCCCGATGAATGTCGTAAAACTAGCCGTTTGTACATTCCTTTTAGACACATTGCGAGTACTGTAAAACTAAATTATTCTGATCTGTCTACGCTGCGAGCGAGTATCGTCACAATCTATTTCAATAACGATAAGGACAGAACAAATAAGAAACAGTAGTTCTCAGTAAGTAAATGGTTCTAAAAATTTCTCATGTTTCCTTTAAGAGCTAATTGAAAAATAAGAAACGAAATTAGTGACGTACATATTCGCAATTGACAGTTTCGGAATTTTGTATTTTTTGAATTTTGTATTTATCTACATCATGTCCAACTTAGACTGGCGAATTAAAATTCGGAATGATTCTACCATAACAAACATTATAATTACATGCACTATGAGACTAATATATAGAAAAACCAATTGCTCCGACATCTTGCTTAAAGTATCGTCTGCAACTCAGAGTAAATAAAATTAATTTAATTTTTTTTGTTAAAACACGACAACAAGGAGAAATTCTCTGCTATAACAATTTTTCATATATGTAAGAAAATATTCGCTGTAGAACTTTGGTTTGTGATGGGGAAATACTGTAAATATTTTTAAAATTTTTCATAGTTATTGCAAAACGTTCTGTGCAACGACAGTATACAAAAGACAGTCTAAAACCGGCACTGTTTTAGTTAACCGTATCGTTTAGGCGTACTATTTGCCATGAAGTAACAATTCAGTCAAGATTTTATCTTAATCTGTTTTACTGCACCAACAATGGGTCCTGCTTTGGATAAGTTTGACCATTTTTCACTCGCTGGAACAACCTGAAAACCATATAGATAATAATTGTTGTTTAAGTCGTGAGTTTTTGTCTCTCGGCATAACCGCAAGTGTAACACGTAGTAGCGATGCTATTTTTTCTGTCCTTATTAGGGTTTCCCGGTATTGGCTTATGTTATTTGTTCGAAATAATAAATTGGTCATTGATACAGCTGAATAAGATATCAAATAAATCCTTATCGTATTGTCTTGTTCGCTCTGGGGCATTACGGTTATTTCCTAGTTTAATACCTGTTTTATTCCTATTATTTTACTCCTATTTAGGAATAGGTCAAGTTAGAGATCGCCTCACTATATTATGCAACTAGTTTGGTAAACACCATGTTTTGGCACCGGTAGACCGCAGCGGAACGATTGCTTGTAAACGAGTGACTGAAGATGTTTGTCAACTTTTTGGTTAGACTTTCTCTACGATCCTCAGTTATCAATCATTTTGTTGGAAGAGCATAAATATAGATCACCATGTATTGCTAATTGTCGATATCAAAATAACAATACTGTCATAATTGTTGTCTTCGTAACGGTTGACAAGAGGAGAATAATATTATTCTTATTACCAAAATAATTCAATGGCAATGGGTCTTCTGAGTTACGTGTTTGACTTGGGGTTAGTTTTGGTTAGTTCGGGTTCGTTTGCATAGGCGATAGAGTGGATCGTTGGTTAACTAATTCATTGCTATTAAAAAAAAATCTGCTTTTGTTTGCATACTATAATTTGGGTTGCAAGAACTTCTATACACCGCTCGCTTTACATAAATGCCCCCATTTCATGAAAAAATTATCCTTTCGATAAGCTTTAAAGGATAAAGTTGTCACAATATAATAATTATTATAATATTATAATTTCATAATTTTGTCGAATGCGCGTACTCTATTTGTAGATATAGAAAGTTACATACAAAGCAAATGTTGATTTTAAAAAAATAGTATTTTATAATGCGGGGACCACGCACTAGTAAAATATGTTGGTTGGCTTTGTAGTGCCTTGTCTGTAATGCTTATTCATTCATTATTGTGCAATATGAACTTGTGGAGAAAATTTTACTTTGGAGTGTACATAATTGTGGATATTTGTAGAATAAATCATAATCCACTGCATCTTGCCTCTGAATTTTTATCAACAGGCTATTATTTTTGAAATATTTGAAAAGGTGCCCGGCCAGTAGGAATTTAGTAAGAGTTTTATTGGGAATATTAGATGCAAAATAATTTATTAACAAGTTATGTAGGTATTCGGATTTGACTTTTGTCTGAACTGCTAACATTTTACCTTTTGACATTAATACGTAGAAATTATTAGTTTAACGGTGCACTTTACTACTGCTTGTGGGGACTCGCTTAAATTAAAAGTTCATTCGTTTTCGCAACCGTTTCCTATTGTTGTGTATATCTTTCATCTAAATACGGATTCAACCTGACACACGTTTCATTACCGATCAGGAGATTAAAATAATCTAGATCGATTTTAGCGTAGTCGAGATCATCGTTGCAACTATTTTGTAACCCGGTGGTAATCCGCAATTTGCGTTACGTAAGTCCGTAGATGAATATATATTCGAAAGGAAAGTAACAGTCACCCGCGTTCGTTGCTATGCTCGGCAGGAATGTTCTAAATAGAACAATAAACAAGTGATAGTGTTTTCTTTTCGGTCACGAGCAGAGTATTGTGGTAGCCATTGGCCACAACAAAGTTGAAATGAATTATAAAGGTCTAGGTACTAATTGGATTGGTTACATTTACATCGTCGATTTCGGGGAAATATCTTTCTGCAGATCAAGCGCCTAGTTGGTGTAACTTTTGTTTTGTTTTTTTTGTAGTGCTCGTTTTTTTTCGCAATTTTTCACCGTCACAGCATTTTTACAATGAAAAAACGTTTTATTGCTAACATTTCCATACTTAAACATTTTTGCGCTGGCAACCTTATACAAACCCATCTTTTTTTAAAATGCTAGAAAAGTTATAAAAATGCTTTATTACAGTTTTGGTTAGTTTTTTGATATTTTATACAGGTTCTGAAATATTCTATACCTCGATTAGAAATATATCTTACTCCTTTTATTCGTACATCAATATATTTCCTACCCATTGTTCGTCTTAAGGTGTAAACGTAGCCACTGGTACGCCCACATTTTTGATTATGCAATAGGTACTACATATTAGATGATTTAATCTCTTACAAGTGTGTCGTTTGTAGATTATATTTTTAACGCTATAATTGAGTTTGCTCTTAACGTCGACGAAAATATAATTACATAACTTAAATAATTCTGCGATAATACAATAACATTTTCTGAAAATTAGAACAGGTTTAAATTTTTTTTTTGTATTTATTTGTTGGGAATCAGACAAGACATGTGGTTAAATCTTAACATTTTATGAGGCACCTTCGCGTAGCTTGTTTTACATATTATACAGAGCGATTCATTAAGTTTTCAGCAAATGAGATTAATTAATATTTCCCATACAAAACGCAGGGTGGTATAAAATTTTTTAAATATGGCCAGGTGCCTTTAAAAATATCGCGATAGAAAATTTCTTAAAAATAAAGATTGTGCCCCATTGGTGTTATGGCCGTCATCACACTAAATATACAGGGTTTGTGTATTTATCAAATGAATGCCAAAAAAAAAATCCACTATTGACTCGGTAATGAAAAAAGGCAATAAACTCAGTGTTTCAGAAGTTTAAACCTGCTTTAGAGTGTACATTAAAGAGTTTAAGTACTAATAATGAAAATAAATTATTTGATTATTTTTTTTAGCTTCCACTAGTATACTGATCCTTTATTTTTGAGGATGTTTCTATATTCGATTTCTTCACACTAGAGGATCAGTCCCAAAGGACTGCATTTTCACTTTCGGGGAATATTATTGAAATTTTTTTGTTTGTTGTCGGTATCGAATTACTTAATCGCGGCATGTTTTTTCTATTGTTTGGTTGAAAAGGGAAAATAAATAGGTCTACATCGTGCCTCATTCTGGCTTGTGAATTCTGAAAATCTGAAAAATTTTAGACAGAATTCTACAAATGATGTTTACACACTAAACAGCGGATGTCGATTGTGATGTGCTAAATCTACTGAAAATTGCATTTCGAAATTTTATATCAGTATATTAAGTAGGTCCAGTCGCCAGCCCTCTTTAAAAAGTATATTCAAGAAGCTAGAGAAGAAAGTGCTCAAAAATTAGGTTAGAGATGCAATTGTTGCTAACTGTATGCAAGATATCGACTATATTGCTAAGTAAATTTAAAGAAGAATACGAGAGATGCGTTCATATACGTATAGAAGAGGAAGAGGCAGACTTCAATTTAGAATTGCTATAAATAGGAGCATGGCAATGAATACAAATATATGTGAGCATTGTATCAGAGAATGCAAATGCAGAAAAGGACAGAAATGTTTTTTTTTTCACTACTCTGGTCAAATCAGGTGAATGTATCAGGATCAGAGTGTTGGCAATGAGAAAAAAATCTATTAATAAGGAGGAATAGAAGGATAGAAAAAATGGCATTGAATTTGAAGAAAAATTCTCGCACAAGCCCATAATAATTTTTTCATGCGCTTTTTTTGCAATAAACAGAGAATATAATGTTTTTTTTTTTTCAAAGAAACTTCCACAGGCTACTGTAATACTTTTCACAAAGGTTCTGGATTCATCCTGCGTCGGTTTTTGCTGAGTCGAACTTGCTGACGTTTTAGTCAAGCTCTGAAGAAGCTAGCAGGATGATCTGCAAAACGTCAGCAAGTTCGACTCAGCAAAAACCGACGCAGAAGGAATCCAGAAATTTTGTAAAAAGTAGAAAATATAATAGGTGGATCGAAAAGTAGATGTCGATATTAAGTTCCTTTTTTTAAATGGAACCCCATTTTTTGAAATCAATTTTCGAATTCTGCGTCAAATTTCACACATAACTCACGTAGCATACCCTATACCTTAAATCATGAATTTGCCTTATTTCATATCTCATTCTAATTTTTAAAGCATCCAAATGTTGTGGTTTTCTCTTATACACATTATACATTTTAAATATCCCCAGAGGAAAAATCCAGTGGATTAAAATCTCGAGATCTTGTAGGGCATTCTATGGATCCCCTTCTACCAATCCATTGTCCTCAATACCGTATTTAAACATTCACGCAGTTGTCGAAGCACCATCTTGTAAAAACCAAATCTATCTGGTCCATCTAGCATATCATACTGATCTGGCTTAGGTAAAGAAACTGCGGGAGTGAAAATCAAATCATTTTGAAGATCTTGTAAATATCGGGTTCCAGTAAAAAAAAAATGTGGATGTTGCGTATAATTTTCTTTCATCCATCAATATCTACAATTTGTTTATTTACCGCACCATTTACAAGCTTGCAGATTTTCATAATAGTCTCACAGAACTGTAGGCTGCGGTCGGGCTCATTTTCTTCTTTTAATACGCGCATGCTATTCGTATTCGAATCTACTTCAGAAGATGGGGATTATCTTTAACTTCTAATAAAGTGTTGAATTTTGTGTTCTCATTAGCTTTTAGACGACCTGGGCGTAGACGGTCTGTTACCTTGCCCTGGTTCTATAATTTTTTCCAAATTTTACTCACTGTGGATCTGGTGATGGATCTTTATGGATACTATTTACTATACTTCTGGATTCCTCCTGCGTCGAACTTGCTAACGAAAGTCAAAACTCAACAACAACCGACGGAGAAGGAATCCAGAAGTTTCGTAAATAGTATTACAGTATTATATGTTTTTTATTTTGCTTTTTAATATTTTGTTTATGTGAATCTTATTTTATATTGAGCGGTTGGTCCATTGATAAATATGTAAATAAATAAATAAATCCCGTAGCCTGGGGAAGTTTTTCTGAAAAATTGATTTTTATGGATATTTTGGGTTTTGGTTTTGTCTCCAAATTTAATAAAAATCAAAATTTCAATTCTCTGGGTTTCTGTTAGATGCGCCATATTCACTTTCCAGCTACTTACCTGTTCATTTCGAAATTAAATGTCTTTTTATTCTTTCGCTCATAAAACGTAAGAGATAGATTCGGTAAAATGGTGTTCTTTTAAGAAAAAGAACGACATTTACATTTTGACCCTCCCCTGTATATTTTCTGATATTTTCAAATGAATGTTTTCAATATTTCAGCCATTCACGGTATCTATGGATTTAGAAAAAATAGATCATTTCACAATAAGGCATCACATGTATTTGAAGGAGTTCAAAATTAACTAAGATACCAAAACGGTCTTTCGCTTAAGATAATTGTTATTTTAACTTCGTGAATACTATACCAGGTGCGGGCGCAATTAGTAAATTGCCGGGACGTTATCGTTTATAGAGCGAATATATCTCATGCAACAAATTCCGCGATAATTTATAAAAGCAATTCTTGCTGAGGAACCTTTATATCGCCACTATACATCTTATGGTTTATTAATTAATACAGAGCGAACATGCGACCACCATCATAGAAATAATAATTTATGTAAAAACAAGCGGAGCATTACCGACTCAAGCTTTATGGATACGCGAACATGATTCTAAATGCGAATTATTTATTGAAGCGGGGACAATGTTAATAGACGACAGCCGCTATACATCTTCGAGAAGTTTCGCAAGTGTAAACTTCACGGAAGAATTATACGTTAGTTAAATTGTAGGACAAATGACCCGAAAAAAATCGACGGCAATAAGTCGCAGCGAGAGACACACGCAAGTTTGTGTATTTAATATCGACAGGCTACACGTGATTTTACGCAGAGCGTTCTATATTTATGAAACCGTTTTTAAATCAAGCAACTCGTTCCAACTTGCAGCGTGATCTTACCGAAGATAATTTTCTATACAAATTGTCAACATTTTTCTTTTTCACAAAATTCATTTTCTTCCTGAATGTTTCATATAAGATCGCCCCATCTGTATTTGGAACCAGGAACATCTATTGAATTATTGTAAATAACAATAGAAATTGTGAAAGTGGAGCAGACGAAATTCCAATGAGCATTGGCAGTACCAAATATGCAGGGCATTTTATCCATTTATTGAAGGACGAAAGTGTGGCATCTTGCGAGTGTCAGTTTCATACACTTCAAAAATTTATGAAAATCGAAGAAAATTGATTAAGGCATAAAATTTTAAGCTGCAAACTAGAACTTGATTCATTGGATTCATGCTAATGTGGCTTTTTTAATATTTAAAATTATTAATATCAAAAATATCCCAAGAAAGCACATATCATATGGCACGCTGCATACATTTATGGAGGAATGATGTCAACAAAATCTGCTTTTGTTTAACGAACTGATAGAATGCCAATAATATTGCGTTGTATGCATCACTAAACGAAATAATTATCCTTGACATATACCCTTGTTCCTTTATGATTGAACATATACAATAATTTAAAACAAAGCAATTTGATCGTAATGAAGATAATAATATTTAATTTATTACGGCAACACCAAAAATAGATAGTTGCTGTAATTAACATGATTGGAAGTAATTATCATCAAAACTAAATTAACCTTCAATGCAAAGTGTTAATAATGAAGAAGAAAGCAATGATCTGAAAGAAGATTGCGAAAATCAGCTTTTGTGGTTATTATTTTGGAAGCGATTTTCCATAACCCGGCTAATAAAATATTACAAAAAATTTAACCCTAATTGACACACGTTTAACATTAATAATAATACAATAACAATTAAATTGGTTATAAAGGACGATTCGCACATAGTGTTTAATAATAAAACGTCGTAATCTTAGGGGGTCTTTCACATACAGTTTTTCTGAGATGTGAAAAACCTTTTCCAAGAAATTCGAAATTGTTATCCCTCAACCTTAATCCATATCCAAATTCGAATTTAAAAATATGCATGTAATTAAATAATATATTTTTTCTACTACACTATACCGACCTAGCGTGCGGGAAGCATCACTTTACCACATCAGTATCGTTTCCCATGAATCCGAGCCACTTCGGACGTTTCCGGGATTGTACCGCACGGATTTGGGAGCAATTGGATGTTTTCGGAGATATTTCCCACGCTTTGAATTTTGACATTTGTCAATTCTGACGATTATGTCAGTGAATGTATTCGTGTTTTGCGAAAATGTAACCAAAAACTAACGGTCGTAGAAAAAGTATAGTATGCAACACGTTTGGTAAACTTTTTAACTCACTCGTTTATTAAAAACTCGCTCCGCTCCTGTCAAATAAACTCATAAGTCAAATGCCGTTTACCGCACTTGTTGCAAAATGTACTATTTTCTACTCCCTTCCATAAAATTCCTAATTATACACGCTGCGGAAAGTTTTGTTTTACCGCGTCAGTTTCGTTTCTCACGGATCCGGGTCATTTCGGAAATTTCCGGGATATTGCCACACAGGTTTGGGAGCAATCGAGAGTTTTTGGGAGATATTTAGCACGTGCTGAATTTTGACGTTTGTCGATTTTGACGGTCATGTCAGTGCGCGCATTCGTGTTGTTTTGCAACAATGTACCTAAAAATTAACGGTAGTAGCAAAGGTATAGTATTTGTAATTTAGTATAGTATTTATTAAACACTCGCTCCACTGCACTCGTGACTCAAATGCCGTTTACCACACTTGTTGCATAATATATTATTTTGTCGCGATTCTTACCGTTTATGAGCTTTATTAGCTGCAAGCTTTGTAGACTCACTCTATATATTTTATCAGTAAAACCGAATATAAGTGTGACACCAGCATATAACAACATCCTCAATTTCTGTACATCAGCATGAAACAGGTTATCAGATTTTATTTGTCAGAACTGAAGTTTATAACTTTCTGCTATAATAATAATAGAACAGAACAAACAATTAATAAAAGAGGACCTTGCACTTCGCTCTTTTCACAGAACACATTAACCTATGGCATTTCAAAAAAAGGTTGTGGAAATTATTTTTTCTACTCCCTTCTGGAAAATACTTAATTATAGAAAGATCTAACGTGAGCAAAGCACCAATTTACCACGTGGTTATCTTGTCCCAGGGATCGCAGCTCCTTCGGACATTTCCGGGTTATTACCGCCGGAGTTTGGGAGCAATCGGATGTTTCCGGAGATATTGGCCACGCCTTCAATTTATATATTTCGTATATTGAATATATTCGTGTTGTTTTGCGAAAATGTACACAAAAACTAACGGTCGTAGAAAAAGTATAGTATGCAACACGTTCGGGAAACATTTTTTTCTCCCGTTTGTAAAATACCTAATTACCCATCGATCTAGCGTGCGGGAAATGTCGCTTTACCACGTCAGTTACGTTTCCCACTAATCCGAACCACTTCGCATTTCCGGAATTTTACCGCGCGGGTTTAGGAGCAATCGGATGTTTTCGGAGATATTTCCCACGCTTAGAATTTTGACGTTTGTCAATTCTGACGGTCATGTCATGTATCGTGTTTTTTTTGCGAAAATGTACCCAAAAACTAACGGTTGTAGAAGAAATATAGTATTCAACACATTCGGTAAATTTTTTAAATGACTCGTTTATTGAACGCTCGCTCCTCTGCGCTCCTCTCGTGTCAAATAAACTCGTGAGTCAAATACCGTTTACTGAACTTGTTGCATAATATACTATAAGTCACTCGTTAAACACTCGTTCTTTTCATGCCAAATAAACTCGTGACTCAAATGTCGTTTACCAGACTTGTTGCATAATATACTATTTTCTACTCCCTTCTGTAAAATACATATTTATACACCGATCTATCTTGCGGAAAACGTCATATCGCACATTTTCGTAATATTACCGCACGGATTTGGGAGCAATCGGATGTTTTCGGAGATTTTACCGCACGCGTGATTTTTGACATTTATCAATTATGACAGTCATGTCAGTGAATGTATTCCTGTTATTTTGCAAAACCTAAATTTATTTTAAAACGTAAACAAATCTGTAAACAATCTAACAAACAACACATTGAGACACTTTTTAAATAAATTGTCCTAACCAGCACTAGTCCTTCTTCAGCGATACAAAATATTAAAATGACACCAAGTGGACATTCAAGAAACGATTTTGACTAAATTATTTTCCTGGAGACTGTTCGACACCGCATTGCAGACTCTTGAAAGTAAAGAAAATATAATAGCCACCACCCGTTGAGTGTTCCACCCAAATAATATTATTCATATCATCATATCAAATCATTTATATACAGTTAATAATAAATAAACAAAACAACCATTATCCAGCAAGTTATGGGCGTATATAATGTCACACTTTGCGTGCCACACGACAATTAATTTCGCGAGTCATTATCGTTAGGTATCTGAGTTGTAAATCGCATTTTAATTTATGGGGATGGAAATTTCGATTTCGTTTATCGTTTTGTACATATATAGAAACGCGTCGAAAAGGCCGCACAATTGTAAACAAACTGATAGAGAATCTACTGCTACTTTCCTGGATTCATGCTTATTCGCACCGTCATAATTCTGCTGGGTTGAATGAGAGGGACACGGATGTTTAGCCGCGCTTCGTACCAATTTGGTGTGATGTCGGATGGCGATGACGATTTTCAGGTGAGATAGTCGCTTATTCCCGGTACTAATTAGGGTATTAGTCGTACATAAAGTCGAATGCCGACGTAAAGAAGCACCTGTGTACCCTTTTATACGGTCTTCGGCCGTATGTATTTGGTCACGATGAGGCAATATTTAAAGGTCACTTCTAGTGTACTTTGAATAGAGTTTGTACCGTATGAATAGTCACAAAAGATGAAGAATTTTTTTGAACCATTTATTGTCTCTTTTTGCTGTTTTAAATCATGTGTTATCAACTGGTTGGGGTTTGATTTCTCTTTCGTAAAACCTACGAATTCCAAATTGAGGAAAAAACGATTAAAAAAGAATTTTTCAAGTAGTGGTATAGATGGTAACAACGGCTTGAATTCATAAATATTTTTGTCACCACGCTCAACACAAAGGTGGTTTAGAAAATCAGTTAATCGGTAGTGACCACTGGAAAAATTTGGTCTATTATGGTGGTAGAAATCGTAAACTGAGTTTTGGTTTTTTTATTCTCTGACCTTAAATATACATTGCGTGTATTTCATTTTCCTAATAATTGCTCATCCTCAGATATCCGTGCATTAAATGGAACGAACGAACATTATTAAACATAAGCTCACCAATTTTTGTACTTCGTGCTACCCGTCACTTAATGAAAATTACCGACTGTTCATTAACTGTGGTCAAACGCCGATTAGCTGATGCCAGTTAATTTTAAGTGTTTCTTACATTCTCGATGGAATAGGCTTTATAGAACACGTTGTTTTCTTAAATTTGGTTTTGTTGATCATCTCCTCCAGATTTATGGGCCGTACATTTAATAACGTCCTCTTGGTCACGAAATAGATGAAAATGACAGTTTTCTTGAAATTGTCTAGTTAACAGTTATTCTTGGCAGAAGCGTAAAGGTTATGTAATATTAATTAATGTCATAGTCGAAGTTCTATTGGTCATAAGAGAAAGTAGATCAAGGATATTAATTTAGTAAAATTACGTCAACTTATGTCATAATTCGATTTCAGGTTTGTCGTCGTTTCAAATAATTTAATTAAGAGATGCACATACTAAAAATGATGGATATTGTTTGTGAATTATTACCGCTGAAACGAGTGGCATAAAGTTATGATGTTGTTAATTTACTACCTCACTCCATCTAAAACATTCTTCGGTCTCAAAAGTATCTACCGACTATCGGACCTAGAATTTTTAAAAAAATAGGATTTATCGTTGTTTTTTAACCGAGGTGAATTTGGCTATTTTGGTAAAGTTTTCAACTATGTGTTCTTATTTTGGCTTTCAGTTTGGAAGTAGTAATTGGTAAAAAAGAAGAAATGCGAATCGAATGCTAGCAAATAATACTTTGTTTATCTGAAAAAAATACACAACTTATAACAAATAAATTGCAATCATAACGTTAGTTCAGAGCTTGCAAGTAGAGTCGAATTTATAAGATTATAGTAAAAGTCATATAAAACGAAAACATTACTTTAATGACATGTTCAAGCAATGCTGTTTGTAATTCACTCTTTAACAGGCACGCACCCTGTGATAACATGTTTCTACTATACTGTACCTGTGACAAAGCAATTTAATTATGTTGCTTCTTCAAGCGGAGTTTTTACGTATTGGTCACTAGATTAAAAATATATTTCAAGAATAACAAATACCGATAAACCTAAATTTGCAGTTGCATGTGATATTGCATTTTTTTGCTGATTTCTCGCTGTTGATTGAGTTATTTCTTCACTGATTTTAAATTAAGATGCAGTTTCTTCCTGTACGCAAAAGTTTGTTTTTTTACTTTGCATTAAATGGTGTTTTAAAATTCAGGATCAAAATTTTTGGAACCTATTTTTCACGTCCTATAAACTTGTGTCCAAGAACAACAACCTACAGTGCAGTGCAGACAATTGCATTTTTAGAGGTATTTAGTTCAAGTAAAGACAGGTTAGGGTATATAATCCGATATGCCAATTGAAATGACCTTTTTGTTTCATTTTAGGTAGTCACTTTCTTGTTAAGTTTGATTTGTTTAATGTTATCAATAAAACATTAAAAACTTGAAATGAAAAACAATAATAAATCTTGAATAGAATAGTGAATAGACCACGAAGCGTTTGCTAATATACATTTACAGGAAAAAAAAAATATTTCAATAGTAAAACCATTTCCTTACGATCTTGACACTAATGCGCAATCGCTCTTTTTATTTACTCCAAGATTATTGAAATGCATTAAGCTTTTCTGAAATCAACCACATTCATTTCCGAAAACCTTCCTTGCAGAGATAGATTAAAGAGCACCGAACAAAACTACAACAAAAGTATGGTTAACATCAGAAAGTTTTGGAGAAACAGGGTTTTAATTATCAAGATGATAATTAAGCCCCCTGGAAACCATTTCAGAAGCTCGATCATAATTTCTAGCATTTTTTTTTATTGCGGATTAACTTAACAATTTATTTTCAAAATTCTAACGCAGTTTGGGATAAAGTCTGTTCGTAGATATAAGAAAGTGACTAACTGATACGAATTAAGGAAAGACCCGAGCAAGCTGTAAGAATTAAATATGGTCGAACAGGTCCGTACTTTGCTTAGAATTTAATTATTTGGGGAAAGATACTAAACAATATTTATTTATTTATGTATTTTTGTTTAAATCTAAAATAAAATTACAAATAATTTTTATTACCTACTTAAATTACTTAAAATTATTTACATAATATATCAGTATCACTATCGCTATCATCGCCTGTCCTAATTATTATTTGTTATATATAATTTGCAATATGGATATACTTTTTCTATATCTTTAACAGAATTTGCCCAACTTTGTGGAGGGATGTTAAAAACTTCGGTTTCTATAAGTTTGAGGACATTGGAGTTAACACGGGGAAAAACATTGTTACGACGAATGGCAGATTTCAGTTGGTGCCAAACATGTTCAATGGGATTAAATATACAGTGCATAATTATCACAGACGTATTCCTTTTGTAGGTCCAAGCTTTGTAGAACCTCAATTAATTGCTTTTTGGTATAATTTTCGTGAAAATAAATGTCGTTAGGAGGAATGTTTGGAACTAGTTTGTTTTTAAACCAACTTTCAAATAAATCAGCGGTGGTGTCTTCATGGTAATCCAGAGAAGAATCTTTAATATTTTTCGCAGACAGAGAAAGTCCATTTGGAATCCAACCATCTTTGGAGCCAGCATGCAAAATAGTTTTTCTTTTACCTCTTTTTGTTGGCGCGTTTGTTTTAGACTTATCAGTTGAGTCAACTCAACCCTTTTCCGGGGTATCATAAGTGTCGAATCAGGTTTCATCCAAGTAAATAATTGGCCTTTGTTGTTCTCTGTATATCCTATTTTTTTCTAGATATTCCACTCGCTATTTCCGAATTCTAAAAGATTCCATTAAAACTTGCCTTTTGTCAATGTTTTTAAAACTAAAACCCCCGTGTTGTATTCCATAATGTAGTTCTGCCACATTTAACACTGGTTTCATCTTTTTCAAGCCATCTAATTAAGATATCTAATATAGGCACGCTTTATTCCTCTTTTAACTGGTAAATTTTACGCCGTATTATATCTTGATCACTTTCATCTACACTCGAGAAAATGTCATCATCGCTTCTTTTTTTCTGAAATGGTGTTATTCACAATTTTCCCATACAGTTGATGTTGGAATTTTCGTCAATGTGGCCGTTTCTTCTAAAGATGCTTGCTTGCTGGTACCACGTTCAATGAGAGTCAAATAAACATTGTTTATAACTTCCTTAGTCTCAATAGAATAGTGTTTTCTACATTTGGCCCGGAGCATCTCCTGAGATACACTATACTCGCACATATTTTGCATAATTCGCACACGATTCGACACACGCTGTATTACACACGAAATAAGAATGATTACTAATAAACTTAAACTAAGTAGTATACCAAACCAAAGAATATTAAACACAGGTAGGTATAAAATTATTTTGTATTATGAACCACAATTTTACCTGAATTTAAATTCCGAAACTTTAGGTAATAATCTTGTTGCATTGTATGTTACCCTTGGATAATCCCATTCAAAAGCAATTGGTCACTTTGTTATATCTATGAACAGACCATACCGACTATATGTTATATAATTTTTCATGTCTTTTGACACTTAAATTACCGAAAACACGTTCTAATTATTTATGTTATTACTTACCTTTTACCATATACGGAATCTCAAAAAAAAGTAAAAAAGAAGATATTCGGTAAAGTTTCATAAACGTAAAATGAGCACAATATTTATCTCTCTCAATCTTATTAATATCGATTAGGGAGTAGCGAATCTCGGTTCCCACGAGTATATTCCACAAGTAGTGACATCAAACTTATTGCATTAACCGTAAAATATTATTCTTGCCACCCTGCGCACACGCACATAAAAGTCGGGGTAATGTGCAAACAATGACCCACCCCGGGACCCGAAGCATATTGTGTATAAGAACAATCATCAAATTCACTTGCAGCGTTAGCCCGGCTACTTTGCTCAGCGTTTCCCACGAACCACCCCCAGACCTTAACACTGTAAATAAATACGCACCACCCTACGTTCGTCATTACCACCCTGCAATTGACATTAATAAATGGATTAGAAATAGGTTTAATGGCAATGCTGGATTCGTTTTAAATACGACTGTGTGCGCTGTGATTTTAGCCGTTCCCAAATCCAAATGAGGCGAAAACTTTTCTAAACCTTAAAATATCTAGCATGCAACAGTTGTAAAATCATATACAGGGTGTTGCGCCAATGTTCACCCAAACCAATCTCGTGGCTCAAACTTGTTGTCCATAAAATAAAATCAAATATGTTTTGTTTAACAGTTTTTCTTTTCAATATTAACTAAAAACTTATGATATTAAGGGAATAAAAGTAGTACTCGTAATGGGAGAAATAAAAACAATTTGCACACTTAGTAAGTATGTCTTTTTATTTTTACCTACACATACGCTGCTCGGGATATTTGAAAAAATCCATATTGAAATCGTTATTTTGCGGGCTGTCAAGACGCGATGACGTCATTGATTCTTACGGCGCACTGCATATTTTGAGAAAAAACTTATTTACGATTTACTATTTTCAAAAAATTCTTTGACCTGGAAACGTGGAAGATCCAGGGCTATAACCTCTACTGCAAACCTTGTTTGAATCATATGCAGTATTTGTCGTTTATGTGCAAAAAATCTAAAAGATCCTAAAAATTTTCGTTTTTGTGGGTAAATTAATGGCGATAAATGAAAAACCGTTAAAGATGGGATAATTATATTTGAACAATGTCGTAACCTGTATCGAGAGAGAGTTTCAGGTTTCGTCAATTATACACGGCGCGAAATATTTAATAAAAATATCATTCGACAACGCTATTATTTGTGCAAATTTTAATATTTACCGATGTTTCCTGTAACTTTGAAGTTCGACGAGATACAGGGACACGAAACAGCGAAGCTCTTTTTTTATAATAGAAATCTGCTTCGCGTTAGTCGCTACGAACTTGCCGCGCCCAGCGACGATTTTTCGAAAGCAATCTTGTTTGTACTAGTGGTTTTTACGAAAATCTTTTGAATTAGTAAACTACTAAACAAATTTTATCATTCTTAATCTTTATTGTTATTTCTGCGAGACGCCACTGAAGTGCTCGTCATCAAGATAAATAGACTTCATAAACTTGGAACAATAAGAAAATTATGTGACGCAAAGGGCGTGCCAGCTGAATGCTGACAATCGTGAGGACCTCGGTGTGCACTAAACCCGATTCCGCTGCCGACCTGGTCATTTCCTGGTGACCCCAAGAACCGAAGCAGGTCACGTGGTAATAACGGCTTTAACTTGTCTGCCATAATTAGGATATTATGGCAAACTATTACTAAAAAAAATGTATGCCCGTCGATAATTATTTATTTTAACGTTGTTGACTATCAAAATAAAATTTCACATAAGTATTCGTCGAAGCGTTTAAATATTCACTCATTCGTTGCCTCACAATCTATTTCTTTCTTTCATTGACTTGCCACCCTAAAATAAAATTGTGTTCTGAAGAAGCCACTAGCATGTTTTTCAAAACGTCAGTAACAAGGAGCCCACGAAGGAAGAAGCCTCGCGAAAAACAGCTATTTCTGAAATTTCTAGGAAAATTGATTCTTTCATTCCGGTAATATTGCAAATTGAACAGCCATCTACATAATTAGATATACGGTTCGGTTTCTCCAAAATTTTCATATATAAACCATAGTTTGTCTGATTCTCTTAGCTTTGTCTCTGAATGCCTGAAGGGCGGGCGGTTCTGATTGCTTTTCTTGCGATCAGATAGATCGTGTTTTCTGACATAATCGTAAACAATTTTCAGAAAAATGCTTCTTCAAAATTAAAAAGCAAACGAATGCGGTGATACCACCTTTCTACGTTATTACATAGATATGTAATCAACAACCAAGTGAATTTCAATATCATACTAACCTAAAATGTGAATAAAAGAACTTGAAATAAAAAATTAATTAATTTACAACATTTATTATTTAAGATGCCAAATCGAATTAACTTTCGATTGTCAGAAACCACCATCTGGTGACAAGGTAAGGAAGTTTTTCTTTATTTTCTTGATCTATTTACTCAATAATCTTTTTTTTTAACTTCTCGGACCCGCCGTCTCCTTGATACAGTACCTCGTTACCCTTACTGAGACACCTAGTAGGCACTTACTGGTGTTTTGGTTCACGGAGGCTATTGTTTATTGTCTTGCCTAATCATAAAAACCATCAGCAAGCTCTACTAAAAATGGCAATCCTTTGCGTGAACCGTTCTTAGCCGCTAAGTTTTTCGAATGTTACGCCTATGGTTTTATCCTGCATACAATTATTTTCAAATAGATCACGAAGAGACAACCTGTGCTCTTTTTGAACCGTATCGTATTATAAGCACAACTCAAATTACGATGTCTTGGAAAAGAAAGCTTTTAATAACGGTCAAGTAGTATGACCTTGGTTTGCATCTGACTCAATATTTGCTTAGAAGAGTTAAATTGACGCAATAGGTTGTAATCGATCATTGATGAGTGTTATGAATTCTGACGTTATTATGGCTCGAGGTTTTTCTCCTTGTTCTAATTATACCCCTTCGGAACAAAGCGCGCTTTTATATTCGTTTTCCAAAGCAAGATTACTTGTTGCAAGCCAGACGACAATTAGACTAGCAATTTCGTTTCGGATCGAATTTGACCGAACGTCTGGATTTTAAAATTACTTACGATTTTTCTTTAGGATCATCGTATTAAAGGGAAAGAGAAACTAACAATTCTTTAAATAATAGAAATTAGGCAAATACTTCGTTACTATATGCGATATAAACAGTAAACCGGAAAATCCTCAACTATTTATATCATTTTCTTGTAGGGTGGATAAAATATTTTAATCGAAATTCAACAAACAACCGAATGACATCCGTAAAATGTCCAAGTTAAAAGTCTACTGCCTTCATGTTTATTGCAGGCAGGTCTACTTCCATAACTTAGCGTTTATCGCCATATTACGTGCAAGAAAAGTTCTTCATAGTAAAAAATTACTTAACAAGGTCTTGTTTCTTAAATCATCGATGAAACACCAATAAGCCAATAATTTTATGGCCTTAATTATGGCGCTTATTAACGATACGCTTCACTTATCGCAATCTCTTCTCGCAGAGGCATAACGCGCTATAACTTTAAAGTCAATGGTACCGTTTAAGAAGCTATTATACTTGGTTACATCTGGAAAGGGTTATATCGTGATTGCATGACCATCTTGAAGACTAAATGAAACAGTTTTAGAACAGGATAACTTCCACTCAGGTTTGTTAGAGCTTTTGTAGCTTTAGTGTAGTCTTCATAGGGTGAAATATTACTATACACGACAGCGGAGTAACAAAATTATAATATATTGGTAATAAAAACTTACCACTTCCGGTTATCAGTTTTGGTTAGTTTGACACAAAGAATTTCTATAATAACATTTTTGAAACTTAGAGCGGAACTTGGCCTCAACTCATAGATTAAATAATAAAACTAAAAAGTCATCAAAAATGATGATAATGGTTATCCCAATTATGTTATAAAAAACATTCTCCTTCCACTGACGTTCTATCCACCCAACATATTTTAAATATCCTTTAGTTAAACGGTCGGGTGGTCCTATCGCACAAGGGCTAAGCACAATAATATAAAAATTGTTTCTTTGTTCTACCCTGAAAAAGTCAACTCTAAGAAAAATGAAACGCCATTTATTCAATACTGGACAACCTAGAAACGACTGTAATTTCACAAATTTAGACAAACCCGGATCACACTACTTCTTAACGGTGCTGATAATTAATAATAAATATGAGGATAAGACGAATAAATTTAGTTTCCATACCAAGGACTTAAAAGCTCTCTATTTTAATTTAATTCAACGTGTGTAATTAAATTATAATTTAAAATAATTATTTTTGTTTATATAGATTAATAACTTATTTTAATATTCAACAGCACGTCTCTTGATTTAGTCGTAACACATTTTTACATGTAAATTGAAAGCGAGTTACCTAGGCGAAACGTTATTCAAAAATCCAAAAGTAGGTAGGAAACAATGACAAATTTAGTTGTCTATGAATTATATGAATTATTAGAATTCCTAATCGCACCTACAAAGTATTGACCTTAAAGGAATATCATTTAGATTATTTCTTTAAAAATCTTTGTTTTTTATTCACACTATTTTTTAATTTTTTTATCTTGTTTTTAAATCCTCTAATTATTTAATAATTTTAAATTAGAAATGATAATTTTTAATTCTATAAAAAAATTGTTTTAGTTTTTACGTGTTACGTTCACATTGCTGGCAGCACGGCACACATTGTTCGCATTTTAATGACTTTCTTGAAAAGTAAAAGAAAAGGATAATTTTAAGAATTTCAAACCTTGTTGAAATTACCATTTCTTTTAACTGGTAGATTCCCCCCCCCCCTTAAAAATATATTTCCGGGGGGACATCACATTTTTTTAAATATTTTGTTAACTATTCAAAAAAGTGTTAAGGATTTTGTTCCATTTCTTCCAAAACATGAATATTAGCCCATAAAATGCATAAAATGTTTAATGTTTGGTGAAAAATTGATCTAAAATGTAAATTTTGGTTAGTTTATTCCCTTGATGCAAAATTAATAAGATTAATTAATTCATATAATTCAGTAAGAGAGACAGACCTATGTTTGACAACATTCTTAAGAACAATTCGATTATAAATATTCATTTTGTCTTGCAATTTAATAGTTATAATAGAGTCAAAATTTAAAATAATCTGCACAATGCTAGAAGGTTTTGATATTAGCCGTTTTGTTTCACTTCAGTGACTAAATTTTTGCTGCATATTGTGAGAGTGGTGTTTTGTTTTCGACAAAAAGAACATTAAACTTAACTTTAAGAAATTTGTATGGTTAATTTTGTTTTTACATCCTTGTATCCTCTATACTTCTTAATTTAATTGATTCTTTCCGTTTATATCATTCCATTTTTAGGTCCTAAGTTAAAAATAAAATTATTTCATCGCTTTCGCTTCCGAATTCATCCACTGTCATCCTAAGAGTATTAGGCCATGTTTTGTGTGTTCTTGTTTCACCCGCTTTTAGCACGCAACGTATGTTTATTAATGGAATCAAATGGATCGAATCGATGACCGGCACCCTTGATAGCTGCAGGCAGTCGTCCAGTAACAAAACACCATCGCGCGACTTTCAAAGCTCATCGAGAAAGCTTTGCAAACAATAGGCCCATGGGTCACATCAATGCGCGCAACTCAACGATCAGTGGTGCAGGATACGGCGGGTCGTGCACCATTCGAAAAAGTAGATGAATTTAAACATTTAGGTTTCGTTCAACCTAGAAAATCTAATCAAATATCAAAATCGCAATTATGATTTAATATTGCTTCACCAAAATAATGTAATGTAATATTTTCATTTTTCATTTTCAAACAAAACTGATACTATAACGTCTAATTACCATCTGGATAACGTATTATTAAGAAAATGCGACACTTTTAAAAATCTGTATGTAACGTTTGACACAAAACTCTCCTTCAGAAATCACGTCGATGACGTCTGTAAAGGTGCACTCAAAATTCTGGGATTCATAGTGAGAAATATTTGGTAAGTACATCACTTAAATGGATAACGTACTCAGAAAGTTCCTGAAATTTCTTCACTTTCATATCAATGGTTTCTACCGGACTGCCACAGAGTGGTTTATTGTTTAAGGTTCCCTCACTGTTGAATCGTTGAAGCTATCTTTCATTTCAGTTTTTAGATAAACTTTGCAATTCATTAGTGGATTGGCCTGAATTGGGGAGCCAGCTGAAGTTTCATGTTCCTTCAAGGACTGTAAGGGCATCACCTGTATTTGCACTAGTAACTCCAAGAATCATTTTTTTGATCAAAGGTCCACGCAGTTGATGAAATTATTGAATGACTTCTGTAATGATATTGACATTTTTTGTCTTAGTCGATCAGAGTTTACCACATTAATTAACGTAAATTTGAAATACTATAATATATTTTATGTTTCACTCTTACTCTGCTGTAGTTGAATACTTATTATAGTTATAGTTTATAGTTCTTAAGATGAAATTCTCTTCTAAATGGATGTTAATCTGTTAACCCATAAAGATTATTATTATAATTTAGAGGTCACGTTTTGTCCAAAACTTTGCTGTCCATGTCTGTCTGATCCTGGACCGTAAAAAACAATAAGTCATATATTTTTCCACCTCATTGACAATTTCTTTTTTTTTTAAATAATTATTTTAACTCTAATTTGTGGTCGCTACGGTTTACTGTAAGGTCGTGCTTCGTAAGCCTCTGTTTTTTACTCCACCACTGGAGGGCATGATGAGAAGCAACGAAGCATCCGACACACGTTCGGCTACCGCTTGGGTTTGACATCCCTCAATTATGATTCTAATCTAATAGAACCCGTGGGAATAGAAATGATGTCCCACGAAATGATGTAGGGGAGTCCTGTGGGAGACCGCGTCAAGTACAAACTGCAAGTGATTAGACGCGCAATGCCGGGTGGCAGCAAGTGCGTTTGTTGTCCGACGCCCAACTAAATTTTGATTGAGCGGTTTGTTACTGCTTGAGAAATTGTTACGGTCCAGAAAAATCTGTTAGATTTAAAAAAATGGTCAACGCAATTACTTAAATAAGCGTAGTGTCAGCTTTGTTAAATTAGACGCCATTTGTGAGAATGACGTTTATGAAATTAAATGCCGTTATTTTGATTAAAGACGAAGATCAAGACTTGATCTGGTGCTGGTAAGCTTTATCCACACTTCTAAAATATCGAAATTCTTATATGATCGTATTATGAGGTTCACATAACAGAGTAGAATAAACAAATGGCAATTTATTTTGTGAGTATAGCCGATTAGCGTACAGCTTTGAATATGTTTGCTTATTTTGTTCTTGATGTTCTAATTTTAGCTTTAGCTCCTTCAAGAGGTAACATTAATTTAAGACGTCAAGATAAGCACAAAAAACATAATTGCGTGAATTATGCATAATCCTAATAAATCTCTTTAAAACAGATTTAGATCAAATGAATCCAAAGAAATCAGACCACGTAGGAATCGATTCCTGCCACTGGGAAAAGTTTGTTCGGCGTTATACGGGGTAATTAAATCTTGGATGCAAAAATAATGAAAAGATTATTTTCTGAGGCAACCAAAATTATTATATTAATAATCATTATCTCAGGTCGCCATTAAGTAAAGTTGAACTAAAAATGACTAGATGGGACAATGCAAAAGTAACAACTGGTACGAACCCAAGGCAATTATGCAAAAAAAAACATTTTAATTTAAAGAATGTCAACCAGTGATTCAAAACATGTTGTTTATAGAATTTTCTACGAACATCTTTTTTCTAGATCAGAAAACTTTTGGTTATTTTCGTCGGATGCTGCGCTTTATATATGGTCAAGTTAGATTGGCGCACGTATTATTAGAACTTCAGAATAAATTACAAAATCATTTCCTCATGTTACTTGTATTTCGTATAAAAAAGGCTTTTTTTCATCGTCGCTGCACTTCATCGTAAATATTTTGTAATATCAAAGATGAGTTAATCAATCGATTCCAAACATCTTTTAATAGTATAAATTAGCAGTACTTGGTTAGATAGTTTGAGATATGGCACAATAACGTTTTGACTGAGGATTCAGATTTTCCATTGATAGATATTTGAGCTCATTTCAATGACATACATTTTTAAACGAAATTTAATTTTTTATTTAAAATAAATTAAATAAATTACATTTATTTTTTCTTCTTTTTTACTGTTTTTATAAATATACATTTTGCATTGTATCATTGAGCTGGATTAAAAGTTAAAACAAAAATTGTCCCTTAAGTATTGTAGAATATATATTCATAATATTCAAATTTTTAAGAAATCGTATATGATGTTCCTATACATAAACGATGGTATAAAATGGTAAGAATAATTTGAACATGTAGGTGCATGAAACATTTCACCATATGGATGAAAAATCAGAAAATCATTTAAATGGATCAAGATAAGAATAAGTTGCGTATCGCTGAGTCATAATATACCGTAGAAAATTTGATGTTATTTTATTCAAATTTATTGTTTGCTTAGTATGTACCTAGAGTTTTTCCAAAAATATTTTTTTATTATAAATTAATATGAAAAGGTTTAACGACCGTAAGTGATAAAGTGAATCCATCGGTTTTTGATATTTACCCTAATTTATGTACGGTCGTGACCGAGGAACAAGTTGTTCGAGACGTAATTACGCAAATTGTAGAGCTTTTGCGCTTTATAGCGGCTATTAAGCCGAATGAAGTTATTCTGCAATAATATAGATTTACAATTAAATTAACACTCGCGGACAGTCAACTCTAAGTGATGTTATGTTCCAGGCTTATTCAAAAATGTTTACAGGGAAAATTAAACTAATGAGAAACAGTTTTTCGCCCAATACAATTTAAACAAAATATATTGATATATTATTACAAGAATGACTGACGCCATTGTTATTGTAAAAACATGTATAAGTTAATGGTAGATATTTATCATGTTACGAGGCACCTTCTACAGACACGACATAAATATTCTTGAAACATTGCAATTTGAGCATGGTAAAATAATAATGAAGTGCTCTTCTACTAAATCAATTAGAAAATATGTTTTTATAGCAAGAGTAATAAGCCGGAGTAATAAAATCTTTATAAGCTTTACTTAATAAAATACTAAACAAAAAGTAAACGAACATATACACTACTTATAATGTCTATACTCCTCTTGTTGAATTGCGGGAATTTTTAACTTAAATTATGCCGTAGACTAAATAAATTCAAAAAATCTTATACCACTATTACATAACTAATTAATAAATAAATAATCTAAAATTGAAGTTTTAATAGCAAAATATAGGTTTCGATAATTTATTTCAGCTGAGTATTATTTATTTATGTATCTTTCATGTCATTGGTTACTATGGCTGACTAAATGAAGTTTGAATAATAATTGACATAAGTTAATATTTTTAAGTAAATTATTACTTATTATCGAATTATTTTAAACTAGTAGTAAAAGTTATTCGTATAACGAATATTTGTGAAAATAAGAAGGTATCGGTTTTATCGGGCTAATTATTTTTTGTCGAAAAAGTGGAACGACGTCGCATAGTAACAAAGTTTCGCGTGGTTAATAATTATATATAATTTAAAAATTTTACATATAGTGCCATTTAGTTTTTTATGATCGCATGATTGAACGAAGATTTCAAAACAAAAATTCGTTGTTAGACCAAAAACTAAATTCCATGGCTCGCGGCCAGCTATTATTATTTACAGTTGCACTGACTCTGTTATTTCGGGAGTTTTTTATGTGATTTGTATTCAGATAATTATCTACACGAAGATTTTTTAATTTTAGATAATAAAAAAATGAGTATTGACCCAATTTGGTTTACGACCTATATTAAACCAAATTAATATATCTTGCAGTGTGTCTACGATATTTCTTTTATTCTTACTTTTATTTGAGGTTATTTTGGTTACAATACAAGTTTCAATTTTGGGATTTATAAAGGCCATTGTGATGAGTCGTGGTTAGTTTATCACAATATATTGGGTTTGCTAAGTATAGTATGAATAATTATACATCCGGTGTTTTTTGAATAAAAACCTTAAAAGTGTTTAGTTGGAATCTCAAAATACCATACAATTTACTGAGTGTTTCAGTCTAACTTGCAATGTCTAGCTTTGGTTATTCCTTTTATTACCTTTACCTGTCAGGCAAAGTATTAAATGCAATGTTACATTTAAACATATCTTGTTTACACCATTTAGTTTCCCTCAAACTGTGTCTATGATTAGTAATCTTGAATTTCAGCATAAATTCGACAAATTAATTAAGTAATTTTAATGAACTTCACCTCAAATCATTCTTTTTATATATATTATTATACAGGGTTAGTAAAAAGTACAGGAACGCTTAAATATCTCCAAAACTGGCAAAGCCGGAACGATAAAATTCAATATCTGGGAGTTTTTGAATATGCAGAAATCAAAGATGCTAACAGCGTATAGGTATGAAGAAAGGGAAAAAGAAAGGGGAAGGGGATACAGGGTAGCTCAAACTAGAATAAGTTGTGTATCGCTGAGTCATAATATGCCGTAGAAAATTTGAAGTTATTTTATTCAAATTTATTATTTATATATTTGAACATACAGAAATCAAGATTGCCAATAGGATTGTGGTCAGATTTGCCTGAGTAAATAAAAAATTTATGAAGTGAACGTAAAAGTAGTAAATTCGACATCATTGCGGTTAGCATTTTTCAATTCTGCATATTCAAACACCCCAACGTATTGAATTTTATCGTTGCAGCTTTGGTAGTTTTCGATATGCACAATTAAATATTCAGGTACTTTTTACTTTTTTTTACTTTTTATTTGGCTAAGTCTTGGTTATGACTAAGCATCTAAACCTAAACTTCAGCATTTCAGAATAATAATATTACAGCAAAATATGAGAGAAAAAATTCGTGCCAGTGAGAGAAAGTAAAGAACGCAGCTAAAAAAGAACATTCCATATTACATCCTAATTCATTTTTCATCCAATATGAAAAAATGTGGTGATAAATTGTAATTAAATTATAGCTACCTAGATGTTTTAAAACATTTAAATTTTAGATACCATCTCTATCGTCGTATATAAAATTGACTTCCATTACATAACAGGAATATATATTATGATTAACCAGAAATCAGTACGCCCGTTAAATACTAAATTATCTGGAAAGGAGTCACTTCAGCTCTGAGCATACTGTCTCTCGGACTAGCCAAACTGGCAAGGTACCTGTTACACCAGCAGTCCTGATAGGTGGTGGTGATAGATGGGCTTATTTCTTAATATGACTTTCTATGAAAATCTATGAATCTACGAATTCGGTGAAAGTGATTCTTATAGTTATATTTTTCGAATATCTTAATTTGTATAGCAAGAAGAAGAAAGAATATATCATTGTTGTATTGTTATAATATAATAACAGGGTTGAGCGAGTGATCTATCTGCTCGTTTAAACTGACAGAACAATAATACCAATTGAAGTTTTGCAAAAAAATTAAAATGCCAAATAATTTTGGTTAGCTCTGCCGAAACTAGAACTTTAACATTTTTATTTTAAATAATAAAACTATCACCTAGTTTTATCATAATAGAATAATACAATTGCAGCCGGATCGCGCTGCCAATATTGTTATTAAAAATATGTTTATACAGGACGAGTCATTAGGAAGTTTTGTTTCCAAACATGTTTTGAAAAACTGGTTTACTCCCAAGAAAAAAAACATGGCTACAAATCATTGACTCAAATTTCATATTTACTCAAGCAACATGTATTACGCCTATGAATTCTCTTGATATGGTATAATTTTATAACTAGGTAACTATCTCTAGGACAAATTTCTGTCGTTCATTCTCCTATATGCGATATTTACCGTTAATTGATTTCTCTTCATAATTTACGACTATACTGTTTGATAAATTATGCTTGTTATCATTTAATACATACTATTACTGCAGGCGTTTTATTCCCATGTCATAGTTATAATAAAGATGATCAGGCGGACTTGATGTCGTAATAATCGATAGAAATGTTTTTTAATTATCCCGCAATGGAGCTGATATAAAATATATACAGCAATTATTCTTACGTTTGACTGCATACTCGGTTTTTCATTTGTGTTCATTACTACTACTATATAAGGTATTGCGTCTTAATTCGGGTAGTCCGACTCTGCTTCGTTCCAATTAGAAACTACTACCCGTGAAAATAAATACAAAAAATAGCAAATGCGAAACTGTTATAAATTTGTTCGCTTCGATGTCGAAAATCGTGCCAAGGTCCCCCGTGCTCGGTAAATATCAAAATAAATCTAAACAATAGAAAATTTCTCCGGTTTTTGTCGCCTGTGTCGCCTAGGGGCTTTGAAATTGTGGGTGTCCTTAAAAAGTGCAACATAGAAAATTATAACGATTTAATATCGTATCGTTCCGTGTACGATTTTTCATTCTAATGCACGGGACGGCGCGGCGGCGCCTGGGATTGTTTTGACTGACGCCCGTTATATCTCACGCCTACGTAGTCTACTCGTAGACCGTTTTGCTTTAACAACTCATAGAGACTCGTCTAAATTTCTGATGAATAACTTATCACATATCCACGCCCTTGGCAATATTAAAACAATTACGTTAAATTTATGGATCTCATGAAAATTTAGGAAATATTCATTTTCGGTCATCTGTATCTTGCCACACGGACCAATGTTTTAGACAAGTATTTCTACAACTTAGATATTTAATTAAGTATATTTTTTCATTATAAATTATTACTAATATTATTAATTAGAATAGATATACTATCTTCCAAAAAGATCCCTTGATTTTTTGATACAGAAAGCTTTCCTGTTATCTTGGCTTTTTTTGCCTTTTACCTCCACGGTGTTTTGGAAAAGATTCAATTTAGAGCATCTCAAGATGCTCCAAAATATTCTAGTTATTCTTTAAATTAAATTAGTTCCGCCGTTCGGACTATAGAAGGTTAATTCTAAACGTAGAAAAAGATTTTTATAATGCGGGTTGCGAGCTTAAAATTGATCTACGTTTCTCAAACACCACCCACCCAGAGTTACAGAGTCCTCCTGATTCGTAGGGTCATACTACACTTATGCTGATGATTAACTGTGTCACTGCATACATAAGGGTTATCTTCATTTATGAGTAAGATTGCTAAATAAGGGGCTTAATGATTTAGAGATTCCAGCGGCGTTGCAGGTAGCGTTTATGTGGATTTCCATTCCTGTAACTTTGTCAAATTCAATTTCCGGGTATTTGATGTCCAGTTAGTTTTTTGGGGTGCCAGTTCTAGCCTGGTCCGCCTCAGTTTTGGCTGATTTCACTATTGGTGAAGTGAATAGGAGGGTGGTGATGACGGCGCTTTGCGCAACCCACTGCGTCATTAGCATTTTTAGTTAGTTTAGTTAGCTCTATATCTGAGAAATAGCTGCCGTTATTTTAATGAAGTATGATGATGTTCCTAAACATTTCTCGGGGGAAGCTGAACGTCTCTTCAACGTCGACCGCTGCCAGAAGGCACAATTTTAGCTTTCCGCACTTCATAAAGTACTCTGTGATGTGAAGTGTGTGAAATAGATATTCTAGGCATTTACTAAGAAGGTCCAAGAGGCAGATACGATCATGCCTCTTGTAGTTTCGTGGATTCTCTCCTAGATTTGTGGAAACTTTCTGCTTAGCAATTCATAACATGTCGGCACTGACCTGAGAAGTTTTTGACAATGAGTTTACTTATCTCTGTCAATTTTAGCAACTGGAGCTTTCTATAATTTTAACATGTCAGATGCTCTTCTCAATTCTTCTGAAGTAAAAATCTGAATGTCACAGGTCTCAGGTGGTCTAACCTAGGCTGGTGAAGCCTTGGGAACAGCTGAACAGTTCAACTAAGACAAAAAGACAAAATGGTTTCTTCCATAAGATTTGTTTTGCTGGGGCGGCTGTTTTTAGACTGTTCCCAGTTTACTTTTCTTCTTCAGTGGCATTAAGAGATTCGATTTCCCTTATTTGCCGGTCTCTGTTCTTCAAAGACCTTGATCTCTTTATCTACAAATACCTACTTCTGGTTACGTAACGATGCTTTGCTAGCTGGTCTGTCGCTTTGTCGCTATGTGCTTGTAAATCATGTCGTCTCACCCATTCACGTTAAATATGTTTAAGAGAACTACATTTGTGTTATAGAGCGTTCATTTGGTTAGTTGTTTGCTGATATATTTTACCTTTATATTTCGAAGAGGTAACAGATAAATTTAGAAAGCTTTTTCGCAAGAATCATGGCTGCGAGATCATCACTTAGAGTCACCGCAACATAGTGTTCTAGTTGTTCAGATAGTATTTGTAATTTGTTGTAATATAGGAATAGGATTCCTTCGGTTTCTCAGTCAAATAAGCACACTTACAGTGTTTACTTGACCGAATGCAGCAAGGAAATCCTATCCTTTATTTTTTTGACACGCTTTCGACTCGATCTATATTAATTGCATATCCGCGGATGCATATTCTAACTTATATCTAATAGAATTGCAATACAGAGTTTAAAGGAAACAAATTGTGGAAAAGTCTTTGGCGTTATTTTTTATCGAGTAAGTTGCCAACAATGATAATTACGGATCAAGAATTCGTAACCACATCAACATGATTAGTAGCAACTTCATTAAATAATTGCAATCAAGAATGATCTTGGACTATCACCATTCATCTCGAAATGACAGAAGAGCTGACTTACCTTTCACATTAATTTTTTTTGGGTACCGATTTTCTAAAAAATGGTATTAAGTATACGAAACTTTTTCAATAAAGAATGGGGCATTTGAAATTTCAAATTTGGCATTCTTTTGGGGTAGATCTGTGTTGGTCAAAATATCTCTGAAATATAGACCTATCCCCCGTTCTAACCGTATACTACATATCCCTTTGTTAGTTCTCCAGAACTTTTATTTAAAAAATCTGGTAATTTAATAGTTCAGATAAATCGAAAGCTGTAACACTTTCACTTTGTTCTCATCAACCAATTTAAGGTATACCGGCAATATTTCATTTATGACAAGCGCACCTATGACTAAGGTGAGAATCAACCAGCTGAATGTCATATGCTGCTCTGCTCGCTTTTCGGATGAGTCGGCTGAGACAAACAAACGAAGAGCACGAACGGCGAGGGTAAGCTCATCTTTGTTTACTAATGAAAAATTCATTCCCGCCCGTGTGATATATTTGCAGCATCTGGTGCGTATTTTTGGGTAAATTGGGGTTTACAAATGGTTTTCAATTTAAGAGATCGATCGCCCAAAACATTTGTTAAGTGAGGACAAATTACACGGGGCGGGGGTAAAAACGTGATGTATTGTTCTGCCGGTCATTAAACGATGGGAAGTGTAAAGATGGAAATTTAATTTGAATTGGGGAGTGTACTGCGTTTAGTGTTGAACGATTACGCTTTTGTTCTGAATAAATTTATTTTATTAAATTGTATGATGTCGCTTGACAGGTGTTTATAAATATATATATATATATATATATATATATATATATATATATATATATATATATATATATATAAATATATATATATATAAATATATATATATATATATATATATATATATATATATATATATATATATATATATATATATATATATATATATATATATATATATATATATATATATATATATATATATATATATATATATATATATATATATATATATATATATATATATATATATATATATATATATATATATATATATATATATATATATATATATATATATATATATATATATATATATATATATATATATATATATATATATATATATATATATATATATATATATATATATATATATATATATATATATATGTATATATATATATATATATATATATATATATATATATATATATATATATATATATATATATATATATATATATATATATATATATATATATATATATATATATATATATATATATATATATATATATATATATATATATATATATATATATATATATATATATATATATATATATATATATATATATATATATATATATATATATATATATATATGTATATATATATATATATATATATATATATATATATATATATATATATATATATATATATATATATATATATATATATATATACATGTTTTGTTTTAGGCTTCCGCGGGTCTTATATGTGTGTTGTAAATTCTTCCGGGTTTTATTCCGCGTCTGGTCAGGCTGGCTCCAAGTGGAGGTAGTCCTTTGTTGACAACGTTTCGGCAAGATCTCACTTGCCATTTTCTGCTTCAAGCCGAGTTCAGACGAGAACGCCGTTATTCGGCGTTCAGCAAAGTATATCAATAATTGCATATGAGCAGTGGATATTTCTGATCACAAAAGTCCAGAGTATATCAAAATATTCAGTTTGGTTGCTTCCACTACTATTCCACTACTTCCACTACTATTCTGCGTATTTTCATTTTACTACTCTTTCGACGTCCTTAATATACAGTAGTACATAGCAACATCATTTGTGCGTCTTGAGAATATACAAATCTATTGAAATATCTTTTCGGCTTCCGACATGGTTGCTACATCCCTTACCTCGTACCGAATTTAGGTATTCCTAATTATCAGAGACATACTCATGGAACTGCCTCTCTTTCTGTATTTTAATGAACTCGTTTGTACTTGGTTATTTGGTTAGAATTTTCTAAGCAAATGCAAATAATACATGGGTAGTAGGTAGAGTTTAAGGCGCTTATAGGTTTAATGTGACGAACCAACTTTTTTTAAAAAGGTTTTTGCTATTATCTAATTGAGTCTCTTAATTTATGTATCACATGTAATAGACAAGTGAGCGTCATGACCTTCGCAAATCCAGTGATATTCCACAGTGTTTAGATTATCTAGATGTCAGTTATAGGATTCCAAACGCGCATGAGTAAACACGCAGTACTTTTTAATAAAAAATATCTGGATTTGCAGTAACATTGAATTCATGATTGAACCAATAGATTCGGAATAATGGAACTTCAATTATTTAACGGAGATAATTTGTTTCATACATTTTGTAGTGAGTTTAATAGGTTCTGATATATCTATGTGTATTTTGCAATCAAAACTGAAAATACAAAATTGAATGAAAAAATTGAATTTGAAGGTCATATATTCCACATATCTTCAATTTATCTATTGATGATTTTGATACCTAAATAACGTTTTCCATTTTTTTTATATATATATTTTGGACAAACACCTTAATTTTCAACCAGGATTTATTTTCTAATTAATCGGAATGACTGCTTATTAACATCTGACATTCTGCTTTCTTTGGTGGCTTTTTTGTTTGTATGTGGTTCTTAAAAAAGTCTTTTACTACTTTTTTTTGTTCCGCTGTCCATGGAATCAGTTTTCGTTTTTTTATTGTCACGCTATCGTTTTTGGAATGTGCAAGTTCCGTTTTTGTTTGTTTCAATTAATGTCTCATTTTTATCTGCAAGAGTGGGATGCCCATCAATTTAATCTTCGATTGCAAACTGTTGGTCAGTTTCATCTACGTGTTTAAGTCAATTTCTTCCAATGTCTTTCCTTTGTACTTTCTCGCTTGGCCATCTTCCATGAGAAGTAACTGTGTCGCAATTTTTGCAGTTTGAAAAATGTCATCTAGAAGTCTATAATTTTGACTATTTACATTTAAAGTGTGGCCCATAAACGTTGCCAACTGTTCAATTTCGTTTTGTGACATATTAAAGACCTGTGATAATGTGGCCAAATGTTTCCTTAATCTCGTAGAAGTTAAAGCTCGTTGCTCCACATATTCTTGCGTGTGTTTGTAGTACCTTATACCCTAATATAGGCTGGTCGGAATGAGTCTGCGCAAACAAATATATATATATATTATATATATATATATATATATATATATATATATATATATATATATATATATATATATATATATATATATATATATATATATATATATATATATATATATATATATATATATATATATATATTTGAAAATGTTGTTTTTCAATCAGAAAATCCATATTGCCTTGAATATGTCTGCTAAATAGAACGGGAACCCTTCTTCCCCTTTTCGCCCTTATCACTATCCGTTTAAAACTCTTCCAATTTTTTTTTCAGCTTCGTTGCTCTTTTTAATGAGATATTTATTCTGCTTCCTTTTTGATACTCTGAATTCATGAATTTTTTTATTAATGTTCCATTTTTTTTCACTTATTTCCACACTCTGTGCTATTTGAACGACTGAAAGATAATACGTTATTATCATTTTGATCTATTGGATGTACACTAGACTAATATCGTTGCCTGGAGACAACAGACGTCAACAAAAATTAAAGAAAATATATCCTCAACATCTTCGATGCATGCATATGCAGCAAAGAATACATTGGAGAGAGCTGACGTAAAATATCCACTGGGATCAAAGAATATGAGAGCCTTAAGAATAAGACAAATAAAGTCGTCGGCAGTTGCAGAACACAATCACGAAACTGGACAAAAAATTTTCTACCAACCATACAATCTTAAGCGCGACTCACCAATATGGAAATCAATCGTCTGAGACGACGTTTATGCCCCTCATTTAGCTCCGCCCGCCTCAAACAATATATAAGCAGATATAGAGTAAAATCCGATCCAGTTGCAGTTAAGGTCTGAAGAAGCCAACGGGATGATTAGTGAAACATTAGATCTGTTCGACGTAACAACCACCGACGCAACAGCAATCCAGAAGTTTCGCAAATAGTAAAAATTGTAATCGCAATAATTAAAACAAATGTCATATTTCAATACGTGCTAATAAAAGTCGATATTTTAATTAATATTTTCTAAGACCTTGTTTGCAATTTTGTGCTGAACATCTAAACGCAAAACTTATAGTCTCGACTTATTCTATGAAACATTCGAAACAAATCGGGTTTAAGCAAATTAACTGTGATTCCTGACTCGTTATTAATTGTTACAAGGAGATAGTTTCATGCATCAATGTTTCCTTGAAGCGAGCGGATTCAAAAATGCCGCAGCATTGTTAGAGTTTAATTTATGTGTACACGATTTCTACACAGCTACTTGCCATTATTAAATAAGCCGATATTTCAGATAAATATTTTTAAGTGGGACAAACCCAAGAGGTGGGGGTTAAATAAGACGTCAATGTTAGAAATTTATCGAATTTTTTATTTTAAACAAGAAACAACCCTATTTACCATACTTTGAATAGGAAAGTATTTATGTAAAGGTATTTGCTCCATTTCTATTGGGTGTGGAGTATAAAATAGTTTGATGAGTGTCTTGGCACGACCGTAGCAAGTGTCTAATTTAGTTTGGGTTAGTTCGTCTTTCTGTTTCATTGAGAGATTTGGCATAACATTCTCTTTAAATTCAATAGACTTTTACGCCTAGTATGCAAAAGATAGTGACCATGGTATTGATTTAAAATAATTATTTACCAAAACAATTGCAAATTAAAAATAAACTAAATTAACGAAGCTAAAAAATGCACTCGAAATTGGTCAGTGTTCCGCCAAAATAAGTGCTGAAGAAATACATGGTTTACCGCAACAATATAACAACTATTTGAGAAAACGTAATCGTTCTCATAGAGACCGACTAGAAATGTTCTATTTTCTATTTCTATTGTCCGTTTAGGCCGATTAAGCGATTTTCTGATTTTATTTCGCCTAAAGATGTGTATGTGGCAACGTGGTCAAGATCTTAGAAGTGCAGAACCGGGACAATGCCCAGTGGGTGTTTTGACCTCTTTCGTTATATAATGAAGTCGTCGCATACAACGGCATTAATTTTAAGACATAAATAAATTAACGGGAGCAACCAGTAGTAGGCATGCTCAATGTGTTCCAAGAATTTTTTTTTTCGTTTTTACTGTCAAGGTTTACTCGTGACAGTTACCATTTAAGGTCGGCCCGGGAAAGGTGTGATATTTTAAGAATTCGACGGGGATTATTTTGCGGATTAACTAATCGCCAAACATTATTATGTTTTATTTATACAGAACGATCTCAAAAATGTAATTGAAAGATTGTATGAGCAAATGATTTAGATCCTGTTTGCATTAAGCCTTGTTTATGAATGATGTTTATTTACTTTATGACGATGTTTCATGATTAGTTGAAATGTTATAAATTGGTCGGGTTTGTAAGTTAAATATTTTTGTAATTAACATTCTAAATAACTTCTGATTGGTTATTAGTGATAACGTTTATCAAACGCGGCTATTTACCCACGACTGTTCACTATACACACTTCTATCAATTTAGATAACGTTTCTAACTCTATCCTATATTATATATAAGGGGTGTTTTTTCGATGTATAGAACTTGTTGCAATAAAACAATGATGGATTATTCGATTGACATGAATTTTATTTAGCCGAAAGATAATCTTGTGGCATTACATTTTAAATATGATTTCTGGCATATGACCGCCACGGCTGGCGCGGATGTAGTCCAATCTGGACGTCCAATTTTCGATGACTTTTTCCAACATTTGTGGCCGTATATCGGCAATAACACGGAGAATATTGTCTTACAAATGGTCAAGCGTTTGTGGCTTATCCGCATAGACCAATAACTTTACATAACCCCACAGAAAGTAGTCTAGCGGTGTTAAATCACAAGATCTTGGAGGTCAATTCACAGGTGCAAAACGTGAAATTAGGCGGTCACCAACCGTGTCTTTCAATAAATCGATTTTGACACGAGCTGTGTAACATGTTGCGCCGTCTTGTTGAAACCACATCTCCTGGACATCATGGTTATTCAATTCAGGAATGAAAGAGTTAGTAATCATAGCTCTATACCGATCACCATTGACTGTAACGTTCTGGCCATCATCGTTTTTGAAGAAGTACAGTCAGTTTTTCTGGATGTAACGGTGTTTCAACATACACTTGAGGATTAGCTTCGCTCCAGTTTTGTTTGTTGACGTAGCCATTCAACCAGAAGTGCGCTTCATCGCTAAACAAAATTCGCTTATGAAAATCGGCAACAACGGCAATCTCGTTTTGGGCCCATTCGACGAATCTACGCCTTACTTGATGATCGTTTGGCTTCAATTCTTGCATGAGTTGGATTTTTTAAGCACGTAAATCAAGATCCTTCCTCAAAATCTTCCATAAAGTGGATGCTTCTTCTGTACGCACCGTACGGCGTCTCTGGGGATGCGAGTTATCAATAAGAGTAACGTGGTGCGAAAACTTTTCATGGTTAATCGAATTAACTGCTCTGATGGATGATTTTGTCGACGATAAAATGGACGTAGTGCGCGATACAAATTCCGCACAGAACCATTATTTTCGAAATAAAATTGCACTATTTGCAAGCGTTGTTCAGGCGTGAGTCTATTTATGATGAATTGCCAAACCAAACTGAGAATAAATCACTTGACAGCTATTAAATCGGTCGCCATTTTGAACAGTAATGCCAACTTAAAGTTCTATACATGTAAAAAAAGCACGCATTATTATTTATTTGTGACTTCCGGATTCTTCTTTCAACTGACTAGTGACCGCGGTGTCCGGCGTTTATAGAACGCAGCGTCTGGTCGCGATAGGGGTGGAATATTCGAGCCTTGTTCCAGAGAAGCGGCGTCTGTGATCTCACTTTGATTCCTGCGTACGCACGAGTCGGTGGAGCGCAGACGGGCTCGGGTCAGCTCAGACTAAATTTTACGAGGAAAGGATTTTCCGGGTCCTCAGTATATTGTGTCGACTTTGATTCTCAAATTGACAGTCAATTATTTCTCCTGCAGCCGTCCCAAAATCTTCACAGTCATAGTCATTAGCAAACCTATATTGGAGATCTTAGTATCATATTTTGTAAGGAAAATCTGAACACGTTCGGGCTTTACTTTAGTGAAATTTGCGGTAACCAAATTTTAATTGAAGTATTGAAATAATGTGTCATATTTCAAAAATTTGAACGACTTATGTAAAGAGGACAGTACGTTTGTGAAGGGACAATAAGATGTTTTTATCATAAATCCATTGAGCTGGAATGTCATATTAAGCTTTCATATTGGATTAGGGTGATTTCAACGTTCGAAGGCAGTATTCCTTCAGGATCCCTCTGCACAATATATTCGTTAAGACGATTAGGAAAAAATATAAATAGGAACAAATAAATAGTTATATTGATCTCCTTCCCACTGATAAACTAGGAAATACACTCTTTATAGTATGGTCCACCAGTTATTAATAAATCCTATGAACATAGAATAAAGCGATCCTATCTGATTTGTAAAGTTTATTACGTGTTTACTGTAGCAGCATTATCAGTATAGTAAGTATAGATTTAAAGTCGCAAAAGGCAAAAAGGGCAGTTCGGAGATCAGAGATGTGTGGTAAACCCACATAATATAACCAATTGTACCAATTATTCGTAAATACAGATCGGGCAGTTGCGTGCTGATTGATTTTGCTTCCGTTTAGACGTTAACCACAGCCTATTCTACTGCCTACAGTTACGAAAACTATTATACCCTTTGTGATTACGCACGTGAGCTTCAGGCGGTGATCATTTTTTTGTCATTCCGATATCTTGATTAACCTCGATTTGATAGAAATTTAGTAAGTGATATTTTAAACTAAAGTAATATGGCTCAATACTAAATCCGCTGGCCTATAGTGTATAAGCTCCACTCATTATTAAAATATGATAATTGTCAGATGATTGAATCATTAGTTGGGTTCTGTATTGATATGGAAATATTTGTTTACCTTTTTCTCCACCAAATCTAGCTAACCACAAAAAGGGCAGTTCGTTTCAAGCGCTTTAGCTCACATTGTGTAGCTATTAAACAAAACTTTCCTATTGAATCGTATCTAATTGTAAGATTTAAATTGTAAAGTTTCGAATTGATTTTATCTCTCATTTTATATGCTGCATTTTAATAAATAAACAATATTAATGATTATGTTATTATTAAAATATCGTGCTTCGGAATACTATGGCTTTTACAAAAAAATGCTAATCATTCTAACATAAAACAGGTGATGTTTTTTTCGAGGCAATTTACTGTAATTCTCGTTACCGATCAATCGATCATGTGTTGCGAGATAAATCGAAAGTGTCTGAAACGCTATGGAGTAATTACAATTCATAATGTTCATACAAAATTATTACGACCAAATATGGCCTAATTTACTTAAGTATTAACATAAGAATTGGCACAGGTACAGTAAAGTACATTTTGGTCTGTTGAAGTCTATCTCTTAATGCAGAGCTTCTGACCCATTAACCCATTTTTAGTCTGTTCGCACATTGTGTTGAAATTCATACGAATTACTTAGCTTTCTTGGCATATACAGAATGCCCCAACCAGTGGATCTTTATAGTTTGAGCAGTGTACACATCATCTGGCTGTGATACCACATTTTGACAAGACAAATTTTATTTTGACTTCCAGTATAGGATCTAAAGGCAGGTTTATACAGACATTTTAAGTAATAACAGTTAATACGCCTAGAGTTAAGTGTATTTTTCTGGTTTAGTTTTAGTCTAACTGTTTCGCCAGCTTATATTTATTTAATTTTTTTTTTAAATAAACAACTTAAATATAATTAGGTTTCTGTAAATGCAACAATTGTAACAAATTTAGAAGATGGTTGATCCTTATCAGCAGAGGCTGAACATTTTAACATTTACAATTTTTTCGATCAGCCGTTTCACCATTATCCCCTATACGTTTTCGATTGGGTTGATGTCAGGACTGTTACTTGGGTTTCAATGGTGGCATTTTGGAGATGTTGTGTAACAATGTTTGCAAAGTGGACAAGGAATGGAAAATATAATTATTTTACGAGTAAAGCTTTTGCACACTGAGCACCAAAATGTTTTGCAATCTTTCGGCATAAGTTTGACCATCAAATCTTTCTTCAATCCGCCATACCACTTCCATTCCTCTGGATGAAATCCACCCCGATACATTCACACTGAAATGGCCTGCAGCTCTGTACCTATCGACAAATCGAGGGTTGAAATGTTGGTTGTCTGGTGTGTACACTTTGATTTTACACTTTTTGAAGGTTCGAAGATCTTTTCTTGGGAAAATATGACTCTATCCCAAAACTGCTGTTCTTGCGCTTGATATTTAAAAGAGAAAATAAGCTGTGCTTGCTTCTGTTGGGGAGTGAGTACGGTCTTATTTGGTGAAGTTCGCCACTTTGTGGCTTTTCTGTCCTTAAATACCAACAGGACTGAACTAACTGTTTGCCTGCTAGAACCGTTTTTCCTTTCAAACGTTTCTTCTTGTCTCCACCTTTTATTATTGAAAAAAAACGGTTGTTCTACTTACATTACAGAATGTGGAGCTACCGCTGATAAGGATCACGTTGATCACAATTTTTGCTTTTAACACTCTGCTCATATGTGGAGCCATTTTATTCTTCCTTTTATTTGTGACAACGCAGACAATTTTTTCATTTGACAGTGACAGTATTAGAAATATCAAAACAATGAAGTTTGTGTGACGACATGGCGGCCTATAATACATTGCTCAAAACATTGACAGAAAAGTGTTTTAAGAGTCATATCAATTTTTTTATGAAACCTTAAGTTACCACTCCAGTAAATTTTTATTATTGGTCGCTTTATATTCTTTTTGCGACCATCTAAAACGTACGTGTTAAAATTTCGCTAACAGAATTTTGCCAATTTTAAATATACAACGGGACTAATTTCTTCTTGCTTTAATATGTTTAAGAAGTATATACACTGCCCATTTTTAGAACACATGTCCAATATTTAAGGCAAATCTTTTGTGACTCAACTAACGGACACCGCTAAAATAGATCAAAGTAATAGAAAAATCTGTTCTAATATTGTAACTATAAAAAAAATGGTTACCTAATATTTTTAAGTTCCTATTAAAATGTAAAAGAAGTAACATCCCTTTAAAATGAAAGATATCTTTTCGTTTCGTTCGATTTATTTTGAGCAATAAAATATTCAAACTTTTACACCGGTCTCTTGCTTATTTTAAAAGCCGGTCTCATCTTAAAAATATGGAAATACATCCCGCTTACATAACCTACGATTTTCGACTAAAAATTACTATGAAGTATGAAAATTCCTATCACATTCCCATTGCTAAGCTGTATAAGATTTAGTGGTAATTTTAAATATAATAATACCAGTCTGAAATATTTTTTTATGTAAACATGCTTGCTAATTAAGCAACAACAAAAAAAAGACAATCAAGTGCAATCTTGTAACCTGCAAACAAGCTAATTTGAAAGCGAAATATCAAGATCGCCACAACACGGCGCGGCGTCTGCCGTAATTGCGCGAGATGTCTTTTATCTCAAAAGGCTCATAACACGGAAAATAATTTGCTAGAATTATCGGCAACACAATCTATAATGAGGTAGTAAATTAATTTTATAACAAACAAGGCGAGGAACAACGGTCTCGTAAAATGAACAAAAATGGCTTAATGGCTGCTTCATCAATTTTTTTCATCTAATATCCATTAATATGATAATCGCAGCAGAGAAGTGTTAAGGTTGCTAATAGCTTCTCACCTAACCTAAAAAGCTATATCCTAATCCGCAAATTATGATTGGCCGTAAAGATAGAAATGGTTATAATCGAAAAGGCAGGTGAAAATTGCATAACTGCAATTATGAAAATAGCCGCAGAACACCTTTTTTTGCTGTTAATCGATCTCGTAAAAATAAATGTATACGATAGAGCGAATAACAATAAACTAACTCGGTGTTTTTCTATATTATTTTAAACACTAAAAAAAAAGTTTTTATTTGCAATCAGATAAGTAAATTTTTTTTATTCCAAAATTAAAACATTACCTTGAAAAATTGGAGAAAAACTTCATTGTATGGAGTTGCAAAATTGCAAATTTACTTCAGTCGAACGTGAATTGTTCCGTTTTTATAGGGTCTTTCTACTCTTTTGGATCTCTCGGTGTATCAAAGGATATTGAGCACTGAAGTTGGGGTTTATTAAAATTCAAATAAAAAAAATTAAACATCTCTGGTTTTTTGTGGCTTTAAAATTGGAAATCCGTCTGATTTTTCTCTTTTTGAATTCCTTGTCAAAACTTTTAAACTTTTTAATTATTGCCTTGCTAGTTTAATTGTTGTTTTGATCGTGCATACTGCTACCGATTGCCAATATGTGTTTATGAGTCAATGAACATGTGTGTTGTGATTATTTTTGTGAATGTGATCATCGTGGAAAAGTAACATTTCTAGGAAAACTTGCTAGAAAACCCTGAGTTCGCAACTATTTTATAATCAGGATTGTATCAATCACTAACCACAATATTTATGAGTTAAATTATTATTTAGTGTGGCTCTATGTCTAACCACATAATATTTGTTCATTTTAATATTAAATTGTTGAACATAGGTGTTTCCTCTCCCTTCAATTAAAAATGATGTTCTGCATTATAGAACGAACGGATGTTTAGTCATAAACGGATGATAAGAACAATCATCAATTATTATCAGCTGTTATATATAATATTTATGGCATTATAAAGGAAAATCAGCATAGCAGAAGTTATACTTTAACGCGCTGTAACCATAAATAATGGGAGATCAAAATTAATTGGGTTTAGAAAGGAGCCAGCTCAATAATTTAAGTCAGGTGAACATTAAAGTGAAATGTTTAATAGCTTCGGGTTACAAACTGACAGGTGAGTAGAAGAAATATTAAAGAAATTATTTAGACTATAAAATGCGATACTAAAATATTTTGTAATGTCCGCTTATTATATTTTTAGACGTTGGGTGTTATCGCCGCGGGTTTAGGTGAAACCATTGTATCCGTTTTACTTCTTTGGGTGCTTTAAATATATTAAGATTAATAGTTATAACATATTTTTTAAACAAAGTTAGTATAAATGAATAATTTAATTAAATTAATAAATTCCCTTTCGCTATTGTGAAATCATGGGTATAATAATAATAATAATAATACTTTAGACTTTAGACTTTATTGGCCATTAAATACATTACAAGAACAACAAATGGCAAGTCACAATATCAAACACATTCTGATAACATTCATAGAGAGCAACATAATTATCAGATAGACAAACACCAAACATTGAAACAAAAATTAGGTAAAAAAAAAATAATAATAAGTAAATAAATAAATAAATAAATTCCCAATTAGTATTATGGAGACACTCGTGACGCAACACGGATGTACTCATCTGCAGTATAGAATGCGTTCTCCAATAGAAATTGTTTTATTATATTACAAAATTTAGTGAATGGCAGATCCTTGACAACGGTTGGTAGAACATTGTAGTAATTAATGTACAATTTATTTAACTCGGATGTGCGCAGCCTAGAATGGCCCTGGACAATTAATTCAGATCCCCTGGTGTAGTGATTGTGGCGATCACAATGCTTAGGCATATCGTTCTTTAGCTCATGTATGAGAGTGACTGTATAGTAAATAAATAGTGATGGTAAGGGCAAAATATTAAGCTTTCAGCGAGCAAGAGTTCAAGTTTTTCTACAAATATTGAAAAATTGCCTCTAGAGCCAGAGCGATAAACATTGATTAAAATAAGATTAAGCACTGGTATCTCCACACTAATTTATAATTGAGAACCTTGATAATATTAAGCAACTCCTCACCATTTACAAAATGTTCACAGAAACATACAATGTCAAAACCAATAGAATTTAGATAATCAGTAACCACATCGAGTTTTTTTAGGAGACCCTGCACATTGTAGCTCAAGATATTAATGCTGTTCCTACCTCCATCGGTAGTCTTGGGTCGGGATTTTCCCTCACTAGACGTCTCTCTGTTGATACTGGAATTGGATCGGTTTTTTCTCTTGTCAGACGCCTGGGGAAAAATGATTTATCAACACACCCGTGGGCCACATGGAAGTATCCAGAATTTTTTGCGCTTCGTGATCCATGGCCGATACCCTAAATGAGGAGTAACTCTCAGAATACATTGATGGGACCTGGAACACTTCTACTCCACTAACTATCGGTGGTCAATTGTTACAAATTTCGCTAACATTTTAACCATTTGACTACCAAAATTACATTTTTTTGGGATTTTTTTTGATTATCCTGATATAAGCTAAACATGGATAAATAATAATAATAGAAACCTTATTTTTAATGAAAAATGATTTCATTTTGAAAAATTTTGATGGTTTCACTAAATATTTTTTATGATATTTTAGAAAACAATTTTTTTTGTCGTTCAAACTTGGATCTATTTTACATATTGTGCGTACACTGCCACTTTGTACGGTGTGCTGCATGCAGCACAACGCAGGGAAGTTCCATATTTCGAAATGTACCTTTGGCCTGGAGAGACTTGTGGACGGGTATCTGAGGGACTGGGTGGAGCTGGAAGCCCCGTTAGAGCCAACCCAGCATGCGTACCGAACTGGCGAGTATGTGGGCTCGATTCTTCATCATCTGACTTCCAGGATTGGAGGGTATGGGCTCGGGGTGGCTGCCGGTGTGCGTGTTCGTGGACATCGAAGGGGCCTTCTGGAGTGGGGATGGTCATTGTAAACTGGATCCGCTCCATGCTAATCGACCGGATGGTTGAGGCAAGACTGGCTGGGGAGCAGGTCTCCACCGGCTCCTGTGGTGCCTAGTGGTGAACGGAGATATTGCATATTCTGAGGGAAGAGCACGGGGTTTATGCTTAGGCATAAGCAGAGGACCTTGTGATAATGACACAGGGGACGAACGTGGGAACGGTGCAGGGGCTCCTGAACGGGGCATTGGCAAGATTCTCACAATGGTGCCGGGATAGCAAGTTAACTGTCAATCCTGGCTAGGTGGAGATGGTCATCTTCACCAGGAAAAGGAAGATGGTGCCTCTTTCTGCAAGCAGAAGCGTCAAGTACTTGGGGGTATAGTTGGGCTCCAAGCTGACCTTCCAGGAACACATAAGATCAAGGACCAGATCGACCTTTGAAGCTCCGCGGGAGTGCCGGAGAGCGGTGGGGGGCACATGGGGCCTGGAGCCAAAGATCATGCAGTGGATCCTATTGGTGCTCATGCTCAAACATGGGGCAGTGGCATGGTGGCCGGCGACCAAAAGAGCAGGAGCAAGACAAGGTCTTGATAACCTGCAGAGATTGGCATGCTTCTGCATAACGTGCGCCATGAGTACGGCACCCGCGAGGGCTCTAGAGGCTCTGGTGGGTCTGCCTTCTTTGGCGGATCGTGTGCGGAATGAGGCGGCCGGACGGCTGTAAGGCCAGTGAGCTGCCGGCTCTGGAGAGAGGAAACCTTCAAGTGGGTCCCGTACGACATTTTAGAGGGCTGGCCCGGTGATGGCGGTGTCATGGGAATGCTGAGTGACGTCATGATCCCTGAGATGACCTTTTTTGACAAATGGACCTTTCTCTTCCCATCAAGGGAATAGTGGAGAGAGGGCAGAGTTGTCTTCTGGGATGAACTTGTCTGGTACACGGACGGGTCCAGAATGGGAGATTTGGCAAGAGCTGGAGCGTACTGCGAGACAACGGGATCGAGCTTGTGGGTCCCTCTGGGTCAGTACTGCACCGTGTTTCAGGCGGAAATTTTCGCTATATTGACGGCGGCCAGAGACGTGCTTCGGCTCAACCACAGTAGCAGGAGAGTATTCTCGAGCTCTCGAAGCCTGGGTGAAAGAATGGGCCGTGGTAGGCTGGAGGGTTGCTTCGGCAAAGAGGGAGCCGAGGCTTATGATGTGTGGGATCGCCCTTCCTCGGGCTACGGAGCTGCTTGGACTGCCTAGAAGGGAGTTATTATTATTATCGTATGGCAATAACACAGTCTAGTTTTAAATGTTAATGTTTACAAAGGTTAAATCTTAATATCTAGGTTTTCAATCCAAACAACAGCCGATGGAGTGGCCCTCAAGAAGTCGGTTGTCGTACACTGGCTCTGTCTTTTTTCGCACTCGTATGCTAGGTGGCGGATGGTTTGTCGCCTTCCACAGTCGCAGCAGTTGGTTTCTGATTTGCCCCATTTGTGCAGAGAGTCCGCACAAACACCGCATTCTGTACGGATCCGAGTTAGGGAGCACCAGGTTCCTCTCGGTAGTGTAGAACCTGGAACAGTTTAGTTAACGTGGAAAACGCTGCAGATATCTGGAGGAACGCTATTTTGCCACATCTGAGCCCATTCGTCTTGTAGGTGGAAGTTATTGGATATAAGCGCTGCCGCTGTTTGAATTGGAGGTTTTCTGGAGCGGAGCCTGTGCCCTAGTTGAGCGATATCTTCATGGATTTGGAGTTGGGGATTGTTTTGTATTTTTCTAAATTCTCTGCACAGAGCTTCCGATCGTCGGAGATGGGCTGGTGGAATGTTGCAGAGCGCGGGGAGCCAATACGTGGGTGTGGATTTGATGGTTCCACTGATCATTCTAAGTGAGTTGTGGATTTGGACATCCACTAGTTTTGAGTGGGGGCTATTCGTCCAGACAGGAGCGCAGTATTCTGCCGAGGAGTAAACAAGGCTAAGAACGGAACATCGAAGCGTTTCGGCTGAGGCACCCCAGCTGGTGCCACACAGTCTGGATATTATGTTGTTTCTTGTCTTAAGTTTGGCGGCTACGTTGCTTAAATGTTTTTTAAAGGAGAGTGTACGGTCTAAGGTGACGCCCAGGTATTTCGGGTGCTTGTTATGTTTTAGTCGGGTTCTGTTAAATTCGACGTTCAGTTCTGTGTTCGCCAACTTGTTGTTAAGGTGGAAGCAAGAAGTCTCAGTTTTGGTCACACTCGGTTTCAATCTCCATTTCGCAAAGAAATCATTCATGGCCATCAGACCTTCGCACAGTACATCTTCTGCAACGTGGAGGTTTTTATGTCTGAAGCCAAGAGCCATGTCGTCGGCATAGTTAAATATTTTAGAGCGAGTTTCAGGTAGGTCTGACACATAAAGGTTAAATAGCAGAGGGGCAAGGACGGACCCCTGCGGTAAACCTCTCTTTTTACTTGATTGATCATTCAAATGCACTTGGAATGAGCGATTGCTAAGCATGTTGTCGATAAGGCTTGTAGTTGCTTTGCATCTGGTGATGTTCAGAAGTTTGTATATAAGACCCTGGCGCCAGACCGTATCATAAGCCGCGGTTAAATCTATGAAAACGAATGCCGATTTCTCCTGATTTTGGAAACCAGCTTCTATGAAGGTTGTAAGGCTGAGAACTTGATCGCAGCAACTTCGGTTTTTTCTGAATCCCGCCTGCTCTATTGGGATATGCAGCATGACTATGTCGGATATGCGGTTGTATATAAGTTTTTCCAGTAGGAGCTGAGTAATGCGATGGGTCTATAGCTCTCGGGTCTGTCTTTATCTTTACCAGGCTTGAGCAATGAGATTATTTTTGAGTTTTTTAGTTTTGGTGGTATATAGCCATTGTGGAGAATCTGAGAGTAGAACTTAGCCAGCCAAGCCTTTGTTACAGATCTACTATAGGACAAGAACTCTACATGCAACCCATCATAGCCGGGCGCTTTACCTGTTTTCATTTCCTTTATAGCGTTTTCAATCTCCTCTGTTGAGAAGGGTTTAGCGAAATCGGATTCTCTTGTGATGTTCTTTTTTAGCTGGGATAGCTCTTTTCTAATTTTGGTTGTGTGACTTTTGTCGTTGGGCGCTCTGGAAGTTGAAACAATATGGTCCGCTATCTGATCTGCGGATACCGCGGGGTCGTTTCTCACAGGTGGAGAACCTGATCCGAGTTTTCTTATGAGGCTCCAGGCTTTTCGGCTCGAGTGTTTGAAGTCCACATTGGCGACGGTTTGGGACCATTTATCACGTCTAGCGTTGTCAAGGCTCTGCAGTATTTCGTCAGCGAGATCAGGGTCTCCGCTGTTGAGATATTCCTCATATAAGGATTGACTGTCCTCATGCCAGCCGGGAATGTACTCTTTTCTATATCCTTGAGGGATGGACATTTTGCGGCGGCGATCACCGCTCCACAGAATCTGTCATAATTTTTGGGCTTAGCCGGGATCCAGTGCAGAGTTCTATCCAGAATGTGTTGGAATTTTCCCCAGTCCGCTTTATTGAAATTCCATCTTGGCTTTGGTGTTGAATTTATAAGTGGGATTTGGACTCCTACTGTCACCAGAACAGGCCTATGTTGGCTATGGGGAAAGCATGACAGCACTTTCCTTTCTGTTGCTAGGGGGGTGTTGTCTAGTTTTCTGGTGACAAAGCAAAGATCGGGGTTAGAGTCTCTGTTCCAAGCGGCAGATCTAAATGTCCCTGGCTGCTTGGTATCGTGAACTAGGTAGAGATTACTGATCTCCGCCCAGCTGGTTAATTCGGTACCAGCAACGTCTTCATTAAGGTAGCCCCAGGCAGTGCTGTGGCTGTTGAAGTCACCAATATAGACCGCGGGGCGAGTTTCCATTGGTAAAGCTGCTTCCGGCCAGGTCATACCAGGCGGCTTGTACACATTGATTATCGAGAGAAGGCCGATCTTGACGGTTATTATGTAGACACTGTTCGTGCACTTGGATGATACTAAGGATGCATTTTTTATAGTGCTCCTGACGTATGTGGCTGAGCCATGGGCATGATGGAAAAGAGATGCAAGTGCGGTATAACCAGGGATACGACCTCTTTTTTGAAATTCTTCTTCGCTGTTTGTGTGGGTTTCCTGTAGGGTCACAACATCGATGTCATTTTCGGTCAGCAGTTTAGATAGGTATTCACATTTGGCTCTACTTATACCCTCTATATTTAGCTGGCAAATACGGACTGACGGTCCGATAATTCTAGTCTTGGGACTCTGAGAAGAGCTGTTTCGAATCTGATTTGGAATAGGTTGCGAGGTCATCCTCACTAGTAGAGCAGTAGAAATGTAGAAACAGTAGAAACATGTGTTTAAGGGACAGGATATAGATACAAATTGTCTGACCGCCAGCTGTGTTAGCTCTTTAGCGTTACCCAGGGTGCACCACGAGGAGGCGAGCTAACGTTGAAGGGAGTGTAGAGCACTAACAGGGGCAGAGGCAGAGGACGTTGCAGGATTAGGCATCTTTGCCTGCTAGGCATTGGAGACGACCTGGAGTGTAGTTGGTGCATGGAAGGGGGGGAGACCCCGTATCATCTGTTCACCGAGTGCCCTGCTTTGACATGGGTAAGATTTGGAGTCTTCGGAACGGCCCTGATCTAGCCGAACTCAGTGCACGGTATTGACCTAAAGGAGTTCTATAGGAGGAGTGGCATTCTGAACGCCCTCTAGCGCGTTCTGGGGCCTAAGTGCTTGGACGCCCGCGGGAGGCGGCCCCTTAAATACCAATACCAATACCAAATACGCACCTTTGGCTGAAGAACGCGTTTGTATTTGGTTTGAAGCATGCACATATCTTCGTTTTTCTTTCCTCGTATTTCTCGTTTCTGCAATCCTATAAGATCTCTTCAGCATGCAATTCGAAATTCTTTCAATTTAGCAATTTTCTTACACTTCGCATAGAGAATAGAATGAAGGAGTTTACAACTATGACTTCAAGAAAGGGCCAAAATATACGGAGTGGACAGCGGTTGCTTTTTCTATTTACTTCGTAGAGGATATTGGAGCATATCGGATTTGTTGACATATAATTGTCGAAATGCTTTACGAGTATTGGATATCTGGAAATTAGAAATATAACCATCATAACCATAAATCATTGTCGGTTTGATAGGTTTTCAGGAGTCTGTCAAGAAAAGGGCGAACTTTATATATTTTTTCATTATTATTCATGTGTACCAGAAACCATTCAAACCTATTACTTGGCATAATATTCGCTATATTTCTTCGCTACTTAACCAATAGCCTTTGATAGTCGGCAACCATTTGATGACCATGTGTATATTTATACCCAGGAAGGAATTTATTTCTTCATCACTTATTTTTTTAAATTTGGAGAAATCCTCACATTTTTGGAGGGCATACAAATTTATTTGCTCTCTGATATGGGATACAAGTTCTCAAGGGAAGAAATGGAGAAATATATTAATTGGTGTTTCGACATTCACGGGAATATTTTTGGGACCAGAATATTTAGTGAATTTTGGAAAATTGTTGATTCAATTGATTCTAGTCCAACTAACATTTTCCATATTGAATGGCAAGATTTTTCTCAAGTCTAACAGAGGAATTTCATCTTCACTATCAATATCAGTGATAGCAATGCAAGCTCCAACTAAGATACTTGTCTACGTCATGAAAATCCTCAGTCAAATTCGAAGTTGATGATAATGAATCATACGCTTCCGAGTCGGGGTCTACTTCCGATTGAAGAGCAGATGGTATTTCCTCAATCGAACGATAAAGTTCATGATTGATCATGCCTTCAAGATTGCGGTATGACCAACGCTTGTTTTCTGAAAATATATTTCCGACCACACAGCCAAACCTCTTCTAACAAATGTCATTAAATCGAAGGTAATGATAATAAGTACATTTTATTGAGATTGTGCAAAACGTATGCAAGTATTGTGACACATTAAAAACAAAATTGTCAACAAGTCGATAAGTATACTGTAATAGGACTGTCAAATTTTGAGCGCTGATTCAGGTAGAAATAGATAGCGCTATAGACAAGTAGTTTGCAATGTGGTTTGGCTCAAATACCACTGGGATTTGAGAAGCAATTTATTGAATATGTGGTTTCACAATGAAACCGATGGGAGGCAAAGGGAAAAGAAGGGTATGCTGTCATGTGACTTTTAGCAGCCAATAGAGCAAGGAACTCTGTGCTTCCTATCTGTAATCCACTTGTTGTGTTTCTATGTGGTGTCTCCAAGTTTTTGAAACATTTTCTTGTTGATTTTAAGAGCATTTTGTTTTTATAATTCTTGGTGATCAGCAACAAGCAATGTAGTTTATATATCATATACGGACTGCTTAAAATTAAGCATTAAGCATTAAGCAAATTTTAATTAATTTATTAATTAACTTCACTTTCTAGCCTGAGGATAGCGTTAACAACAAAAGGCACTTTCCTTACAATTTATAATGAAGGCGACGTAACGCACAATATAAATAAATGAAAATATATTTCATTGTATTTTTAAAATTCCACAACCCTAATATATACAATATAATTGTCCGCGAAAATACAAACACTCTAAATATGGTATACAAATAATAAACGTCATACTTCGCCTCTTGTTCCGTAACTTACACCACTGCGTTCGATAAAATTTGGTCGGTCACTCGTAACGATTTAAACAGACTGCATTTTTATTGATGGTCCAGTGCAAAAAAAGCTAAGCGCAAACTAGACCAAAGCGATTTGATTTGTTTTCTTCACACGGCGTTGGCTTTTATTGTAATTCCTGCGCTGTCCGAGATATTACTGCTTAATTTTTCTAACCTCTTCCGCATCAGTTAACCAGAATAATCACCGGTCAAGTAAGTTTCAAACAAAACAAACCTATATACTGCTTCTAATATATTGGCGACAGTTTTATCTAGCGCATGGCTCCGGACTGGTTTATTATGGAGTAACTGTTTTAACGTTTCGAACCCGTCGCTCCTAAGTTAAATGTGTTGTTTGTGATTTTTAGTTGTCCACCCCCGCACAATCTTCGCTGTACGCAAATTCCGCAATGTCAAGTGTAACGGTAGAATACAAACAGTTTAGGTGTAATTGGTTTTGGGTCGGTAAATTGGCACTTGATTTTATTCGTTTGAGCGGAGATATTTATTGGTTGACTTGATATTCGCTGACAGTTATTTAGTGATTTTGTTTTCCAGATTTATGGGAACGTAGACGAGATAAAAAGATGTTTAAAGACGCTGATGGTTTGGACTACGGAAGGCTATAGGGAGATAAATGACAATGTTAGTATCTCTCTGGGTTATATCTCTTTTTAGAATAATGGGTCTCAAAAAGATAACTTTGGATTCTAGCAAAAAGATTTTTTCTTGATAAAAATGTGTGCGTCTCCATCAAAAATATTCCCTTGCACTCCCGTAAGAGAGGTGCTATAGGGTGAAATGAAGCTAAGGTAACAAGGTCAAAAATACTACATGTACCGGGCTGCCCGTTTATTATTGATATTATTTCAGTAAATTAAATTGTTTTTGTTTAATTTATTAGATTCATAAAAAAAAGTTAATGTAAATGACAAATGCTATTCCTGTAGTGCTCGATTGTTCCTTGTTTTCAGTAAGATTATTAGTGTATCGAAGAACAGATTATCGTTAAGTTTTTTTTATCTTTTTTATAGGTTCTGAAATAAGGTGTCATCCCATAATAAAATAAAATTAAAATATACTAGGTCTTAAACCAATAAATCTATATTACTCTAAGAAAAATGTTAATGTGTCATCCCATAACCCTTAAACCAATAAATCTATATTACTCTAAGAAAAAATTCAGTTTCAATTGAAGTTGAATTTTAATTTGTAGTGTTTTGAAGTAATGCTTGATTTCAAAACGGTACTTATTTTTACTCATTTTATAAATTTTGTTCAATTACGTCACGAACCGTCCCTACATACATAGGAAGAAGATGCTAAGCTAGATTTTGCTGCGTCGGCTTTTAATCACACAAAACAATTGTGAATTGGTGAAGTATTAATTTTGGTAGTTTGGAGAAATAATGGTTTAAAAAGCGACTTTCGGTTTCCTCATAGAAAAGTGGCGAAGTCGGTAGGATATTCCAAAGTTTGTCGAGTCGATCGGTAGACTTTCGTATCTACCATCGATCCGGTTTCGCAAGGAGGCAGAAATTTGGTAGGGCCACATCGCCAACCTGAGAGTCTGTCCCTTATAGAAAATGACCAGAGTCGCATTATTTTTGATGTAAATCCAATTTTTAATGTCCGTAGAAGATGTAGCCGATATTTTGTGCGATTTAAAAATCGTTATATTGACTCCATAGTACTAGTAATCAAAACATTTCTATCGGAAACAGTATAAGAAATAATTTATATAGACATAGACAGGAACGTTAATGATTAAAATAGGTATTTTGGTACTTGTGATAGCCTTATAACTGCTATTTACGATCAAACTAATCGAAATAAATTTGAAAATATTTATCTACTTAATTGTCTTACTGGAAAATTAGTTGGCACAGCCAAAGTAGTAGTAAATATCCAGGATGTATCGAATTGGGAAAATAAAATTAATAAAATAATAATTTTTATTAAATGTACAGAAGGTCATTCACTCTTTATCATAGATTATTTGAATCAATTAATAAACCTTTATGACCACATATTATATCTGCCGAGAAGCCAACCTGCAAGAAATCGCTATAAATGATCAACAGCTACTTGAAGCCGGTCGCACCTCTACATATCAACAAGTTCAAATTACAGATGTTAACATGAGCTCAACGACGTTAAGTTGGAGGAGCTGCATACAATAAGAGTCCAAATATTGCAGAAACAACTGGAAATCTTCGTTATAAATCCTTTCGTCTAGTCTCCAAACTTCTTGACTTCATCGATTTACGGGATAATGATTATCGCCGGCGGCTACGCTTGCTATAAGAAGGTCCTCAACGTTAGGAATGTCAAAGATGCCGAAAGGAGACCAGAATTAGTTATCGAGCTAGCCAATGTTCAACTTCCACGCTAACCCTTTAAGTTGAATCTGAGGAGGGAGGAATTATGTCACGAGCCATGCCTACAGCCATAGGAAGAACATGCGCAGCTAGATTTTGCCGCGTCGGCTTTTAATCACATAAAACTGTTGTTTCGGTTGTTTGTTAGTTAGCCAGTGGAATATGCTCTTGCGGTAATTTCCGATAGAAGTGTTCGAAGAATTTTACACAACTCTCTCCAAATGCATCCGTACAAAACGTTGGTAGTGCAGGAATTAAGCGCAAGAGATTTTGAAACCCGTACAAATTTATGCCGGGATATTCTTCAAAACATTCCCAGAGGCTCTGTATTCATGCCTAGCGATGAAGCTCACTTTTACCTCTCGGGTACCGTAAATAAGAATTTCCGTTATTGGTCAGCAAATAGTCTACAAGAACTTCAGAAGATGGAATAACAAAAACAGTCAACGGAGATCGATATTTTGATATGCTTAACAATTTTCTGCGTCCAAAAGTGAACGTTTTGAACAACGATCAAAGAGAACATCTTTGGTTCCAGCAGGATGGTGCTACATCGCACACAACGCGTCGTTCACTAAATCTTCTTCAAGAAATGTTCCTAAAGAAAGTGGTGTCTTTACGGGGTGATCTTGGCTGGCCGCCACTTTCGCCTGATTTGTCGCCTTGCGACTTTTTTCTTTAGGGTTACCTGAAAGCGAGAGTTTTCACACATCGTCCGCCGACTTTGGAAGAATTAAAGGCAGCCATAAGACAAGAAATTGCCTCAATTCCACATCATTTTTAAAAAATAACGTTCCTAAATGGCATAAAATATACATTTCAAAAATAATTTAAAAAAAAGTTTGCTTTATGTAGTTTGGTTTTTATTAACATCCGAAATAGTACCTATCATTTTGCCGCACCCTGTATTATGTAATTTGCATCAAAAATTTGCTTTCATAAAAGTTGTTAACGATATTGTTATCCTCACTAAATATTTATAGCACCTATTAATTAGAAGTACATACAAAAGCGCACAGCTCTATGTACTGGAACTTAGTTTCCAAAGGTTAACTAAGAGATAAACATGAACTGCAAATGCACTTAAATACATTATATATCTCATATTAATCCGCGTCGATTTAACATTGTTAAATCTACCTTAATAACTTTATTCCACCAATAATCGAACAAAGCATAAATAAATTGTTATCAACGAAGCCCACACGCGTGTTAAATGCATAGCATTACTCAGAACGAATTAATATAAACGACATTTAAGCTACCGACCAAGGACCACCTCTACATTAATATCAAAAACTCGCGACTGTGCGGCTATTGTTTTGGATGATTCCGTGGGTTGTGAGACATTACTCAGCAGTTAGAAATTTATTACGCAAAATTTTGGATCATTTTTTGTGTCCATTATCGTTTCTATCATTATTAAAATCAGAAATTCACAAAACGAAAAATTTGTATACCTCTAACAGTCACGACGGCAGCAAAAATATAATGTTAGCAATGGGTTGGGGTAGTTCCTCCAGTTACAGTACAGGTACATCGCTCATCATGGGTCTTTAAATATTAGAGTAATAATATTTCAAATTAAGGAATATTAAAATTAATCTGAAGTTTGAAAAACTTAAAAAAATTATTTTAATAAACCAACCGACAAACTCTTGTATATTTTTCCGGTTCAGTGTTGAATTTCTTGAATTTTAATTTTTTTTTTGTCTTTTGACTCGGAAAGTGGCAATCATGCCAGTAAGGCGTAGCCCTAGGAGTAAGTTGGCTACCATATAAGTTTGTTAGCTAAGAAAGTACTATTTACAAAACTTCTGAATTGCTCCTGTGTCGGTCCATTAACTGAGTTAAGCTCTGAAGAAGGCAACAGGATGATTGGCGAAACGTCAGCAAGTTCGACTCAACGACAACCGATGCACGAGAAATGCACAAGTTTTGTACCTAAGTAATATTACAGTAACCTGTGGAAGTTTCTTTCAAAAAATAAAAAAGTTAGTGTTCGTTTTTAAAGCAAGTATTTTTTGAGAACTTCACTTCCTTCAGGTGTGACATTGGCATCACAACTGATTTTTTGTAATCGTGCTGTTTTGTAAAAATGTACCTACCCAAAAAAAAGAATACTATGTCGGTCAACTTTTTCAATAGCTCATATTCAAAATAAATAAGAACTAAAAGTTCTGATTTTCACGAAATTATATATTTTTACACGACAATTGTTTCGACAACACCGTCTTTATCAAATCAATCATTCGAATCAATCAATCATCAAATCAAACATTTGATAAAGACACGGTGTTGTTGAGACAATTATCGTGTAAAAACATATAATTTCGTGAAAATCTGAACTTTTAGTTCTTATTTATTTTGATAAATGGATTTTCACCAAGTACAAGCCACCCCAGTCCGACTCATATTCAGATTATTTTCTACCTTAGGTTTAGAAACGCAAATCACACCCAGAATCAAAATACGATAAGTATTTTTAAATATCTTCCGGAAATATTCGATCGCTCGCAACCCGTGACCGAAAATGCTTTTATTGGCTCGCGACAGTATTTAATGGCGTTTCAGTGGCATTACACCTGACGCATGGATATTCTTTTAGAGCAGGGAGAATAAAATATACTATTTCCTGTTCCTTCTGTGGTATTCTAAGAGACTACATGTTCCATTTGACGTCAAATGCAGCTCAAGCTAATACGTCATTTATGAAGTTTTGGGATACTTATTAAAGTGGTTAGTTTTGGTTCGTTATTGCAACATTTAAATTTAAATTCCCTCACAGTGGTATCTTGCAGTCTAAAACCTAATTATGATATATTTAAGCCCAAGCTTTTAATGATTGCCAAACTCTGGCAAACACTTATTATGTAATCATGTGCGCGAAAATTGTACCTATTTCTTCAAATAATTTGCAAACTATTTCATCTATCCATTGTTTTAATCTGTGCGGTTTTAGTCGATATTTGACATAGCCGATTTGCTGGTGCCCCGCCGCTGTCGTGCTGCATTGAACACCGTCTACTTCTCCGGCAATATCGCGTAGATGTGGTACCAGCGGGGGCGTAAACGCGGCATAGCGTATCTGCGGTCAATTGTACTAGCATCGTACCGTTTGTCGTCTGCGACGACCGCACCTTGGCTCCTGTGACGAGAATTCTGTTTCTTTACTGATTCGCCGAAAGCAGCGGCTCGCATCCAAGTGGTACAATGTCTGTGGTCGGAATTGAGCGGATACTTTTTACTAATGGCAGCCTACGTAAACCGCGTATAGCGATTTAATTATTGGATCGTATAGAATAGAATATAAGATTCATCTTCCCGCGGAAATTTTTCAATTACCGTGATGCTTGTGGAAATCGCCGTGTATGAAAAAATGAAGCATCGGTTTTGGATGCCTATGGCATTTATTATTAATTGATTAATTATAGTGCTCCAGATTCCGCTAAAAATAAATAACAGTGATATTAGTATGGAATGGTTAGTCAGACTTATTTTAGAAAATTTTGTTATAACCTTCTCCATCATTAATAGACTTGGGTCTTTGAAAATAGCATACGATAAAAAAACACAATATTTAGTAAGTTTAGGTTAGTTAAAAAAGATTTGTTTCATTTAAATTAATCAATTAAATTATTAATAAGTAATAAGCTTTTATTTCTAGGATTCCCTTTTTTTAGTGTATTCTCATTTTTAACAATAAATCAATAAAATCTCAAAATAGAGTGTCCAGGTTGTATTACCATGTTAGCAAGGCATACAATAATTCACTGACAACTTTGACTAATTTTAGTAGTTCCCAATAACTACTCCAAGGGGGTTGATATTTCGTAATATCTGTTTGTCAAGTTAGTAGCTCAGGTATGGATGGTTTCTGAATATGTATGACACAGTTCACTTTCAGTACGGCCTCTTTCGTTTTATTCTATGGACATTGATAGAATCTTGTTCGATCGTAGCCCTACTTTGTAGTAAAACTTGTTGGTTGGTCTGTCGTTGTCCATTCTTTCACCAGCGGACATGTCTCTATACTGGGTTAGTAAAAAGTGCCGGAACACTTGAATATCTCCAAAATTGCCAAAGCGGGAAGAAACATCTGGAGGTTTTTGAATATGCCGAATTCAAAAATTTTAATAGCAGTGTTTTCAGATTTACTATCTCAGAATTTTTGAGGTTTTTGAACATAGGAAACTTTAGAAGTGTTCAGTCACAGGTTACGAGAATTATAAATATCATTGCGAAATCTGACAACATTGCTGTTAGCATTTTTGAATTATGCAATTATGCAGGTATTGAATTTTATGGTTCCAGCTTTGTCAGTTTTGGAGATATTTAAGCGTTGAAAAAGCGACGTTACCGTAACTCAGTAATTGTTAGAAACCAAAATGTTGAAATTGTGAGACCTTACTAAATTGAAATTAACAAAAAGATATAGAGCATTCCATTTAAAATAAAGAAATTATCACGTGTAGCATAAAGCTGGCAAATCTGACAACATTGCTTTTGCATTTTTGCATATTCAAAAATCCCCAGGTATTGAATTTTATCGTTCCAGCTTTGGCAGTTTTGAAGATATTTAAGTGTGCTGGTAATTTTTACTAGCCCGGAATGTTTCAACACTGGTTGTACTTTTAGGCCTTCCCTTACCAAGCCCTTGTGATACGCAGGACCCTTCATAGGTACTTCATCTCCATGCTCTGGATCTTACTTTTCGCCCTTTAGGTCAATACTCAGCTTTCACATCCAGATGTTAAAATTTGCATAAGTATCGTCTTGTAGTTGGTTATTTCCAACGATATTTCCTTTTTCGAAAGCAGCTACGTCTTAAAGCGGAAAAAAGTTTGGAGGCGCTTTCTATTCTACCATTTAGTACTGTTTGGCGGTACCCGTTTATTTGCAGTCCCGAGTTTTTAAAAACGTTTTTGGGTTAATTAACCATCTATTTTGGACGTAACTATAACTTTTGTTTTTCCCTCATTAATTTTAAGCTTTTTGCGTTCTCTTTCATTTCTTGTAAATTTAGCCATAACATCTGCAAACGCACATTCCCGTGTCCAGACAACTTCTGGAACTTTGTATCCCACAAGTAGCCCAGATGTACTTGGATTTGTTTTTTTTTTGTGAACACTTTTTGCATGATATGCTTAATCGTCAAGATGTAATCGTGAATACTTTTTCCTTTCCTGAACCCCTATTGCTTCTTAGACCCGCTCATATACTATTGATGCTATGCTTAATAGTGTTATCCTCCTTTTTGAATATTGGCACAATAACCTCTGTCTTCCAGTCATCTGCTACCTTAGCAATTTTGCCATTTTTTAGCTTATTTAGACCAATTTTGTTGTTGCCAATGCTTGTATCGTTGGTGCCTTGATCGATCTCATTATCTTCTTCGTTAACCTGGTTCTTCAAAAAACTGATTGTTTGTCTGTCAATGATATCAATGTCATTAGTTAGCGGCTTTTCATGTCTTTTATTTATTCAATGTTCCATGGTTGTCTTTAATTCGTAAATTTTTCAGCATTTTGAAAAACAATTTTTAGTTATTGTAGAAGTTCCTTTCGAAAATTTTGCCATGAGTCCCTGTTTGCTTTGAGGAACTCTTGCTGGAATTTTTCTCTTTGGGTTTTATAATCCTGATAACTGTCGCTGCTTTTGGTTGGTAGATATTAATATACTTGATTCCACGGATAAAAGCAAAGCAAAGACGGGTACAGTCTGTCGATGACAAATTTCTGGAAACTACAAATACCTATGCTTAAAGTAAGAAATCGCCATCTAGAAGCAACCATATTTCCAATGGTTATCCAGTCCCATCTTAACAAACGCGATTATTACAATTTAATGATTACGGCCTAATGAAGATTTTGTGAAGAGCTATTGCTGTAGTCATACATAAAATCAGAAAAATACTTTTGACAATTTCATATAAATTTGTCTTTAGAGGAAAAAGAGAATTTATAAATGTCTTCCTGAACTTGAATCACACAAAAAACATTGTTTCATGTCCGTATATTTCGCTCTTCATAGAAAAAACGTTATTGTTGTCTGTTGAGATTGAAGCAGTTCGATCTGTATACAAATGTATCGTGTTCGTTTAAGAATAAATTTAAATAACTGACTAATCGGCGCCTAAGTTGGTACTTTACGTTTGAAATGACTGTGCCGCTTAACTTTTTAATTCGTAGAAAAAGCAAAAATCTGGACAAGAATTTTATTATTTTTTGTGTTATAATAGACTACTTTTCCATGGACGATCCTGTATACATATTCATGCTTATTAACTACACTTGCAACAAACTAACCAAAACAGTTGCTTAAATATCAACGAAAATTCCGTTGGTTTTTTAACTTGTAAGTTGTAGGAGGCGAGGTTTTTCTTCTACGTCGGGTATTGACTCTGTCTCACTGCCTTTTCTGAGTTTGGCGAAACATCAGCAAAACAACGCCAATACCCGACGCAGGAGAAGTCCAGAACTAGTTTAACTACATAATTGACAAATATTTTACCCCCTGTTTGGGGCAAATTTTTGCTTTAAAGGCGAATGCAGAAGTCTAATAGTGTTAGATATTTGTTACAACACCGTAAGGAGAGATTCAACTATATTTCACTATATTAAGTATCACCAAAAGTCAGTCTTCTCGTTGGTGCTCTCGTTGGACTATTATATTTCTTGAACAAAACAAATGCTTTTACATTCGTAAAAATGAATCAACTTATGCAGAGTGCATAATGCATAATACATATATGCTGATCAAACAACGTTTCTTAAATATACTTAAATACAGGCGAATTATAACAAATTCATTTATTACAAAAGCATCTATAACAAAAACACCTGCTTAACAAATAATTTAAGCTACATGGGCGACATTGTCCGTTATTAACTAAATAATTCCTAACAATGAATCAGGCAATGGGAAGCAGGAATTTCTATTGATTTGTTGTATTATTTATTTTCATTATTTTGATAATTACGATGTAAAAATTTTGCAGTTATTCTAGTATTCAATTTGCAAAAATTAAGTATAATTTTGAAAATATACCCCGCAAATTCATATTAACAAGCAGGTTGATAGAAACGACATTTAGACTTTCAAATATTCAGACTCACACGTATTCAAGGTATATCCTGAAATATTAACTTTAAATAATTAGTTTAATGTTGCTTAAATACGAGTTTTATGGAACCTTTTTACTTTACTACTATTTTACATAATGATCTTATTTATGTCCTCAATACACATAAGAACATTAAAATAATGCTAATTCCATAATATGTTACATATTAAATTGTATTATTATGATAATGTGCACCATAAACTCTTGCTTAAGAGACATTCAAACACGAGCACATTTTAGAATAGGTATAATAGTTTATATGGCGAACAAAAGTTTACTAAGACGAATAATTGTAAATTTTGTAGAAGCAATCATTGTTTAGTTCGTTTGATTTAATTACTTTTGACATAAACAGCGATTTATTATACGACACACAAATTATCACAGTGGGTAACCAATTAAAAAAATTGTCAATTCGATTATTGTTATTATAGATTGTTTTAATAAATGACTGCGCAAATGGATTCTAATATACAAACTGGTAGGCAGTTAATTAAAACTGAACTATAAAAAAGATCTTTATCGGTATTTATAGCCATTGGTAGCCATTATAAATTTTGTCAATAATTATGCTTCCAATCAGAAACCGCTAAACTTACATACTGGTAGTACTGTAAAATCTAGTCGATAATTATTGGCTTTCGTTTTTATTTATTAGGTCCGATTGGTAACAATGCGTGGTTTGAGAAATTGATAAATTGGTTTTTACATTAAGTGCTATTAAAAAAATCATATAAATTTTTAAATTTAAATAAAACGCATTACATTTGTTGCCAACCCTGATTTGTTGACTGAAAGCTCGGAAACAGCAGTTTAATAATGTTTATTACTGGTGATTCCCTATAAATAGACCTCACAAATCGCGTTTGATATTTGTAGACATTCATATTTTTTAATCGAACTTAGATAAGGAATACCTAGGAATAGTGTATAGGTTATGACCATATGATTCAGAACGCTCAGTGACAATTGTTGAGGTGTATCAATTGTTATCAATTATAGATTACAAATAACTACGGAGATACTATGGTTCGCTAAGAGCTCTAATGAACATTAGAATATTGTAAACTGGCCCAGGCTTTCTTCCTGACCACTGCAATGTTTACGATGTCTCTATATCTTTTTCGATCTTGCACTACATGCACTTACTCATCTACGTCAAAGCCTGTCGATTGTCTCAGGTTTCTTATCCATGGAAGCCTCTTACACCCAATCCACTTTTTTCCTTCTACTTTTCCGTTAAGGATAAGTCGAAGAAAGTCATATCGAGGTCCTCTGATTATATGGCCTAGGTATTCAACTTTTCGTCGCTTGATAATGTTCGGAAGTAGTCTGTGGTGTCCCATATTTCGAAGAATTTCTTCATTTCTGGTTTTTGTGGTTCAGGATTTTTTAAGCATTCTCCTGTATGTCCACATTTTAAATGTCCATCTTATTAAGCATCTTATTAAGCATTTCTTTACTAAGCGTCCATGTCAATAAGATTCGACCATATGCAACATTTTACATACTTTTCCCTTGTTTTGATATTTAGTGTATTATTTAAAAGCAACGCAGCAGCAGAGATATTTAAACTTTTCACTCTCTCTTACACAGTTCCCAGTTCTTACAATCTTTATTGACTCTGTTTACTAAGTTTTGCAGGTCTATGGGATTTTCTGCTGTATTTACGGTGTCATCGACATATTCCAGGCTAATGAGATTAAATTAATATACATGTAGCCCAGAAAATTGCAAGGCAGTACAACATTTTTCACAGACTCTCCCGATGTGTAGTATGACTAAGCGGAGCTTTGACTGGTGTCTCTGATCTTGCGACTTGACTTTTGTATTATTTTTCGACCGCCTTTTTGCATGTCTTGTAATTTTGCAAGAATTCTAGAATTCAATTTGTAAATGTTAAGTGTCATTTTTAAAATATCCAGCGTAAAATCTTAATAATAAGCAGCTTGATTGAAGCCGTAATTAGATTTTCATTTTTTCAGACCCACATGAATTGCAGGTATTTCCTGAAATATTAATTTTAAATAATTAGTTTAATGTTGCTTAAATATGCGTTTTATGGAGCTTCATAATTTATCACACAAACGTGCAGATCATCCCAGAACAATGCTGCAAATATTGACTTTTTCAGTTTTTGTTGAACTGCAAATGTTGAGAGTAGTTTCTTATTTAACATGTTTTAAATTAATAAAAGGCCGAGTAGAACAATAATTATTCTCTTTTTTCGCATTTAAGCGCGCATATATTACAGACTTTTGATAAACCACACTTTAGTTGCGTATTATGTACAATTTTACATTAGTTTTCACTGAGTGAAGTAACCGTCAGAACTAAAAAATGTGAAAACTGAAAAGATTCGATCGCTCCTAAACCCTTCACTAAAACATCGGAAACGCGCAAAATGACTTGAAGCAGTGTTGACAAAGTTGCCGATTTAAAGTGGCACTCTACGCACGCTTGATTTCTGTCTAATTTGGTATTTTAGAGTAGAGAGAAGAAATTAGTACAAGAAGTTTAATAAATGCCACATTTTACCAGTAGTGTAGCAGATTTAGTGTTTATTAAACAAATAGCTGGAGAAATTTATCAACGTTTTCGCATACCATAGCATATCTACGTTTTTGGATACATTTTTATAAAACAGCATCAAATACGCGTGAAATAAACATCAGAACTGAAAAATATGAAAATAATCAGTGCCTAAATGCCACCGAAAACTTCCGATGACTCCCAAACCCGTGACTGGAAATGTCCAAAGTTGGTTGCGACCGTGAGTAAAGAGTCAATGTCTTAAAGTTACACTTACCCCTCCCCTAATCAGTGCATAATTATAAATTTTAGAGTAGGCAGTTTTTCTAGTTCTATATGCTTATTGCTTAAGTTTGTCAGGGATTGACTCCTATTCGTTTCTCATCAGAACTTCCCCATTTTTTAAAAAAATGTGTGCGATGTTTCTATGTGATACGTTTTTCAAAAATAAAAATACATTTTTACCCTTACACTTTACTTCTTACAGTCACATATTCCACAACCTACAAAATATACGCTAGCAAGTTTTGAACGTGTCTCCACGTAATTTGTGTAATTCTGTAGGTGTAAATATTGTGATAACCGGGAGATTCGTCATCCGAAATACAGAAAAAAGCTGAGCTTCGAAGGGTGTTTCTTGAAAAATCCTGTTTTTTTCCTACTTTTTTGAGTTTTGATTAATTATTCTTTATTTTTTATGTGTGTGGTTCGCTATGAGTGTATAATGCGATTCAACTCTACATTTACACTATATTCATGATTATTGAAATGCTGGTCTTGTATGATTGCAAATAAACTTATTTATTATAATTGTTAATATCAGATTATTATTCCAGTATATTTTAGTAGTAAATATTCGTAAGTTAATTGGTCTGATTTGCATTATTAGTTGGTAACAAATTCGAAAAGCTCATCACACGGGCAGTATTTCTGATTATTAGTCAAATTGCGTAGTTAACAACAAGGCCAAAGACAACCTAACTACCAGAAACAATTTGTACGCGGCATTCAATAAAATCGAGAGCAGACATAGACCGCCTCGTTGCAAAATTAGATCTCTTTTATTTGGGTTACACAAACGAGATGCTATAAAGCGATAAAAGTATATGAAACAAAACAATTCATTAGATTGAGACATTGGTCAAATATCGATACTATAACTAAAATACTTTCGAATCGTGGGTGAAACTCTTATCTAACGCTAAGGCAATTAACAAATGACGTATTTCTCGCGAACCGGAACTAAAATTGCTCAACAGTTTATTTCGTATAACCGAGGACTATTAAACTATAATATCGTATTCGCCTCTTATAGATATTCCAACATAAATTGTAATATTAGTAATAATATTATAAATTTAAAATTTCTCTTAAACCCACTCTTGACTGGAATTTCATCCTAAAAAAGTAACTTATATTTTGCTAAACAATATATCAATTTATCAATATATCAATTAATATATCAATAGTCATGAATAGCTAATAGTATATTATGCATCAAGTTTGATAAACGCCATTTTAGTCACTAGTCTGATTAGGAACAAGTGTAGCGCAAGGTGCTTTCAAACGTCAGGTTCCTTAAAAACTTTAGCGAGCATTTCAGATACTTTAGTCACTGGCTTAGTAGCGATCGGGAGTTTTCGGTAGATGTGAAAGCCTTATAGTATTACTAGTAGAAAAATATAATGTGCTTAAACTTTTTATTAAACACACGAGACATAGCGTCGTTTATCAAACAGCATCAATTCAGATTTAGGCGAAAGCTGGAAAGATTAAAATCTATTTTTCTTTTCACAAAGGGTAATCATTTGACTTTCCAAATATTATGTTCTCTCATAAGTCACATCCATTACATTTAATATGATTCTCTATGTTCCGGTTTAAAAAAAATGAAACAGCGCTCAAGTAAGAAAAAAACTATTAAAACACGACCTTGTTCTTGTCCATCCTTTACATATACTCACCTCACAATTCTACGATGCAAGATCCTTAAGAGTCTAATCCAAAAACTGTAATAAATTATATTTGATTGATGTTAAGAAGGTCGTTACAATAAAAGTCGACGGTAATTTTGTAAATTGGTGATTGATTTTCTTTTTTATTGTTCTGATTTATTATACATTTATTAAATTTTGTTTACAGACAATCGCGATTGTTCGTTATTATTTAACCTGCAACGCGGCCATGAACAAGTACGTACACTCCTGACACGAAATATCTTTATAAAAATTTTGATTGACAAATATTCGGGCTTCTCCGTTCACCCGCGCCTAAAAATTTGTTCAACTTAACGATACGCCTGGGGAACAGATACACGAAATCGGTGGCCGCCAACAAGGATCTACAATGAATTCGTGAATTCCTGCCGGAATTACTTAACAAAAATTTTTGCTGTTCTTTTAGTTAATCTGCAATCTTAAAGTAGTCAAAATTTTAATCGACGCAATGTTAACACGGTAATAAACTTGCTTCCAGGCTGTTGGGAATTTCGGGCACTGATTACGCTAATCTCAAACACTTTTTGAAACAGAAACTGCTTTAATTTGTTCTCGACAATCACAGCAAAGTGTATTGGAACATGTAAAACGTAATGGTTATTAGTATTTCTCAACAGAATATATTATTTTCTTCCTTGATGCGAACAAATAATAAAATTACGAATTTATTCGCCGAGTCTTCATGATGTCATAGTGTGACTATGGTCATTGATTTTTTTACTGTACATTTGGTTCCCTTGAAGTGTAAGTAAATTACTTACAACCTAGTAATTTACACATTGACTATTTTGTTTATCTTACCGTCCAGTAAAAACAATCGCAGTTATTGTCAATAGAATAATTTTTCATACCAAAATCTGAAACAATAGTTATGTTATATATTTTTTCTTTTTAAGTTCTAGGTGAAGTATGTGAAGAATGTATCTCATTTTTAATGATTTTATGAAGTATCTCCCTTATTATTAATAAAGCTATTGCGTTGCTGCTTTCGTAACTTGGACCTTGCAATTTTAGATATAAGATGATTTTGAAAATGTTGCATTTTGCACATTTCGTAGTTTGGTTATGCGTTAAATTATGAAAAAGTTGGAAACTGGTCTGGATAGGTTTTTTCCGTAGGATCCAGTGGCATAGTTTCTTTTTTTCGAAACTCACAAATTTTGAAATACAAACTAAACTTGTATTATTAAATATAAGTGCTTTGAGTTTTTCAAAAATTTGTAACAGATAAAAAGTATTTCAAATAAAAAGCTTCAAAATGTGGGCATACCGGCATTGCCGAACAGAACATAGGAAATCCCATGTAAATTCTTAGGTGGCCAAACATTAGCTCCCCTTTACATTTTATAACAAAGTTGTAATATAACTTTTTGAAGGGGCCAGTATAATTAAGTCATATGCCGGGTTTGAATCAATTTTTATGAACCAATCTTTATTTATACCATTAAATATGTTGGCAGTAAAATACACTTTGACACTGACAACACGAAAATTCGAGACAGTTATATGCGTTATTCAATTAAAGAAAAATTAACCATAATTAAGTTGTATTACGCAGGAAAGACTTTTAAAGCAGTATCTAAAATGTTTTCTCTTCTGACAATGTCGATAATGGAGCAGACTATAGAGATTTGAACATTTTGGACAAGCTGTAAATAAACATCAAACCACAGGGTTGCGCAAATTGTCTTAAAAAGAAAAACATAATGATATACCTACATACTTAGTTTATTTTGAATGTGTGAAATCAAATATGCATGTCTTTAATGGAAAACCAACCTTTATTTGATATGTCATTGTCCAGCTTGTCGTCGTCAAGTTTTGGATATAGCGTCCTGGAAAATATTCGCTGGTATTTGTTGACCCCTTGCAATTTTGCCATCGTATTTAAGTCAATCACTGAAGATTGACTTTATTTATTCAACAACTTTGATATAAAATGTACAGGGCAGCCAATATTTGGCCACCTAAAAATGTACACGGCATTAACCTATGTTCCATTCCAGCCAAGATTAAAATTGGAGTAGAAGGATGTGTCTTATCTCAACTATTATTAAGGTGAATTGAGAAGTAATAAAAAATATTAGATGCGCTGACGTAGATGCTGATCGTACATGCAGTAAGGATGAAAAATTTCAGAGGAGGAAATGAGGAAATTTAATAATTAATTAATAATTTAAATAAACAACAGCCTATTAGACATAATAAATAATCAGTTAAACAACCTTCAACTCAAAATGACATCAAAGCCAAATGCAACATTCAATAACTGAGAAATCCCACGCAAAGCCTTCCACTAGAAATAAGTCTAACCAAGTACTATATATTTCCATCAGTTGACATCACCCAATTATCGAGAAAATAGCAAATAAAATGAGAATTATACTGATGATAGCCAACGTTCCTAACGAAGAAGGCACAACAAGAAGGAAACGGTTTTCGAAATTCTAAAAATCGTATAATTTAACATTTGTATTTGTCATTCAACACCATGTTGTTTGTTCAATGATTGTTTTATGTGGTTGACGCATACCAAAGCTTCATGTCTAATAGATAGACTCTTGAGAATATGCAGTCAAGTACGATAAAACTTTCATATTAGTTTATTAAATTTGGTGTTGTCTTAAGTTATAAACCACAAATTTTTTTTTGAGATAGGGATGTGATAATATGAAAACTTTGCCTTGTCAATACTAATGCTACGAAAAAAATTAAAAATTGACTACGTGACTACGTGAACTAGTATAGTAATATTACCACTATATAATAAAAAGGCTTAACAAAACTTCGTATTAATATTTTTCTATCCATTTTAACTAATTTTTAAATAAATAACTAAGTAAAGCAGCGTAAATGCAAGTTTTAAAACTTTGGAATCTTTCTTGAAATAGTAAAAGAGTTGAAAAACGTTGTGATGTGTGATACCGTGAAATCTAATTATTTATGTTTGTAATTTTTGCAATTCTGTGTAAGCAACCTTACTTCTTGTAAAGCCGTTATCTTCTAGATGCAATAAATTGTTATTAGTTCACGTTAACCATTGCCTTTATTTCTGGTTTAAAGTTAGGTTTATTGTGGCTGTCTCCTGCAGCGGATACTATATAGTTTATAAAAAATAAATAAAAAAAAAGAAATACGATATTTGTAGCCATTGGCGAAACAATCACCAGTTTCAATTTCACAATAATACTTATTGGAAAAAGTTTATTGGTAGGTGTACGAGTGTGGCTCGGAACGCCATCGGAAATTATTGTTATACCATTTTAACGCCTTAAAAGCTTAGATGTGGACGCTATTGTGCAACGAAAAATTTATCACCTCACCTTAAATGCGGCGCGGCGTTATTAAGTTTCAGCACACGTAATTCCTTTATTTTCGTTTTACGTGTAATATGTAGAGAAACTAATATGCATAGATTTTATCTGTCACACTAGAAATTGTCCCGGCGTAAAATATCCCCGTTAGAGAGTTCTGAATTATAAATGCTTAATTTGCCTTGTTTTCGTTTATATTCCTGCTGCAGTATGTTAACTTTATTCCTAGAGGGCGACCGTTGCCGATTTGTATACACGATTTATATGTGAAAGTCGCTTGCATTTCTTTGAAGGTGTCTCAACGCGACCGTATTATAATCAGAGCCATCGTTTGTTATTGATGTCCAAATTGCTTCGACTATGTAAATATGGCGATATTTAATTTAATTTAATTTATGTCCAACAGCATTAATTACAGCATAACATTCCCCAACTGTGAGAAATGGAAAACGGTTTAGCAACTTTATCAAAAATATTTATTTTACCTTCGACTTCCATAAACAAGAGCAAAAATTTAATAAACAATTGTTTTCTTCAGATTTGGTTGTACTAAAATTGTTATAAACAATATGCAATAATAGTTTTGTTTTAGTTTTCAAATAAAAGATAAGATTTTTTTTAGGTCAAACTCTAATTTCAAGTCATAAATAGCATTCTTTTGATATTTTGTTAAATGTTTTTGTTTATTACTTTTCATAAAACTTCTGGATTCCTTCTGCGTCGGTTTTGTTAAATGGAACTTGCTAACGTTTCGCCAATCACCCTGTTGGGTTCTTCAGAGATTGACTGAAACTGTTCGACTCAACAAAAACCCACGCTGGAGGAACCCAGAAGTTTTATAAAAAGTATTACAGTGCCCTGTCGAAGTTTCTTTGAAAAGATTTATTTTATTAATTGTTCACCGTATTGTTAGTTTTGACCTCACTTTACGTAGCAAATATCCAAAAATTGTAGTGAATTAATTTTTTTTTAAATACGCTCAATAAATTTTTGCATTTTTGGAAAAGATTAAGGACATACAATACATAAATAAAATAAATTATGAAAATTTCTCACAGCATACAGTATTGGTTAGTATTAATTTGACTTAATGTAATAAAAAATATTGCGAGATCGGTTTGCGAATAGCTTTCAAATGGGCTCATTGTATATCGTTTTATCAAAGTAGACAAAATAGTCGACAATATTGAATAACTCAAGTAAAGTTAATGCAATATCTAACATAAAACAAAGGAAACATTCACCGCAAACCTTACAGACCTTGGCTACCGCCGAATAGTCGCAATTGTTCGTCTTCATATGACTAAATTTGTTCTTCATATATTGAATTTTAAGAGACAAATTACCAAATTTTATGTTTGAAAGATGTTAGAAGAGTTGTTAAAACCCTTTGTTTGCGTTTCCATTGCCATTACTTGGAATATATCTCATTCGATTGAAATGTATCTCCAACCGTTATCAAGAGAAGAATCACCAATCATATTGGTAAAAAATGAAACCTCCTTTCTTAGGACGATTTTTCACAAATGTAGTGGTATCTTCCGGCCTGGGGGAAATATGAGGCGAAACCCTCTTCGCGCTAACACTTAATTCACAAAGCATGTTACTTAAACGTGAAGTGCAAGTACCCTAAAGTTTAAGGGTCCTATGGTTTTTAGTACTGTTAAATCACTATATTAAAAGTGATAAGTAATTTACGAACCCTCAAAGTTTTTAGGTATTTCATATAATATAGAATGACAAAACTGCATGAAAAAGTCACATAACTGTCTATTTTTGGTACGATTTTAGTGGTTGATCTGTATAAAGGTCATTAGAATATGTACGTACAAGGGAACAACGTATACCCAGTTGTAAGTATATCTTTCCATGGTAATATTTGCTTAAGCAGGATATATCAGATGTGACTAAACAAAGAACAGGCTACGCAATTAAAACGCAAATCGAAAACTTATTTTATATTATCACATAACGTATTTCATTCTGTGTATTCGAAATGGTACTTTACGACAATGAAAACGATTCACGATTTAGATTTGCAAGCGCAATGTAAAACGAGCCAACATTGGCGCCATCTAGCAACCCACGAGTCAACCTTAAATAGCGGCAAGTTGCGGTATCGAGTGTTATTGTCTCGTATTTATTTACCCTGGAGCAATGCATAATTTACGGCAATTGTCAGATTGTTTGACTCTGAATCTCGTAGAAACGCAAAACCGAAAAACACTCCATTCTCTGTTTGAAATTTTGTTACACCAAAAAACTATTGTTTAATGAATTCGTTAGGAAAAATAAACAAACTAGGCGTTCGTGTTCGTTTAAAACTTCGAAACTGGCCTTCTATTTTGACACAGTTAGGTATTTTTTTAAACTCTTGAATATTGTTGGAAAATTTTAGGTTTTACTTTGCTACTTAATTAATAATTTTCCTAAAACCAAATGTAATTGTGGCAATTAAAAAAAAAATAATTTAAAGAATTGGAGAAATTTATTGACTGATTGACGTTCTGATTTTTTTTAAGCCGACGTATTTTACTTTTCTTTTTAAAAAAAATGTTGGGCACCAAGAAATCTATACATTTTCAAGACTTCGTAGACATAAAACAATACTCATTCGGATAGGCAAGACGAGCAATTCCAAAATAGGAACAACGTCGATAAAAAAAAATGAATCTCGTCTTTTTTAACAAATCATTTGGGTGGCTAATATTCCAGGTTCCATTTAATTCATCCAGACAATATTGGTATATGGGCAAGTGCAAAAGTTATGATGACGGTTAAGTTTGTTTGTGAAAATTTCTGTTCCCAAATTTCTATTACTTTATAAAAATATTGAGGTACATTATTTTATTATTTTTGTATGTTATATATGTTTTGTTATATATATATATATATATATATATATATATATATATATATATATATATATATATATATATATATATATATATATGATGACACTATATTCCGGGATATCATCCGTTCGCTCGTTGAACTCCGACTGGAATCCTGCATCCGACTGGAATCCTGCAAATCTTGCATCCGACTGGAATCCTGCAGACGTTTCGCCAAAATCTCACTTGGCATCTTCAATGCTCGCGCTCCGAAAACACTTCGAACACTGGGAGGTTATCGGCGGTGCGTGCGGTATTTATACTCTGCGCCGGAGATGGTAACGGTGCTGCTTGTGCGTGGGGGGAGGTGGCTCCGCCCCCTGAATTGTCGCGCTGTTAATTTCGCCCGATCGTAGTTGCGATGTCCCCGTTGGCTGCCGCGCATCGCTCTGCTGTCTGATTATCGTTCTCCACGTGTTGGATAAATGCAGAGCGTCGTCTCTCGTATTGAGGTGTCCGGACTTTTCTATTTCGATGGCCTCTCGTATAATCCTAGTCCTAAAATCAGGAATATTAGCTATTTGTTTGCAAGTGCCGAAATCAATTTTATGGCCTGTCTGATGTTGGTGCTGAAACAAAGCAGATGTTGTTTGTTTGTTTCTTATGGCTAAACGATGTTCCTCGAGCCTGGCTGAAATCCTTCTGTTGGTCTGTCCCACATACGTCAGGCTGCACGATCCGCATGCTACACTGTATACTCCTTGGTTTTCCAGAGTAATTTTTTGTTTTGGGTTTCTTAGTATTGCTCCGATGGTATGGTCAGGTTTGTATGCCGTTGATATGTCGTGTTTCCGTAATATTCGGCCGATTTTGTCAGTAACCCCCTTGATGTATGGCAGGACAGCGATCGATCTTCGTTGGGTCTCGTCCTGCACTCTCTGCTGCGGCTGTTGTTGTTTACTGATTGCCTTGCTGATGGTGCGCCTTTGGTATCCGTTTTGTTGAAGACAGGTACTAATTTTCTTCAGTTCTTTATCTCTGTTCCTCTCGTTTGTGAGCCTGAAGGACCGAGCAATTAATGTATTTGCCACTGCCTGTATCTGTGATGGGTGGTGATGAGATTTAGCCATCACAGATACAGGCAGTGGCAAATACATTAATTGCTCGGTCCTTCAGGCTCACAAACGAGAGGAACAGAGATAAAGAACTGAAGAAAATTAGTACCTGTCTTCAACAAAACGGATACCAAAGGCGCACCATCAGCAAGGCAATCAGTAAACAACAACAGCCGCAGCAGAGAGTGCAGGACGAGACCCAACGAAGATCGATCGCTGTCCTGCCATACATCAAGGGGGTTACTGACAAAATCGGCCGAATATTACGGAAACACGACATATCAACGGCATACAAACCTGACCATACCATCGGAGCAATACTAAGAAACCCAAAACAAAAAATTACTCTGGAAAACCAAGGAGTATACAGTGTAGCATGCGGATCGTGCAGCCTGACGTATGTGGGACAGACCAACAGAAGGATTTCAGCCAGGCTCGAGGAACATCGTTTAGCCATAAGAAACAAACAAACAACATCTGCTTTGTTTCAGCACCAACATCAGACAGGCCATAAAATTGATTTCGGCACTTGCAAACAAATAGCTAATATTCCTGATTTTAGGACTAGGATTATACGAGAGGCCATCGAAATAGAAAAGTCCGGACACCTCAATACGAGAGACGACGCTCTGCATTTATCCAACACGTGGAGAACGATAATCAGACAGCAGAGCGATGCGCGGCAGCCAACGGGGACATCGCAACTACGATCGGGCGAAATTAACAGCGCGACAATTCAGGGGGCGGAGCCACCTCCCCCCACGCACAAGCAGCACCGTTACCATCTCCGGCGCAGAGTATAAATACCGCACGCACCGCCGATAACCTCCCAGTGTTCGAAGTGTTTTCGGAGCGCGAGCATTGAAGATGCCAAGTGAGATTTTGGCGAAACGTCTGCAGGATTCCAGTCGGATGCAAGATTTGCAGGATTCCAGTCGGATGCAGGATTCCAGTCGGAGTTCAACGAGCGAACGGATGATATCCCGGAATATAGTGTCATCATATATATATATATATATATATATATATATATATATATATATATATATATATATATATATATATATATATATATATATATACACATATATATAGGATACTTATAAATAAATGAATATAAAAAACCATATTGATGAATTTGTTCAAAATGAGAATTTCAAAATCGTGATTTAACCAAATCTATATCTTGCAATTATATTAAAAATCATATTTAATTAACTGGAACTTATAAATGCGTCTCACGTAACATCACAGTGACTATTTTATAATTATTAATTTTTTTCTTCAAATGTGGAAGGTTTTTGGTTCATAATTTACAGGTTTCAGACAAATTCAGTACGCCTAGGTTTATCTTCAAAGATATTAACGTAATTTATTGACGTAATTGAGACAGCGGTCACAAATCAACATTCCGCTAACACCATTCGCGTGCAGAATGAAGCCGGCATTGCATATGTAATGAACAATTCAAACGATTTAAATGCCGAGATGTGATTATAAAATCGAACGTTTTGACGTTTCCTAGACGTTTCATGTAATAAAAGTTATAAAGAAATTTCATTTCTCAAGTATAGTTAATTTTTTTATTTGTTAAAACCTTAGAATTAGTTTTAGTTTAATATTTTGAGATCATTATGCCGAATTTCCTAAACACGGACGACATATGGGTGATTCTGTTTTAACTGTGATTTTTTATATCTTATGTCGTTTGTTCTCACTGCTGATTAATTAATAATCTAATAATGAAATTTTTTATATAATATAATTCGTCATTAAGGGGAACCTACAATATATCAGCTAAAAATTAGTATCGTGTCATGAAAATTTCTAAAATTTATCCATAAATTCTTTTTTTTTTGTCTCAATAAATGATTTAAACTAATTACCTCGTAAATTCCTATTTATATAATTAAAATAAAAAAGTCCCTCTTTTGGTTAAGTTTTAAGTTAACACTAAATTCCGTTTCAATAACTTGTGTCTTTAAAATTTAACGAATTTTTGAAGTTAAATTTATCGACTCGAGCGCCATCTACCTTGCGATTTATGAAACGTCTAGTAAATCATGTTGAGTAGCGTTCACAAACATGGAGTTGATGAAATAGTGCAAAGAGCTTATATGATTTTAGAACTCAAATTTATTTTATGTCAGTACGGTGGATAAATAAGTCAATACCGCGGAACAATAAATTTGAAATTTGTTTCTCGTTATTAATGCTTAAAAGTAGTGAAATCCTTTCAAGATTGTACTTTTACAATAACATAGATAAATAATGTGCAAAAAAAATAAATAAAAGGTCTAATTTTAAAATATTACAAATTTTGAATGAAAATGTAGCAGTTAGAACGGAATCAACCATATTTATCAGTAGTGCGATTTTGGACAGTTTTTATATTTTTTTATAGTCAAAATAGTGAAACTTATTGTTAAACCGTTTGTTAAAAATTATGTTCTACTGCTAGACGGCTCCCTAGACGCAGTCCGCTTTTCATTTGCAATGACGGATGAGGAATACACTTTAATATATTTTGCAAATTTATAAAGATTTGTTATAAATTTTATGTAAAATTGTTTAAGTTTTAATGAAAAATGGCGTGGACGAGTATTGACGCGCGATATACCTCCCGATTACGTTAGTCATTTTTGTCATTCAAATAGAAAGTTTGCACTTGTTACCTGCGTAATATGTTACAGTGGTTTTTGTAAATTTGAATTTATTAGAAAAGTGAAAGAGGGACAAGTTTTTTTCATCACAAGACACATAATATAATAATAATAATAAATAATAATTATTTTGAATCCAGCTCAGTTCTGGTATTTAGGAAAAAATTTAAAAGTTTTAAAAAAAAATTAAATAAAAGTTTCTGCCCTAAAAAAATTAGTATTTTACCAATAATGAATTTTTGGATTCTTATTCATGTTTCATTATTATTGTAACATTCGGTTAATGTTGAGTAGCTGAGATTAAGATTTTAAGCTAGACTTTGCCGTTTGAGATGTGTAACTATATTACTTTGTATTAAATAATTTTGTCTAAACCTTGTGCAATAATTTAAAATATCTCAATAAAGATTATTATTATTATTATTATTATTATTATTATCATTATTATTATTATTATTATTATTATTATTATTATTATTATTATTATTATTATTATTATTATTATTATTATTGTATGTCCAGCACATCCTAACCTAAACATTCGAGGACACGCGACTATGTAAACAAAATAGTGACGATATTACTTTTTACAAAACTTCCGGTTTTGAAAAAGTATTACAGTAGCCTGTAGAAGTTTCTTTGAAAAAAAGTGATGATATTGAAAAGGTTAATGTCCAAAAAAAATTGCTTAATTTTTGAAAACATCTGAAAAATATTGAAAAAATTGAAATGATACTCAGGATAGTAGAGAGACAGAAGATGTAACTGATGGCAAAGATTCTGCGTCTGCTATATTAATTAACAGTGAAAAAAAGGAGGAAATTCCATTGAACCAGAACACCGAATGCGAAAAATGCCAGCACTATATTAATAAATTAACCTATAAGTGATTAGTGAATTAGCATGTTTCAATCAAAAGAAATGCCAAAGTTGTAAAGATTATTACTTGATCGATATTTTTAATCAGTGAGAAAGACTCTGGAAATATCGTTAATGTTATAAACAGTGAGAATAGTGAAATATTAACAGCTAAAGCATTTGTTAAGCAATCTCAATGTCGACAAAAAAGGGCTTAAAAAAAAGTTAAACAAAACAAAACAATTTGTAAAATTATAAAGAATTATAAAGAAGATTAATATATAGTAACCATAACCAATAGTAAGTAGTTTTAAGTTATTTTAGGACCAGCCCACTCATTTGGTATTTTACGATAAAAAGATTTTTTTTATGTAAAAGGAATTTTTGTCGATAATAATTATAATAATAACACTAATAATAATTAATATTATTAATCATTTAAGTTTCTAACAATATACTAATTTAAATAAAATACAGAATTGAGTGGTAGTAGATTTTACGGAAGATATAATCTGCGAGTAATTTTGTATCTCTTAAGCTTTTGCAGATGGAATGATTTTAATGTTATGCAAAATTGACTGTGGGACAACTCTTTAATATGGAATGATTTGATTATATCAAGAACTCATAATTCCTTTGGTGCATAAATAATACATTATGCAAAAAGTTTTTTTTATTCGGGGGTTTGATTTGGCACGGGCACAGCGCAGCGGAGCGAGTGTCTGTTAAATGTGTGCTTGAAGAAGTTTATCAACGTGTTGCATACTATACTTTTCCTACCACCATTAATTTTTGGGTACATTTTTGCAATTTGGCATGATTATTTTCACAGAGTGACTCGTTACGTGACCATCGGACCGTGAATAATGAAACTGATCTTTTAAATCGATACTTTTCATACGCTTGAAGGCTATCATACATAATTAAATTAACTATTTTAAAGTAGGACATAGCAAAATGTATTTTTCTACTCCTGTCTGTAAGATACCTAATTACGCACCGATCTAGCGTGCGGGAAGCGTCACTTTACCACGTCCGTTTCCTTTCCCACGAATCCGAGCCACTTCGGATATTTCCGGGATTTTACAGCACGGATTTGGGAGCTATCGGATCTTTTCGGAGATATTTCCCACGCTTTGAATTTTGACGTTTGTCAATTCTGACGGCCATGTCAGTGAATGTATTCGCTCCGCTCATGTCGAATAAACTTGTGAGTCAAATGCCGTTTTCCGCACTTGTTGCATTATTTAGAAATGTGGTGTTTTCATGTGAGTTTTAATAATCTTTCTAGTCGCATATGTCGTATATGTAACTTTGCTAAAAAGTTCTAGAAGTGGAGGAGTTAAAACTTCTAATGATAATTTAGCAATTTTTATCGCACGCATCCCGACGAAAGGGTCACACCACACCACACCACTCCCTGGCATCCCCCGAAAATATGGCCACGCGACCGGAAATAATGGCCGAGCGGCATCCTTAGAGCTTCGTTAAAATTATCGTAATTCGAGAACGTCGCTACTGACAATTTGTGAAAATAATGGGCCCTTCTATGGGTAAATGTTTCAAGAGTCAAGCGCGTGTATTTACTAAGCGCTTCGAACCGTTTTAATATCACGTGCCCTCGCTTCCTGTGTTATTCGAAGCTTAAAGTGCAGTTCATATAATCGGCCGAAAATATCTGAGATGAAAATTTTTGGAACGTTCGCTTTTGGTTCGTATTTGAATTAGGTATTAGAGAACTTCCTGGCCACGCGATCTAAAAAATACATCGATTGATTCGTTAATGGTCTCGGGAACAAATTGTAAAAAAAATTCGAATCTATTTTTCAAAACCTAAGACTTTTATACACTATGAGCCATTTGGCAGATTTCTTTTTTTAAGTGCACAAGAAACCTTTAAGAATTCTTGTACAAATTTTACTAATTTCATTCTTATACTGAAGATAAAATCATTAAAAATCACTCGATATCCAATGATTGTGTATGGATTTTGGAGTATGGCAGCAACATCACAATTCAACGCTTCGTCACTGAATGTACAAGATATGGAAAATAATATGGACTAAATTTATCCAGCAAAATGTGCAATACAGGACTTTCGTACATCGTAACACAAATTTCAACTTTCAGTGACATTAAATGGTCAATAAGCTTAAGGGGTATTTGGAGGCATGGAAAAGTATTAGATAAAAAATTTCTGAAGAAAGCTTCGAATCTAAAATTGAAATAAAATATAAGATATGCATATGTCATTTATAATAAGAATATTGGAAATAATAATTTAACAATAAATGGAGTGACACTGGAATAAGCGGAATTAGCTGGGAATATATTTAGATGCTGGCGTAATATTCAATACACATGTCTATAGTAGAATACAAGCAAGCTATTAAAAACTAAATTATTTATAAACAATATAAGTATACCCTTAATGAACAGCTTAAACAAAAACTAATTAGATCCCTGATATATTCGCAAACTGATTATTGTTCTGAAGTTTATTATGACTATTCGCTTCATTAATAAGCAAAAATCACAATGTCTCCAAAAGGAATACATAAAACCATTTCAGGTCCGCTTAAATGAGTCAAGCGTTGATGATCGGATGGTTGATCTGTGTATGATTCTCCTTTGTAATGTAATTAACAATAATATCCCTAACTACGTAATTAGTCTGCTCAGTAAAAGGTCTGCATATCATAGGTAGGTAAAATGTTTCCTTATCTGTAGATTTAAAAAATGTGCAAGTGATAACTATAAGGAAGATGTGGGATGGCTAGTCTAATCTTTTCCTTTTACGTAATATGTGCTATATGTATCAATTAAAAATTCACTTATTTTGGGTTCTGAGTAAACATCTAATCTAGCACCGACCTCGTACAAGTTTAAAAAATATATTTGGGGAAACTATTTTAAGAAAATGGCAACCTTGCGTTTAAATTTTTATTATATAATTACGCTGACGCCATACTTCGTATAGGCCCTGTTAGGACTTTCAAAATTTATTTCTCCTACTAGAAATATAAAAGTTTGATTACCTTTAAATTGAAGCACATACGAAAAAAAATACATTTTCGCCAGAATAGGTAACGTTTAAACACAAAGAGATGTTATAAAATACAGCGACCCAAATTAAATCAAATGTAGGCTACCTGCTACTCAAGCAATTCTTTCATGAAACAAAATAATCTCGGTAGTCGGTTGCAGTCAGAGCCTTTCTTTCTTACTGCAATTGTTTGATCTCTGTTGAAGATAAATGCGCCTTAACAACTTGAGGGCAACTTACAGAATCCCGAGCAAGGTTAACATGACGGCGCTGAGACAAAAATATGTAAAGCGAAGGCGGACCGATGTGATGTTTCGACGAGATAGGGTTTCATAATTCTATGTATTATTTGGGATTTGTTAGATTTTGTTCACTACACTGCAGGTATATATTTTTGCAGTAGAGTGAAACATTTGATGAAATTAATATTACATACCGAATTACCACCATACTGATAATATGTATTATGGCAGGTAAGACAAAACAAAATCACCTTAATCATGGTTTAATATTTTAATTTAATATATTTCCTGTAAATACGTCGGCGCGTAAATTCAGGCCAACGTTATTATTTAACTTCAATATTATTTTCAGCGATAGACTTTCGATGTCCGTCTCCATATTCGCATTATATCGCGGTGAATTACTATTACCGGAAAAATTAACAAATTCCATAGGTATGATAATTATTTTACAATAGTCATCGACTTTAAACCGCATCCCGGATTAAAGGCTTTAAATATAAAGAGGTTTTAAAATTGTGACAATGACAGTCCTTTCACTGAAATTGGGCAACAATTTAATTGAATAACGCCGACGTCCAGTAAATTTTTACTAATTCAGCCTTCGACAAAGTAGGACTTTTTAAAGTTTATTTTTTGTTGACACTCGTCCATTTAAATTACAACGTAACTGACAACACGGTTGATATGTCGCAAATTAAAAATACAATGGAATTAGCGCTGAAACTCTTGGCAATTTTAAGTTTAGATGTTTCATGCTGGTTTAAATCGATGGTTAGTTAAACAAGAAAATTGAACGTTTTGATGTTCCGGTTATCTGAACAATTTGAGGAGCTAGTTGAATCTGAAGTGAGCTTCACATAATAGCGACCAATAACAAAAAAGAGACCACAAAAGTTGTTAATAAAATGCATAGAAATCTGCGATCTACATAAACAAATAATAATTTGAACGGTGAATCAGTTGCCTCATCCATTAAATTTCTTACCTCATCAACAAATTTAATAAACCACTGAGTGACGTGTGAAGCGACCGTCAGAATAGCTTTCGTACCTAAAATCTATCGAACTAAGCCTAAAAAAGATAAAAAAATACTCTGCGAAAGGAATGAGGCAATCTCACAAATCTCCTTCAAAATAAATAAGAACTAAAAGTTCAGATTTTCACGAAATTATATATTATGACATGACAATTGTTTCGACAACACCGTGTCTTTATCAAATGTCATCATTCATCATTTCATCATCATTTGATAAAGACACGGTGTTGTCGAAACAATTGTCATGTAATAATATATATTTTCGTGAAAATCTGAACTTTTAGTTCTTATTTATTTTTATAAATGGATTTTCATCAAGGAAAAGCCACCTCAGTTCAACAAATCTCCTTATTAAGTTTAAAGTGCGGACAAATTTTTAGTTATTTGCCTACTTATTACCAACACATGAACTCGTCGATGCAAATATGCCTCTGAAGCAGCAATAATAACTTGCTGATGATTTATTTCCAGATTATTTCGATGTTCTAGTGACATAATCCCAATCATACTTAATGATATTCATATCTAGTGATAAAGACAGTCACTCTATTTTAAAAATTGCATACGTTCCTTGTGGTACAAAAATGACCTCACTCCGACGATTTTAAATGCTCTTTACAATCTTTCTGCCGATAGTCATCGCTTATTAATTAAATTCGTATCGCATAATTAATAAGAACGCATCTCCACTGATTCTCTCTAGCCCTTTCTAGTTGTCTTCGTCTTTATTACAAATTTAATAATGCAGCACCAGTAAGTCTAGAAATTGTCCGGTTTAATATGACATATGTTGAAATTAAAATTTCAGTTCTTGAATGTAGTGCTGGGTGATTTTTCCTGGCTTTTTGTTCATTTGTGACCCTTCCTCCATCAGATCTGCGACGGAAAACTTTTTCGGTTTCCACATTGCGCCGTTTTGTTTGAGTGTTTCGTATAATATGCAAGAGTTTTGCCGGTGAGCGTATATTATTTTCAGTGCTTTCAGTTTGGTTATTTGTCTCGTCCTATGTTTGACTAAACGTCAACGATTTTCAGCCATTACTCGACGCTGGAAAAATTCAGTATTTAATATCTAAACATTTGGATTCAGCATTTTTTGGACGTACGTAAATTGCTGGTTTCCACCCCTTTGCTGAAGTGCAAGAACTGAATCGGTCGCGACCATAAAGGTTCCTATTATATTCTCTTCCCTCGAAATAACCTCTTCATTAAATTAACCGACTCTTTATTTTTGTTCTTCGGGTTCAAAGACTGCGTAGGTATACCCAATCTTTTCTTATTTTTATTTTATATTGCAATTCTCGGGATTATTTCTGGTCTATGGTCCAGGCTGCGGCAAAATCAGCTGTTGCTATAAACAGTGGCGTCGTGTGTGGCGATATATGTTTTTTGGCTGCCATAAATATATTTTAATCTAGAAGTAATGCATATAATGGATGACACTTCATTTAATCTCGAAAGCATGAAGCCTGATTACCTCTAGGTAATTTACCAGAACATAAAGGCCCCTTAATAATTACAAACCGTCTATACAGTTGATGTATGGTAAACATGTATTTATTTTAGATTATTTAGTTTCATTTAAATAATTTAAAAAAGATACACGTTCAAATTTACAGACCCCTCTGGTAAGATGTATGTGCTGGCACTGGCGATATTAGAGCAGAGGCCTGCGGCAAAAAGCCAAGTTAAAGAAATACCTGTCCATTCGGATCGCACAAAAAGCAAGCACAATACGGGCATTCACAAACTAAAGAATGAACTCTATGCCTACCTGTCGCCCTGATTTGCCAAGTCGAAAATATATTTCACCTCAGTAATCATTGTCAACCATTGAGAAAGACCACGCTTTTGTTAGGATCAAATTCCGCACTTTATGTTTTCGTTATAGGGAAAGATTAAGTATCGAAGATTTCTCTTTTGCGAAATGTATTTTTTCTCGCCTTGGTTTTTTTGAATGTTTTGACAGAAATTGGAAATAAAAAGTGTGAGATTATCTTATTCGTCCCAATTCTATTCTTTAAAAGTTTTTAACACCCTTTTGTTGTTTGCTTCTCACTACGACAATGGAAAATATATCTTTAACCTTATCTCTGTTGAAACATGTTTTGCCTAGGAACGGTCACCAATATCACGTCAACATTTCTGAAAAGGACTTTCAAGAATTTTCGAACGCCTAAGATTATTGATATTAATTGTAGATTCGCGTTACGTATTTGTAATGTTATTTCTACATATGAAGTGCATGGTTAATGTCTGCATGTGTGGTTTCATCGTTATAGTTTTAAGAGCGCTTCGCAAAACATATGTATTTTATATAATTTCAGGCAACGCACCGTTTTAAATAAAAATCATGTTACTAATTTAGAGTTAAAAAAAAAAAACAAAAAATATTTATGGAGGATTATCTATGCTATATGGTATAGAATATTGTATTAGTCTAAATTCCTGGCTTTCAAAAGTTTTATATCGAGGATATGTAATATGTGTAATTTTATTATTTATTTTTAAAATCGCTTTGATCTTTTACAGGTTGTCTTAAAAATGCTAAAAGTACAAAAGTTGTATATTTTTCAAACATTGTTGGATTATTCGGTGCCATTATCAATTTGGTTTTGTTATATAAAGCTCCACATTAAGAGAAAGAGTTGATTTGTAGTCCCAGTATTTGTTGACCTCAAAAGGGCATTTGATGTAGTAAAAGTGGCAATTTTAAAAATACTAAAAAATATTTGTTCCCTTGGGGTGGTTTAGACCATTTTATAAACTTATTTCTATGAAAGATAAGGCTATTTAAAAATGGAACATTACAAAAGTGACATTAAAAGAGTGGAGTTTGGTGTACCACAAGACTCGATCCTTTGACCTCATTTATATTCGCTGTACTTAGCCCAAAAATGACCAGGATCCTCAGATTAATAGTGTATATAATGTTTTGAAAAAATAAAATACTTCTGGCTGAACATAGATTTTGGCCTTGGTTGGAAGCACCGTGTAGATTAAATACATCAAAAAATAATACCAACAATCACTTCACTCCTTCAAGGGAATATGTCAACATAAAGATAAAAATTAATGGGTATAATGCATGAAAAAGTGTTGCGTTATATAAACTTGTATGCCGCAGATATCAATTTAGTTGCACACGTCAGAATTATTAAAGAAATAGATATATTACAAAAAAATCTTAAGAATCCCTTTTCAGTTTCATAGACTGAATCTTTAATGAAACTACCACAGACTACTGTAATATCATTTACACATCTTCTGGATTCCTTCTGCGGCTCCTGACAAATCGCTGACGTTTCGCATACATTAAGGCTGATTTAACCTTTCTTGAGGAAATAAATCGTGTGTGGTCTACACATACGTTGATAAATAAAAAGTAAAAATGAAATGTAATATCTAATAAAAATATCCAAATACGAGAACTTGTGAAATAAAGGTCGATACGGTCCTCTTGCAATAGCATCGAAAATATTTAATCGAAAATCTGTAGATTTAAGATCAATTACTAGGAATGTCTTATTTGTAAAACACCGTAAGGTTTGCTTTGAAATAAGGTAAAATAAGTTCCCCTAGGTGTAGTTAATAGTAGAATCTGAAAGTATTAAATAGTCTTTTGTATAATTTAATTAATATAATTTAATTTATTTATTAATATAAGAAATAACCCCAAGACTAGTTACAAAAGTTCTGAAAAACCTTTTAACATTGAAACTAGTCGACATATGGCTTGAATAGAAAAGTTTTAGGTCTCGTGGTTTGCAATGTATTTTTAATGGTAGTTTTTCAAAAAATAAAATGCACTACCAATCGCAGATAAGAAGAGGGGATGGACCCCCTATATAAAAAAAAAACTAATGAATATTTGTGGTTTTTGTTAATGTTTATTCGGGACAAAGAAAAATAAATTATCAAAATCTTCAGCATTTGTGGTATTCCATGATGTGATGTCGTAATAGAATTCCAAGACTTCACCGTGAGTATACGTCCTCATGGTACAGGTCCTTGATATGCCTTACTATTGGGCAGAGGTGGGCTGCTCTTATGTTCTTTGAGTATTTTAAAAGTATGGGAGTGTAAACCATCTATATACTCAGTCATACAGGAACTGACGATAGCCTGATACAGCAAACGTTTCCTTATTGGAACCGGTACCTCGAGTGCTACAGGTTTTTTTTATAGTAATTAGACCACCAGTTCTTAAAATCAGTAATGTCAGTGTGTCGGATTCGCGTCACAGTAAATGGTCGCCTTTTTCTGGAAGTCTCATATTCTTCTGGAGTGTAAATTTGGTCATGTTTTCTGAAATTCCGTTTTGCAGATGCGAAATCTCGGTCGCAGGTTAGAGACGAATGTTCTCTTACTGCAAAGTAACAATAGGTTTTGTTGAAATTCTTGGTTGCCTGTAATGCTAAGAGAAAAGAACCAATGTTTGGTATCGGTTCTGCCCTGCAGTTCAGGGATTTCATGGGGTATATGATTCAGAAATGTGTACACTTTATTAGGTCCTTTCTTACCTTCACCTTCATGGTAAGTATAAAAATGGCCAGTATTCTCGTTAAGATTGTGTATTTGGAATGCAAATACTCAGAGCTGCCTAAAATAAAATATTTCCTGAACTGGAATATGTGGTAGGGGCATGTTCTGCATATCATCAAAAGCTAGTCCCATTATTTCTGGTCGTTGAGTGCACAAGTTTTGCACTTATTTAATTTTATTATATAATTTCTCTTCCCTCCTTTTATGGGCCATTAGTTCCGCTGCAACTACTCTCTTTGCGTTATCGTTAAGGTTAACATCCTTCAGCTTCGTCCCATGTCTTTCGCACTCCGACTTGTGGCCTCCCAAACATAAAAGCGAAGTTTTCGTTAAAATATTTCAAATAGAATTGGTTATTCAACTAAATTTTCCAGTTTTGGATATTTGGCGACAAACAATGCGTGCATTTTCTTTACATCCAAAGATGCATTAAAGAACGAATGGTTTTAGAAGAATAATGTAAAAATATAAAAGTTTGATTTTCTTTCTTGTTTGTTTTCCGCACCTCTGACGCGATGTCTCTGGATTGTGATATTTGATAAAGACACGGTGTTGTCGAAACAATTGTCATGTCATGTTAGTTCTTATTTATTTTGATATTGCTAAAACTTATTACCTTACCTGCACGCAGGTCCTACAGTCTTTGCATTAACGTGATTCCCCTTTTTAGAAACATATTCCTGACCATGTAAACGTGCTGTCTTTCTTATGTTGTATTTCCAACTAGCGACGTTCCTTTTTTTTTATATTTCCACTACTAGATTCATTACCGCCTTCACTATCACTGGATGGGATAATTTTACTTGAATTTGTTGAAAAATCTCAGATATCAAGCAACTGGCTACTATTTTGTTGTTGAGATAAAAAACATTCTCATTCTACGGGTGCAATCAGCTATGACGGCTATGTACCTAGTACGATTTTCACTCTCAATTGATTAAGAGACAAATTTTAAACAACATGGCTATCTTACATTAAAATGTCAAATTTTGAACTCACTGTTTCGATTTCAATCATACCATAATGTTACCTAAATTTAATGTTTCAAATGAGATTTAAGTTAGGAGAGCGAAATTTAACAAAAGACCATGTTTGTGTCCCAGTTGTATTAAACTTCGCTTACAGTGAGGGTCCACAAATTTAATCTAATTTAATATAAACTGACTATAATTCGATTGTCTTGAATTTTGCTGCTTTCAGATTTATTTTTACCTCTGGCTGGGCCCAATTGCGAGGGTGATTTTTTCAACAGAGCGCGCGTTACTTGTTTAACAAAAGGGATGGCGGCGTATCAGCATCCTGCGTCGGCGTCTTCGACTTAGTGCATGTGTGCGTCTGCAGCTGGATGAGGGTGGAAGGCGGGCGCGTGGCCCGTGAGTTCAGCGACGCGACGGAAAAGCGGTACACCACCCGCAGGTGTGGGGACCACGATTATTTCGGTTCTGCTGTTTGGATTCTGCAAAAGAAAACAGGGCCGGCTACAAATGCACAAAAATCTCTCAATTCCTGACTTAATGAACAATTATCGATGTTTTATAGATTTTTTGAATTTACGTTTCTAGGCGTAACTTTGTATCAGAAGCTGACATGGCAGCATCACGTTGAGAAGTCATCCAAAAGGTGTGCTTTAAATATTTTTGTAAATGTTTGCTTCTCAAAGTACTCTTCTCGTAGCTGATCATTCACTCTTTCTAGAGCATTGCAATTACAGTATTCTGTTTTTCGTGTCGCAAGAATTTTTGACATTAAAAGGCTGGTTTTGAAGATGACGATGACGATGTTAAACCACAGGTTCCATAAAAAAATTACAACAAATAATGAATTCCATTCATACGGTACAATTGTGAACGATACACAACGATTAATAATGTCAGCAGATTTTTTTCGTTAAATAATTGTTGCTTTGGAAATGGACATTGCTTCAGAATTTTCGATACTTTTATGTTGTATCGGACATATCTTTAAAGATAGTGAGATGCGGTTTCACAATAGGGAGCTACATTTTTGCGAAACAAAAAATAACAGTGAAAATGTTGTATTTTAAACTACCCTCTGAATTTTGTTTATTTGTTAACTTAAATACAACCCAATAACGGTTTCGTATGTCGTTTTTGACCGAGACTCCATAATAAGAATTCGAGGTCACGCTGAAAAGTTATTGCAGTACTGCAAAATTCATTTATATCTCCATTACAGTTTATTTTATGAAAAAAATTTAAATGCAAAAGTTGTTTGCATGAAAGTGGTATATGCAAAGATAATAGTCATCAATATGAAATATATCTCATAATAAAATTGTTAACAAATGAAACTTATTAGAAATAAATACTAAACTATAGAAAGTAACTGGAAAGAACCCAACTAATTTCTAGAACAGTTATGGATATTCAAGTAAAATTTGGTTAAAAACTTTACTAATTTTTCACCCAATAAACTTTAGTAACCAATCATCACAATTTAAAAAACACTGAGGAGATGACAAAACGTAGTAAGTTTGGGTAACCTACTGAAAACAAAGTGAGAGTGCATAAATAATCATTTAAACAAATCGAATAGTTTGGAATTCAATTCATCTACATACTTAATAATATATTTTAAGTCAACTTGTGAAGTGTCACGTGCGAGGTGACCATCAGAACTGACAAACGTCAAATACCATAAGAGCCTTTTTGAAATGGATTAGTGTGACCGGAACTAAATTTTGCAAAAAGCTATACAATTAATGGTTAATAGCTTTTCGATAAGTTATTAAATAGGAAAGGTATTTAACATTTTCAAAAAAGCCTCGTATATTAAAAACAATAAGGGTTAGGAAAATTCTGTTTGTGCCACAAAAATGCGCAAACCATAGAAACCATAGAAATATGGTTACAGAGAGAAACATCCTTTTAAATTCAACCAAAGACGGTCCTGTATGTCAGAGAAATCTCTGCGTACGGGTATAAACGTGTGTGTAAATGGCAGGTGGCGAGGACCGTTACACATCATCCAGCGACGTTTTCAGCTAATGCGCCTTTGCACTAATTTTACACATGTGTGCTTGGGGGATGCCTTTTTAAAATAGAAGGAAGGTGTAGCAGCCTCCCCATATTTACCGACCAGATTGATATAGGTGCCACACAAAGGTTTTAAACACAGCTATTTTTGAATCCCTTTGGGGCAACAGTTTTCATTTGCGGACTTTTGTTGGTGCTTTACTGCAGTTCTAGAACCATAATAAATTACACAGTTTTTAAATATTCAGGTGGATCTGCTGCACAGCTCCATTTGGTCCGTTCATATTCAGTTTTTTCATATAATTTATCGAGCTGATATTTGCAAACTACACGATGATTCACAAATAGTAATCAAAACTGAGAGCCCGTAATTTCGAATTTTAGGCGAAGATCTAAAGCTTTTATCTATTATTTTTAATTTTTCCACATATATTGAAAATTAGACACATGGATTTACAAAAATGTTTTCCGCAGCCTAAAGCCTTTACATTTTTTCTAAATAAAATATACTGATTTTGGTAACTCATATTTTTAAATTGGTTTTTTAATTTGCTAGAAATTACTACCTTGTGTATTTTTCCGATACTAGTATGAAAATGCGGTTTAAAATTTCAATGCAAGGCTACCATAACAATTTTGGTGTTCTACCAATAGAGCTATTCCTTCGAGAAATCAACAACAGTAAGACTATCAATAGTATAACAGTAAAAGTATAAAGTAATGTAATTGTTTCTTTTGTAACTGATGCCACAGGCATAGCGGTATTAAATTTTATTAAGTCAATATCATCTCGAACGCACGAACAGTTAATATTAATAAAAAATATTTGGTTTCGCATTTTTTCCGGGATGCTTCGATATTCCTGGAAGTATAGTTAAATTTTAAGCTGTATGGATTTTGCAATCGATTTCTTACTTACAATTGTAAACCCCACTTTAGTCACGAGAATGATTTCGTAGCAGCGGATCGTAGCACAGCGAGTGCTTAATAAACGAGTGAAGTTTATTGCATACTAAATATTTTATTCGTACAATTAATTACTACTTTTGGTACACCCTAATTTAAAGAAATATTAAGATTCATACTGCTTAGGTCTACTAGACTGAAGATTGTAATAAAGTCTTTTTAAAAATTTATCTTCAACACTCGATTTCAAAGAAAATATTCAAATCGTTCGAGATCGTCAAAGAAGTCTGAAAGGAAAATCCAGTAAAAACTACACTACTTAAATTACATTTCAGTGCTTCCATCGCGTTCAATACAATTTGCTGTCCGCACAAATATATCCGAGTGCTCAATATTTAAAAATGGTTTTCGCTTAAATACTTTTGTTTTAAATATCCCAGAGAAAAAAAAGCCAACACCCCAGCTACCCATTTTGACTTATTACTTTTTATCTAAATAATTTTACCGTTGTCCAATAAATTTGGCCTAACGTTTAGAAATAAATTGTCCAAAAATTTAATAAGATTTTCATTTATATAAAGTTGAAATATTATTCAGAAGTTAAGTTTTTTCTAAAGAAAAAGAGACCAATCTTAGTGTCGTTTAATTATGGCGGCTCACATATTTGTTTTAAATGAATATTTGTCAAGACATTATATGACAAAGCATGCAATTTTTAGAAAACGTGAAACTGCATTTCTGATTTTTTAAAAATTTTGTACATTTGTAGAAAACTGTAAAATTAAACAACTTCCTATAAATTTTATTCCATATTTTCAAAAATAATCTATCTTTAAAATATTAAAAAAAAATGTCAATTTTGTTGTCACATATAGTACAACATTGGAAACATTTTCTACATATTCGCAAGGCCCTACATCCGGATTATAACACTGGCTGGTGAAATAAATATTAAACTAATTAACAATTATCATGAGGTTATCGCTGGCGGTATAATTGCAGCGTGTCTGCGGCCATAATCGTGTTTCCCGATTTTTTGAGTGGCAGATGTGTCGTTGAAGGTCTTCGAAGGCGGTAGGCATTTTAACACGTGTGCATATGCTTATCTTTGCACCAAGCACACGTGACGTTACGGGAAGAAGGTGGATCGATTTTAATAGAACAAGAGTTAGCCATGTGCTAGAAACTGTCGCGAAAGCGATTTTCTGGTATTGTCTTTTGTTAAACGCCCTGTAGGGTGGGTTCCTCGTTTCTTGGGGGACGCCAATCTTCGACGAGTGTTTTCCCTGACCAGGTGGTGTAATTTTTTTCTCTCCACTGTTATTGTGTTTGTTTCAGCCAGACGGCGTTCTGTTAACACAAAATTTGTCCTCGGTCACAGTTATTCTCCGGAATCGACCAAATTGTAATCAAAAAAGATTACTAATGGAACAAAATTTTGTCATATTAGTAACAAATTAAATTACTAAAATTTCGAATTTTGAGGACAGTTTCAGGAGAATCTATTAAGCTTAAATTCATAGGTACTTATGCAAATCATAGTACATTATGTAACAAGTTTTATAGACAATAATAGCACTTTAATTTCAACAATTACAAGAAATATTAATTACAAATTACAAATATATATATATATATATATATATATATATATATATATATATATATATATATATATATATATATATATATATATATATATATATATATATATATATATATATATATATATATAAGAAAAGAACAAAAAAGAAAAATCGAAGTTGCCGAAGTATCACCTGGCGACCATCATAATATACATCATAGTGCGATAATAGCTTGTTGAAGGTAACACACATATTGCACAACCTCAGAGGCAGTACAGCGAACCTTCCCAGCAGAAGATCATGATCAACTCCCCTCTTCTCCGCACACTCTCAATGGACTGAGCATGGCAGTTATATATTGGTGACCATACCACCGAGCTATAATCAAGCTTGGATCTAACGTAACAGTTAAATAACAATTTAACCGCAGCTGAGCTACAAAAATGCCTGCAATTTCTTATTACGAAGCCTAAAACTGGCATTGCACTGGAAACCATTTTAGTAATGTGAGGTACCAAGGAGAATGTCTGGTCAAATAAGATCCCCAGATACTTTATTGTGGCAAGTCTAGTAAGGGTAAGTAACATATATTTTGTAATTAAAGAATATAGGAGTTTTTGTACGGTGGTATGAAACTACATTACACATTATGGAGAAATCAAATTTTTGAGAAACTTTCTCAATTAGTAAGTGTAGATCTATTTGGTTAAACGCCTTGTGGAAGTCAATGTATATAACGTCAACTTGACCTTGCTTGTTCAGGTACTCAAAGAAATAAGAAGTTGGTGACAAATGATCGTTTCGCATAAAAACCATGTTGCTGCGTAGATAGTTTATTTCTAATTTGAGTTAAAATAAATGTGTGTAATATAATCTCCAATATTTTGGAAACTGCGGAAGGATCACTTTTTTTGAGAGTAGGATAAACTTTGGCAATTTTCCACGGTTCTGGATAACACTTGTTTTAAGTACCATGTAAAAAAATGAAGGAGCACATAGTGCATGGGAACAGTCTCTCACGATAAAACTATATCTGCCATCAGGACCGGCAGTTATTTTCTTTTTGAGTGTTTTGCTAGCTGATAAGACGTCCTGGATGGTAAGGTTAGGTATGTGACTAGATCGGAATTAACGGACACGGTTTAAGATGAACGTGGATCTGTGTTTTAGTCGGTGTGCAACGGCAAAAATTTTGTTTAGAATGTCGTAAAAAAGTGTTAGAGCCCTGTCGACATCCGAGAACTCCATAACAGTCTGCATGCTGCATCAGCTCATGCATATGAGAATAGTTAGCCTCCCTGAAGTTAAATTAGAGACCTGTGAAAAAGCGGCTCGGAAGGAAACTATTAACGAGACCTAAGCTACCGTTATTTAGGTTAGTTAAAGAGTTGTGGTGTGTAGAATTCAGGGCGCTGAAGTTGACATCTATTCTGGCATTAACAGAAGCTGAAACATTGAAAGAAGGAATATTGAAGTCATCCAAACAACAAGTCCAGCGACGACAAATATTCATAGAAGTTCTCAACTTCGAAACTGGCAGCAGTGGGAGGAATGTAAATCACAAATACATAAAATACAAAATAATTTAAAGAGATCTTACAACCTAAGTAGTCTATGCTTGGAGCGCTGTTGCTGGTGCCAGAGGTATCCAGAAGTGCAGAGTCAAAACTGTTATGAACACGGAGACACCACCGCCCCTGGAGACTCCGGGTAGAGTTCAGAGTCCCGCAAATCTGGTTGAAGCCAGAATTCGGTAACAGCGACGAGATCATGTCTTGAGGACGTTAAGCCACTCTAAAATATGGGTCCTAGTTCTGAAACCCTGAACATTCTGATACCTACAGGTCAGCGATAGTGGGAACTACACGAATGTATGTTAGAATCAGATTGTTTTCTCCATTTGAGCGACGATGTTGCAGTTCTTTAATGTCTCGAAAATGCTTAAGTCACTTCAAGTAGTTTGTAGCTATTAGGGTTTGGTTTATCGACAGAAATAACGTAAAGAACACTTTGGTCAGCAGTTTGCAGTTTGTCTACATTTTTGGAAAACAACACAGATATATTCACTGACTGACGTGTGACTAAAATATATAAATGGAATAGGGACTAGAGAAAAAAAATCTGATCGTTTAGTCAATTTGGTTCGCTGTTAAGTGCGGAGAAAATTCCAGAATAACTGCAAATGTAAACTTACCCATGGTTGAACGCTATTGAAAGTAAGTCTTCTAGTTTCTTCAAAACATTAGAACAGCCGGATTAGTTCTGTAATGTAAAAGTTAAATCGAGTTGACTTTTGTGGTGAAGAAGATATTTTTAAAATATCCAACCGTCGAATAGCAATTCCGCCGGAACGTGAGAATTTGGCTGACGCATACGGAATTTATGGGAAAATATCGGATCCCCGTAACTGATTTCCCTAAAAATCCGGTTTTATCGCAGTCGGGATCTCGATAAAATATTTCCGACCCCGGGCGCCCCTAAAAAAATCTCTGTCGATTTTATTTTACGAACAACGACTCGAAAATGTGCAAGTTACCTGCGAATTGCATAACAAAAGGTAATATATTTACCAACAATCGGTTTACTTGTTCCGGAAGAAGGATTTCGTGGTGCGTTTTTTTGGGTTCCGGTTTCTAGCTGGCCCGTACGAGGATAAAAAGACAATGGTATAGTCCCTTAACGGTTTTTTCCTTAATTCGGTCCTTGTATAACGCTGGGTGAAATAGTTTCGTACTTGCTATGACGTTTTTAAAATACTCGCAATTTATTTATATTTTCTATTCCATAAAGCAAAAACAAAGCGTTAAAAGAAGCAATTAACGACCGTAACTCATTAATCGACAGATCTTCTTAAATTCTTAAAATATCTGTTGATTTTAAGTTTTAGGACATATGTGGAGGTTGGAAACTGTTGAAACTTCTTCTGGTCATTTTAATAATAATAATAATAATAATAATGATAATAAATACATTTATTGCTTTGACAAATATACATATTATTGCACTAAAAAAATATTAGATGGTACCACTTTTAAGACAAACAAATAAATAAAAAAATAATAAAAAAAACGCAGACATCCAGCAGAGGCAGACATTGTTCAAGCCTCAAATTAATGTAAACCAAATTACCCTAAGAACAAGAAAGAATCAAATAAACAAAATTAAATATGTTACTCAGAATAAAGAGAGAAATGGCAGGACAAATGAGAAAGCAGGACGTAAGGGTAAAGAGTAGACTGATTTTTCCATACATAAATTATCGAGTTCCAAGAAGACATTTTTTATACCGGTTTTTAAAAGCTTTGGTTGATATTACACAGACTTACATTATTTATTGTATGTGCGATGCTATAAAAAAATTATCTTTTAAACGTTTCTTTTCGATGTTGAGGTATTCTCAATATAATTTTTTTTCTTAGAGTCAAGATTTTGTTAACAAGATATTCAGGAGATTTATATTCAATTAATTTCAAATAGAATGTAGCACGGAGTAACCTAAACCTATTGCACATGTTAAGCCAACCCGAAATAGACAAGTATCGAGAAATATGATCCTGTCGGCGAAGTCCCTAAATAAGCGCAAACAAAAATTTTGTATTTTCTGGATATGATATATTGGTCAGCAGCGCCTAGGCAGGTTGCGTGCACACCACAGCAATGACTGAACTGTTATGGATTCACAAAGCTGTTTCTTTGTAACAATTGGAAGAAAATATCTATGATTGTATATTAACTTTAAATTCCCATATGCTATTCTCAATTCGTTTGTAATGTGATCCTTGAACCACAGCCTGGAGTCCAAGATCAATACTAAATTTTTCGATGTATCGGAGTATGGTATAGGAGAATCATTAATTTTTATGATCATTTTATTTTTGACATTATGTACCTAGGAGTTATTTCCAAAAACCAACGCCGACGATTTATTTGGATGATCGGATGCAATTTTATAAAAGTTCTTGAAATCAGTGTTAATTTTAGTCTCAAACTGCGTCATTTGAGTGTCGTCAGCATATAGGTATTAATTACAATATTTTAAAGCCTTTATGACTTTGTAATAAAAGGGATTATAAATGGACAGCAAAACTGTATTAGAGTAACATTTAATTTAACATCATCATTGCCTTAGATTTAATATTTTTTATTATTTAAAATATTTCATTATCAGTGGCCAATGTAAAATGTAGCTCTTGATCGACATTTTCTAATCGATTGTTCTCATACAAATTGATTAATTCCTGATCTAGCGCTTTATTATTTTAGACAGAGCTTATAAAAGACTGATTCAGGCTATTTGAATTTTCGCTAAATATTTGCTAGAATATTTTGTTTAGACTAAGTCTTTTTAACTCTGACCACGTGTCCTTCGAATATGAATTTTGAAATTTATGATGCAGATATGCTTTTTTTCGCGGCGTATGGCTGATGTGGTATAATTTCGGAGTTGTTTATAATACTGACAGTAAGCAGGAAGTTTTGTAAGCTTTAACGTTTTTAAACCTCGATTTCTGAATTTTTTGCATCAATTTGATAATTTCCGTTATCCACGGAGCCTACGAATAATTCTTTTTTTTTAAACGTTTCACTCGTTCAAAAAAGTTACTTTATCGTCTATGTTTGTAATATACAATATGTTATTACTATGTTTATTACTTACTGTTTAATATCAAAATTTTAAAATATGATTAATAAAGTATGAGTATTTCAAGATGAACTTTTACAGGAAAATCCACAACGACCTGCATGATGTATGAATAATCAAAAAGGATTTTCAGTACAAAAGCTTGAAATAAAAAACAGTTACGCCCATATTCAGACAGATTTGCGTAATGTCCCTTTTGCGTAATAGCTTATAGTAAATTCATGCTGTTTATGCAAAATGTATGCTTGATTTAAATTTTTCTGACTGCCGACATTCAATCCTCATCAACGAATAATACACATATTTAAAATTCGTAGTTAAGCAAATAGAATATAGAATAAAGACTGGTCACATACAAAAATCACCTTCTTTGTTAATACTCCTAGTATAATAAAACAGATTCATAATTTGTGATCATTCTGTATGTTATTTTTGTTTTCCAACTTGTTTGTTTCCACCAAAGTTGTTAATATTAGCAAAACTTTTTTTCATAAAATCAAATATGACGTGACTATCAGAATTGACAAACGCCAGAATACTATGGCTAAAATATAACGAAACCCTTAACTAAAATACAAAGAATGAAAGCGACCGTAAATAACAAAGCTGATATCTTAATGTCACACTTGGGTATAAGTACAAAAATATTTGTATTATTTTTCTAATATTGTGTGTATTATATAGATGTTTTTTTCCCTCGGAACATTAATGTGAACTACTATAGCATTATATGTTACGTAATTTTTATTAAGTCGTTAAAGGGAGCGTTAAAAGAGTGTATGCGTTGACTAACCATGATAATGCATGAAAAATAAAACAAAAATGGTTGGCGATTACCTGCAAGCGGTAAACATTTAATTATGGCATAAAACACCTTTCGCTAAGAATTTTTCTAGGCCTTCAGGTTTCGTTTTTATTATAAAAAATAAAAAATCAATATAATATCGTAAGGAACAACGAATTTCAGAATTTCTTTCATTAAATGAAGTCACCGAAAACATTCAGACTGTTTCTGCGTCGCACAAATAAAAATATTTTTCTTATCGACATGTGTTTTTAAATAATCGTCTTTGATTAATGCTCTTTTACCACGCGTCAAATCCCGACACAAACAGATGAATAATTGTCTAGCGAGCACACCTGTGATTAGGGACCATTACATACGGATTTTTCTTGAAAGAAGTTACAGTCTATTTCAAGGTATTGGAAGAATTTACTTTGCACCTAGATATGCACACATCTGCCGCAACGAGAATCAATCCGCATCTGTCGTCGATGACAAGTCACAGAACAAACAGTTTATTCATACTCGCGCAGTGGGTTAAAGACTTAGCCCAGACTGTTGACTGCGTAAGTGACGCGACATCAATATTTGTAAAATTGCAACATCTACGCAAACCTTTACATTTTCGTTCGTTGGTACTTCAAAAGCTGGAGTAGAATCGTAGACAATGAGAAATTAAATTTCGTCACATTATCCTAAAATGATCAAAAATAGTTTTAATGAAAAAAATGGAAAGGAATATGCTTGTCGGTTGAAATTCGATAAGCGCGCTCTCATTGGTCGTGACGTCAGCGCTTGTATTGGGATCTTCCCGTCAGCTAGCGGCAGCTCAAGCATTTTTGTATGTGTAATTTTAGTTATCTCTTTTACTAGATATTAATTATTGTTTTTCGACAAGCAAATCTTTACTGACGTTTTTTTTATGAGATTGTCATTGTGTAGCGCTCTGTAAGTAATAAATATAAACACATCTTTGTTATATGCCGAATATAATATAGATTATAGCGTAGGGTAACGGTAAGTTTCTATTTAATTACTTGGGAAAAAGGCGAAGCAACAAAAAATGTTCAGTGGAGAGTTGGTGACTATGACTAGATAAATGATTAATTTAGTGAAAATAGACAAAAAACTAGTTCAGATTAATTCTATTGTAATCATTGCTTTGAATACTTATCTTAAAAAACTAATGAAAAGGACTGTTGCCTATTTGTGTCAACTAATAAAATATACCTTTGTTAACATTTAAGTAATCATCGCTCAAAATCTTTTTTATACGTAAAAAGTTGCTCTCGCTTCGAGTATTAAGCTAGTCACCATAATTTTTCAAATTTTTACTCGAATGCCTAAGTGACTTTTAAAAAGTTACGCAAAATCCGCTATGATTTTGAAAATGTTAAAATGAAAGTAACAATGGGGTTCAAGGTATAAAGTGATATTGCCTAAGGTTTCTAAATACATGATTTTGGAAAGGTTCATTTTGAAATGTTGAGCTATGACGTATTAAGCGAAAATCTGGTTTTAAATGTGTAAGCCAAAGTCGTATTAATATAACGCATAGGCAGGATGAATTTCGTTTAGATACGTCTAAGGGCTTATATTATGAAATTATTTCGTAATAGTATACTATGCAACAAGTGCGGTAAACGTCATTTTAGTCATGAGTTTATTTGGCACGAGCGGAGCGAGTGCTTAATATACGAAGGACTTAAGAAGTTTTTCTATTACCCTTAGTTTTTGTGTACATTTTTGCAAAACAACAAGAATACATTCAATGACATGACCGCCAGAATTGACAAACGTCAAAATTCAAGCTGTGGGAAATATATCCGAAAACATCCGATTGCTCCCAAACCTATGCGGTAATATCCCGGAAATAACCGAAGTGGCTCGGATCCGTGAGAAACGAAACTGGCGTGGTAAAATGACACTAGATCGGTGAACAATTGAGAATTTTAGAGATAGGAGTGGAAAAATGTTATTTCGTATCAATTAGTAGAAAATCGTCTGTGCTTTATTTGGTGTACTTTTACACCTAAAATGGCTTCTGGTAATAGAGTGAATGCGTGCAGTATAAACTACCCTGTGGTAATTGCGCACTCGATGCTACCTGACATGGGCATTCCCATCCACTTTTATCACACAACAAATCTTGCGTTTTACGACTATAAACATGTTGCCGTTTCGCGACCACGCAATTGACACGTCGATGGTTTCAATGTAGGTCAGATGATTTACAGGACGCTTGACGATGATTCTGCGAAATTTAAGTGCGCATTCGTGATCAAGCTCGGTCAAAAGCCATTAAAAATAATTTGGCTCCGCCATAAAATCCATTATATCGTCGCAAAATAAATTCTCTCTTTGTGGGTACTCTAAAAACTTTACGCACTAGATATTTTTAATTCTAATTGAATTTGATAACGTTTTATGCCAGCTGTCAATTAACTACCGTCAGAACTAAACGATTAATAAGAGGAACAAAAAAATTGAATTCCGGTTACCTAGCGATGAACCGTTCTAATCTCGACTTCGTTGATTTCTGATGCAATTTAAAAATTAGGAAAAGTTGCAAAATTATAGTGACTTTAGTTGTTGACAAAATATAGTTATTGTAAACTCTTCAGCCAAGAGCTCGGAAATCCAAAACCATTTGAGTGACCTTGATTAACCAAAGTCTATAATACATACAATAAGATAATATTTTAAGAAACATAATTTTAATTCATTAAGACCAATAATACCAATATGCGATTGAGCTGGATGAGCTAATATCACGTAACCCTATATCTTATCTCAGAATATACAGGGTGTACGAAAAAATCTAAAATACAAAAGTCATCTGGTTTAAAAGAAGTTTTATTTTATTATATTTTTGCATATAAGGGGCACTCAGTGTTGCCTGGGTAAACACAACTTCATTTTTTTTAATGGAATATCCTGTATATTATTACATTTTTGGATTTTGCTCAAGTTTCTAGGAAAATTTCATATGTAATATTCTAAACCTATGTCTAATGGTTTTTGACATATTTAAGTTTTTATCTCAAGTACATCATTCTGCTCAAGTTTCTAGGAAAATTTCATATATAATATTCTATACCTATGTCTAATGGCTATTGACATAATTAAATTTTTATCTCAAATACGTCATTTGCAGGCGCTAAGAAAAATACCAATTTTTCCTAAAAGGAAATCTTTTAATTTGGGTTAAATACCTTGTTGACAAGAGCCTACTTTAATAGAATTTTTATAACTAATAATACAAAAAGTATAGCCAACTAAGAAGAGACATAAACTTGAAACCCGCAGCAAAATCGTCATATAAGAATATTAATTGGTAAATTTCTCGAAAACTAAACATATACAAACTTTGCTTTCTTTTTAATGGTAAATAAGATACAATTATGAAATTTGGTGGTATGTGAAAAAAAAAAATTTTGGAAGTTTTCCTAACTTAGTATTTAATCTTACTTTTTGAACACCCTGTATTATTAGTTATCAATGTATTAAACCCAAATTAGAAAATAAAGATTTCCTTTTAGGAAAAATTAGTATGACAAATGACATATTTGAGATAAATACTTAAATATGTCAAAAAGCATTAGACATAGGTATAGAACATTATATATTAAATTTTCCTAGAAATTTTAGTAGAATACAAAAATTTAATAATATACTGGATGCAAAATGTATATGCAAAAATATAATAAAATAAAACTTCTTTGCAAACCAGATGACTTGTATTTAAGATTTTTTCGTACACCCTGTATATTCTGACCACCACGTACCATATAATTAACATATTGAAGATGGCAAAATTATCAAAAATATTATTAAGAATTAATAACAATAGGAGAACGGTTAAATATTACTAATACTCTACATCGAAAACCTCCTCCACTTATCAAAATATAATAATCAACACAGTTTAATAAAAAACTTAAAATTTCCAATCCGTCTGAGAGTACCACTCATTGACTATACCTAGCATTCATTAAAAATTTTCTTACAGATTCCATGTTGTAGGCAAAGGTTAAGACATTACTGAGTATCTGCTATGTTCACTATGGAAATGCAGCTATTGGAAGCTATTGGAAGCATCATGTTTCAGAAACATTGTATAATATGGCGTAGTTCTTTTATACATTTATATACCCAATTTCCCCGATTTATCACAGAAACAAAATGATAAATTTCATATAATATAATACAGAAAATGAGATTTGTCCGCACCATGAAATTATTAGCGACACAGAATTATGGAAACACCCACAATGTCACAAAAAAATGAAACACATTCTGCATGGACCGAACGAAAACAGTACAGCGGTCTCTAAGTTGAGGCAAGTACGCAGTAGCGTATCTTACTATTAAATATTTGGCTGAATGAAGCTAATTATTCTTTTCATTAAACAAATATTTATTATTTTTGAAGACATATTGTTTGTTGCCAAAAGAACATGTTCATTTAATTTAACAATTTGTATGTTTCACCTTTATTTCATTCATTACCTCAAATAATTATGAGCCTGATTTTACTAAATATGTATTTAATTGATGTAACAGTATGACAAAATAAAATTATTGGGTTGAATAAACAGGCATATTGGCGTAGTTTTGTAGCATAAGCAAAAGAAGGTTTATTTTAAGGAAACGTTGCTAACTAAATTAATTTTGTTCTGTTAATCAATCTTTCCGTTCCGTACTCTTTCTACCATATTATGTTAAAAATAAAATGTATCGTAAAATGTGTTTATCGCCGTTTGCATGTCCATTGTTCCTGAATCGCAAGATTATTACTAATTCATTCTCACGTACAGCTGGGAATATGTGGACAGGTGACGTGTGTCCCCCGTAGGACCAGCACTATGAGCAGCGAGAATGTGTGTTGTCGTATTATAGAGTATATGCGGTCCAGCTACCTCTGATATTGTTCTTTCTTATAACGGATTTTCCCAGCGCGGGACACCGTTTCACCGACCGATTATTAAATTAAGTATATCCAAAAATATTGTAGCTTTCTACGATATAGAGCCTGGAGAAAATAAACTTTTAATCATTGCCGAATAAAACTTTTCATTGTCTGTGATTTTTTTACATTACGCAAGTAAAATACAGGAATTAGTGTGGCCCAGAGAGAATTATAAATATTATATTAGTTTTCCAATATACTAGTTTTGGGCAAAATAATCATTGGTTTTACGTAAGCAAAGGTAAGGATCAGTTTATAAAAGGTTTTTTTAAAGATTTATCATAAACTGAATACGAATGATTATGTAAACCTATTTCTACATATTGCAAGTATAAAAAAACTTCATTTAATAAACATCTTTCCGAGTAGGTTGACTGATGGCTGTTGTAAGTGACAAATTTTGTTCTCAAAGTTTCAAAAAATTAACGCATCGTTTAAAACATACTACAAAATAAATTAAATTTAACATAAAACAAATACAAAAATAAAATGGCGATAACTGATAGTTTTGGAGAGAAACACTTTCTGACAGATACTTTATCCTTTTTTTTTTTTTCATAAGTCTACGAAAATAAACTTATTCACTACGAGAACGGTTACACTGTTATTCTTGGATATCAATGTGATTGTGGGAACGCAGAATAAATTTCCATATTTCAAATATTTTTTTAAATTATTTTCTTTGTTATTGCTAAATAATAAAGAAAAATATTTCAAAAATATGGAGAAATTTCAGTTTGACGTGGAATCAACCAGCCCAGCAGTATTAAAAATGACACAATAATACTTTAAAGCAAAAAAACAATTTCTTTCGGGCGTTTCTTCTTTAGTGTTTTTTCACTTTATTATCTACCAATGAATGTTTCGATTTGTTGGTTTAAAAAATCAAAATACCATATAAACGAAAAACGGTGACATTTTTGAATCTCGCAATCTAACGAAGACAGCGAATGGGTATTTTTTTTATTAATCAGTAAACCTTTCTTTCACAATGATGGTAGCGTTCCGTGTTCGTATCGTACTGCTATCGATTCTTTACTTCTATAAATCATATCCTTCGAGAAATATGTGAGGTTGTCGCACAATGTTTACCTCGATAAACGTTTGTGAAGCGCCGACTATTCTTCGTTCGAATTGAGGATAGTTTTTCGGACTTACACAATAGTGTTGACGTTATTTTTTCGATTCAAACAAAAATTACCTGCTATACGACTCGGGGCATGTGCCATACCAACAGATGCACACACCATCCCCTAACCTATTGAGAAAAATCCATCCTATTGCACCGATATTATGAGTGAGCTTTCTTTCTGCGTCTATGGGCAAAGAATCAGTGACTCTCAACAGTTTTGACTTGAAAATTGTTGGCAAGCGATCACCGAAAATTAGAAGTTTGTTGTGGTCGAGTTCATAACACAGACTATAGTCGTGTGTTGACTACATTCATCACTTCTTTCGGCAAATGCAGTACCGATTCGTACACTACAGTAGCCGCTTGATTAGCAGCAAAAAGTTTAAATGAACCATTTCTCTTTGAAATCTTAGTTTTAATGTTACTGTTAATAAGTCTATAAATCAAGCTTATACAAGTATCTAATGCTTCTTGTCTAATAAAATAAATTTAATTTCAATGTTATGTTACTCAACTCAAGTCATTAATCGAAAACATGTAATGTTCCAGTTAATTATTTTTCTACAAATGTTATAGAGAAGTAGGATCGTGCAAAACGTCAATTGCCAAAACAAGTTAACTAGTTTTTTGTATTTTTAGTTTGCATTCATTGTTAAACTTTTTATATGATTGAAACAGAAATGATATCCGCTTCCTAAAGATTCTTAATAAGTAAAAAATGTTCATATTTATGAAATTTTCCAACCTAGTGTAGTTTCTTTGAAATTTTTCTTACGCATTTGCTTTCTAAAAACTGATTTAAAACCTCTGATTTCGAAATGAAAACAAAGTTGGCAAAATCTACACACAGGTAAGTTATCGACAGATGCGGAATTTATTCGTCGGTAGCACAGCTTTCACATCAAAATGTACATAAAATATGACCTTTTTATATATTTTTTAAAGAATTTCTTCATTTTATTTAACTCATATTGGACCAACATTATGAGCATTCTCTAACTGATTAGTTCGATTGATGAAGTTTTCCTTCAAAAGAAAAACTAATATTACAAATCTTGGCCAAAGTAACTTAAATTAACTAAAATGTTTCAAATTTTAAACCACGGTAGAAGCAAGAACCTATACGTATCAATAAAGCATCGAGAATACATTACGGCGATATTGATTTCCAATTTTCTCATAGAAGCGTTTTCTTCTCTCCTCTAACCAGTTCATTTAGTTAAATTCTAAGAATTTCAAGATTTTCGTTATCGAAGGATACACAAACTATCGAAATTGTATTTGCCTTTTTTCAAATATTTCTGATAAACTGTGGTCCTGTTTGAAGTGCACTTATTAAACAAATTTTCGACATCGTTTTCCCTTATCGCAGGCTTTAGAGTGGATGCGTTACTTGTTATGTGGATCGGTTCGCAGATAATACTTCTAAGGGGATGAGCCATATTTATAGATCTCCAAGCTAAATATAGAGAGATAAATTGGAAGTAAGGGTGAGTCAAGTGTGTTTTTAAGCTGATAATGTAGGCAGACAGATATAAAATATGAGTCGTGCTCTTCTCGACAAGCCGACACTAAAGTTATGTTTGACCTGAAATGATAATTAAATATATATCCGGAAAAGAAGTGTCGAATCTGTGTCTTTTAGACCATTTTGCAGTGACATTTGTTATTATTGTTTTAAATCGTCCAGACCTAACACGTCGCCATGTCCATAGCATGTCATATCTATATAAAAACAAAAATGAAACGGCATTTCATTTTCTTCAAATGTTATGACCCGTCAGACGCTATTTAACAAGTTAAATTCGATAATTATACATTACTGGTCAGTCATATGTGAAGTGGAACGTTATTGTTCCAAACCAGTTCAACTCGGGGCAACTTGTAATTGGTGTTCTATTGTTTTGGTTAGTTTATCAAAATTTATTACGTTGACCACGCATTACATTTCGTGAAATATGATCGCATGCATTGTTCAAAAATACCTAATGCAATGCAATGACTAAACAAATGTTACAAATGTGCCTTTTATGAATTGTTCAAATTCAATTAGATTTGAATATCATCAATCGGCTGTTAACGATACGGGGTCACTCAAAAAGTAACTATGCACTTCATTAAGGGGATTTTCCAAAGTACTTGCTAATTCGGACAAGTAGTATGTTAATAAAATAATAAATTATTGTCACTTCCTTTAAGAACAAATAGTCGAATAAAGCTCGCCAAGGTCATAATTATGCTTTAGAAACTGATATATTTTTCTATCGATGAGACTGATTAATAAAACACTGTTAAAGACTTCGTATCAAATGTGTGTAAATATGGTTATAAATCAACATTTATAAAACTATGTATGCTTTTTAAATTAATTTTATTGGGGCGCATTATACACTTAACACTTAAAAGTGGTGGTAATTTCAGCAAAAGGGTGTATCAACGAATTGTAAATTCATCTCAAGATCAAATCAAATAGTTGCGACACTATCATTCATTGCTAAGTTGGAATCTATCCTCACAGATTTAGAACATCAAAATGTAAATTCTAGCTCTTCCGAAAGTCAACTAGAGCTTGGAACTTATGATAAAGGAAGTGCCAGTGTAAAAAATGTCGATTCGAGTGACGAAAGCAATACAAATATTAAGGTGAATCAACACGCCCGACTATGGGGTACTTCCTGTAATGTTAGTCATTTTGACATAAGGGAGCTTATTAGTATTTTGAATAACAGAATTCCTAATCTTCAACAATAAATTTGTTTTTTCAACGATTTTTATATACGTAAATTGTATATCAGAACTACATTATAAAATTTATTTCAAACAGTTTAATTTTATGGGTACGTCGTACAGGATAAAAATGATTTAATTCAAATCGCCACGTTTTCTATTGTTCAAATATAAATGAACTTAAATTGTCATAAATACGAAAAATCACATGATTAGATTTTGATTGATTTAATATACTTATCCAATTTAAGCGAAAGCCTGTGAACTTCATCAAGCCGCCACCATAAGGCCCTTTAACAAATCATTTTTGTCGGCATTATTATTGCATAAAAATAAAAACAGTTCTTTTCGTGATTCTTACAAAATGAAATTGTCAATGCCAAGTTGTTAAAGTCCAATACAACACAGATTGTTTTTAAAAAAAACGTTCACTGACAATTGACAAACGTCAAAATTCAAAGGTGTGGGAAATATCTCCGAAAACATCTGAGCGCTACCAAACCCGCGCGATAAAATGCCGGAATGTGGCTCGGATCCATAGGAAACGAAACTGACGTAGTAAAATGACGCTTTCCGCACGCTTAATCGGTGTCTAATTAGGTATTTTAAAGACAGGAGTAGAAAAAATACGGCTTTTCTAACAGAGTGCTAAAATTCTTACGTCGCATCGTAGTCTACATGACTGCAGTGTTATTTTCTCAGAACCAAGTTTATAAGGCTCCCATAGGGTCCAAAATATAAGCGTTAATTAAAATACGTTTTGCCAATTTTCATAATTCTTATTTTGTCAAAAAGTAAATGACAAAATTTGCAAAAAACGCTGAGGTTTGACACTCCAATTATTTAAGGGGATGGCGTAAGGGTTTCAATCCTGAATAAAATTTTCCCCAGAAACCAAAGCACTAAATATATTTGATTGATTGCTTTCGGTTCTTCGGTGTACGTCGTACTGCCGTTCGTTCTTGAGTAGCTGGAACGGCAACCTGTTCGCTCGTCCTGACTTAGCATACGTGACTTTTGGCGGTCATACAAAAGATATCGCTAACATAGTTAAACCAAAATTAGTCCCTTATCATTATAAATTACATTTGCAAATTTTAAGAAAATAGGGCAAAAAATATTAAACATAAATTTTAATAACATTAAGCAGTTTCCTTTAAACAACATTCCGTCTATACCTTGGAAAGAAAGCATATCTGGATATACGAACGTTCTATTTTTTATGACGAATCTACAGCCGAGCGTTGGCGCATGTTTTTTGGACCGCCATCTATATCACCCAAAATCTTTTATCCAGTATATAAGCTATAATTTGCAAGATTGATTTATTGATCGTAATAACCAAAAATTCTTCAAATCTGATACTTTTTGGTGAGTTAGATTTTGACAAACGACTTTTTAATTCAGCCCACTAGTGATGATTTTTATCGACAGAAAGCACGACCCGACTATCGTCCTGCTTCCACTCGGCCATCAAGAGAGCGGATGTGATGAATATAAGGCTTTACAAAAATATTTTCGACGTTGGCATCTCGCTGAATAAAATCTCTGCGAACGCGCGCGCCAAATCCCACCTGCTCAACTCAACAATAGTCAGACATCATCCCTACAGCAACCCTCGCGTTATAGGAGTTTCGCCACTACTACAGAATGCGATAGAGGTGCCCAATAAGGGAGAGTGGCGGCACGCGTCCCGAAATGACCGTTAACAGGATGCATCCAGTCGCCTGCACCCGCCGAATGGAACAAACGCACATCTGCACGTGCCTCTTTCTCGGTACATTCAACGTTCGATGCGATTGTTTATGTAATTGTTGAACGATTTGTTTCCTTTGGCACGCGAATGACTTTTCTTTATGTTGCGCGATACAGCGAATGAAGAAACTGCCATAGGTTGACTCAGTTTGTCACAACCATTTATGATTACCTTGTTTATGTATATACTTCTTTTATTTATACACAAAAAAAATCTATACAAAACTTCTCTAAATACAAGAAATAACGTGTGCTTCATTAAAATCTTGGCTGGTAAATTGTTTCCTAATTCTTTTCGCAAATAAAATGAATATAATGCAGTTATTACGAAAAAGAAAACAATAATAAAAAAGGAAAAGATGAGACTAGTATAACATGGCGGAATATCTGACGCAAAAACTATGGTTATCTATATTAAATCATCAAAGTTGGTGAAAACAACTAGCTTACACTTTATGTCAAAATAGTTTTCATTAAGGGAGCTTTCTATTGCTAATTGGTATAGAATTGTTCGAATTCAAGCTTGTAGCAAATCTATAGTTACCATTCTTGCTGTAGAAGGTAACAAACAAGTTCTGGTTTATTTGCCCAGTTTCATGGTTATGTCTATTTCAGTTGTTTTAAAGCTAATTTGGCTAGTTTTTTTTTTTAAGGCTAATTTGGAATGCCCTAAAAAGACACCGTTTACAAACCCTAGTAATACCAGTTTGATCAAATTGTAACATAAAAAGTATTTAATTTTATGCAACAGCAGATATGGGTGCATTTTCGAAGGAATGATGTTTAGCCTTTAAAAGTCGATGGTTTTCAAAAAAATTAGCCCCATAAACTTAATAATACACTACCGGAATGAAGTATTCAGTATATGTACCACACTTAAAAAAATTGACATCTCTTCTTGTATGGGAAACTTCCGAAGTGGCTCGCGATTATCGTTAACGAAGTTTAAGATGACGCTTTGTGCATGATCCGTGAATAAGTGAAAAAGGCTATTTAAAACAACCAAATGCTCCCTAGCTTTCTAAATAAGAAATTTGATTAAACTGTTTAACCGAAAAGAATCGTCCGTTTGTCGATGCCCACCAGATCCTAATGTTTCATCGTCATATTTTAATGATAAGCATTACGTAAACGCAAGCGTGCTACGGTAACCTGACCTATTATCTTCAAAACAAAAATTGCCGACTGCGCTCATTTGCATTTTTGTCAATGTTCCGCAATAATTACCTTTCTCCGACACGCACGTGCGGGTGTGTTCCGTATCTATCGGATATAGATCTCGGCTGTTTCGTTCCACGCCGACTACGAAAACGTATAAAATTTTAGTTTCGGGCAAAATCGAACGCGAACAAGGTTACGCCATGGTGTTGTTCGGTTTTTAAAGAATCCGAATAATTACGAAACCTTTCGAACAATTATTAATCGCCTTGTAAATTTACTACGTAACGCCCTGGGATATTTTCTTACGCTTGCGAATAAGATCCACGTTCGGCGACTTAATCCTTATTACGTTGTGACGGCGTCATCGTTAGAAATGTGCTTTTATTTTTTGTTTTATGGATGCTTGTGAAATTGTAGATCTTTCTCTACAAAATAAATGTTTCAATAAAACATATATAAAGTATATATAAAAGTAGTAGTAAAGTACATAAAAAAATAGTAATAAAGTATATAAAAAATAAACTATATAAAAAACACACAATTAACTTTCGGCATTTGACCTTATTGGTCCGAAGATTAAGATTGCAATTTAAATGTCCCTGTTCGTGTTCTTTTCTGAATATTGTCTTCTACAGCTGACCACTGAAAAAAAAATGCATAAAGCAGATCCACAATTAAAATTAAGTTAATAAAGTCAATGATTTAGTCCAAAGTAGTAACTGTTATACGTACATACTAATACCACATGAAGGATATAATAAAAATAAAAACATTAAATAAATTACTGGTCAAGCAAAATTTTTTGAATTTCATTTAGCAAAGACATGTTCTAAAATATATTAGTGCATAAATAACCTAAAGTAACAGTAACCTAAACACAAGAAATAATATTTTCTTCGAATTATATGGTACAGAAAGGAACAAATTTTAATCCGAGTATAATATTGATTGCACCTTGAAGTCTTACACCTTGAAGTCCGACACCTTATTTGTTGACTTTTTAGAAGGATGAACACCATACCGTTCTAAATGGTTATAATTTTCTTTTTCATATACACCTTATTTAACTTGGAATGGTACAAGGTCGGCTAATTTGATAGGAGCTACTAAATACAAATATGTCTAGATGCTCTTTGAACATAGAACTGTTATTAAAGAATTTCTAGAATTTCAAGCATTCTGTAACATATGTATCTAAAATCGCGTTCACTAATCTAATCTAAATGTGTGTAAGTCGATGTCTGGCTTTCTTAATTTTGTTTACACAATCTACATGTTACTCCAATTGTGATTTTGTTTATCTTTTATATTTATCCTGCTACGTTCCATATCTCACTGAAATGTAGCAAAAAAAAACCTACTATTTGGTGCATATATGTCAAGTTGTAGTCCTGGACATCGCCTTGAAAAGTATAGGCTTGGTTGGTTTAGTTGAGTCAATCTATTCTTTAGTTGGGGTGGAGAAGTTTTAGACATATAATTACTTACCTACACATTTTATTCAAAAGATAAAACTGAAGACAGTAATCAACCAAAGTAACCGCTTAGGCAAATGATTTCTATTTTCATTACTATTTCGACAATTGTTTTGGAAAAATACGCACATAAGAGTTTTTCTGTCGTTGATTGTTAAAAATATTTCTATTAATCAGTCAGAGATCTTTGATTATACCTCTTCTATGCCATTTTCATAGTCATCCGCGTTTCGATGCAGTTGAAGAACTGATCCCTGCCGCACATACCTCGAAATCAGAAACTTGTTAAAGTGAAGTGCTAAAATTTGGAAACATGTATTTGCTCTAATAACAAAATCATAGGCGTTCGAGAAATCACTGAATCAAAGAGAGACTAGGCCGCCATGATGCTGTTAAATTTGCGTTTTAAAACTTATAAACTTATTATTATAAATATTTTTATTTGAACATTTTAAACATATGTAGTTGCATTCGATATAATTTTACGATATCACACCATCAACATAATTATTTAACCAGATCGCATAGTAAAAAGCATTTGGTTTGCCGTCATTTTTACCCTATTGAGTGCCGTTAAACGTTCAGGTGCTGCATACAGAAAAGGTATAACCTGCTTCTATTGAACATTTACAATAAGCGATTCGTTATATGTAACATATAAAGGAACCGAGGAAACGTTTGTCACCGGGACGTCTTTCTGACATTTTTAAAATGTTCTTAAGGGCGAAATTCCGACCATATTCCGACATGCGAGTGCCTTGCCATTCAACAGTTTAAAATGTGCCCATTCACAACGTCTTCGCCGAAACCTCGGGTTGAGCAAATCGTAAATTATGACGTTGGACAGAAGTCTCGCCTTGCTGTGGTATAACCACCGACCGCGTTCTAAATTTTTATTTTGACCATACAGTTTCCGTTGTTTTGATGTTTTTGTTTATTTACGAAAGATGTTTTTGAATTTGAATACAACAGCAATGGTTATAGTTGATGCCGACCGTGCACACACATTTTTTTATTAATCCAAATTTATTGAAATTATATTTATATAGGGTGGGTCAGGTTTTTCGTGGCCCAACATTTGATAGAATACCGTATTTTATTTAATTTAATTATTTTTTTATAGTATTGAATAAATTTGGTATAAATTAATTTGATTGTTATCTGCTATAGAACTTCTCCACACATTATTAACATTATATTTGTTATACTTTAGATAATAACATAATAATAATAACAAAAATAATAATAATAAGTTAAAATGAGATAATCCATAAAAAAATCAGTCAAAGAAAAGCAGTGAAGCCAAAAGCAACGTGAAAAGAGAAGTCTTTAGAACCTTAAAAAATTTGAAATATATATAATAAAATATAATTATTGTAATATGTATATGGATTATTAATATTAGTATTACATATAATTATAATAATTTTTTTTAGAAAAATGGGCCAAGGTTTAGTGAATGAAAAAGCTGGAACCAATTATTATCCAGTTGATATTTTTCACTTTGTATAAACGGCCAAAGTGATTAAAATCAAAAATACGTTCATAATTTGGTCCTGACATTCACGTCAATGACTTCTAGTAACCCGCGGCGCATTACAGGGTTCGAATGAAAGGGTCATTTCCGGAGAAACCAAGTTTCACTTAAGGAAATCTTTAAATTTGGGCCACCTGGCCGGGCCGCCGCTTTTTACACTCACCCAACAACAAACCTTATTATAGCAACTATACCCGAACATGTTTTATTAATTTCTAAAAAGATCTTATTAGCATATTCACTGAGCGTGGTTGAATTGACGGCAAGCAAACGCCCCAGATTTACTTTTTTGTAAAAAGATATTGATATTATATGTCTCTAAATAGCAGACTTTTTGTCAGTTTCCTGTTTTTTGAACTTTTGCTATGAAAGACGAATTGTATACTTTTTGCTCCAAACACGTCTTTTTCAAATTGAATGCGATTGTAAAAGGTACCAGTGCTATATCGAAATACTCTTATACGGATATATTCTCTACTTATATTACTTACGCAAGAATCTGATTAATTGACATTAAATCTAGTTAACACCCGCATCTTTCCTATATTTTAAATTAAGTAATGAACTCCTTATATGATGTATTAACACACAGTGCGCGATTATTCTTCAAATTCACTTACCCGTTAACAATCCCGAGTATGAGGTAATAGAGGTTAATGAGATAGGAGGTGTATAACCATGAAAATCTAAAAATAACACGCGGAATTACATTTCAAAATGGAATTATGCCACCGTCGTCGCTAAATTGCCTTTCCTTCCGAGAAAATCTCTAAGCTGCTCATGATCAGTCAATTTAGAGTTTACGTATAGATAATTAATAACCATGGCGAACAACAAACCTATCGGTTACATGCATGGTCGATGTGCCTTTTAGTTATACCTATCGTAACGAATGTGTAAGTATCTACGCGCTATCGAATTACCTGCTAGCCGCAATTTAAAATTATAATTTGCCGTAATCATATTGTTTTGATAAACTAATATGTGTCGAGCGCCGTTCTGAAGCACCAGAGGCTCAAAAAAATCGCTAATTGTTGCAATTTATCATTCTGTGTTTATATTAGGTCGCCAACTCTCACTTTTTGTGTATTCGGTTCAGAGCGCAGTCAATAATTATACGGAACGGCGATTGCATAAGGAGATTAAGATTATCATGTTTAAAGCAATCAAACAACGAACAGCCGCTGTCAGAGCTGCTCAGCTCTGCTTGATAAAATTGTTTCTCTTTAAGGGCGCTTAAAAATATTTTTTCTTATAAATTCCACAGCCATTTTAAAACGAACCCCTTATACTATATATCTTCAAGGTTCTTCTGAAAATACTTTCAACTGAGCGAGTTTGATATTACTGAAGTATTTTTAAGAAAATAATTTCATTATCTAAACATTTGCCCGCAAGGGGATGGTGTTAAAGTTCTAATAAAAAAATAGCTTGTTATCATAATTTCTCTATATTTTCTTATCAAATTAAGTCCATATAGTTTAAATAGCAAAGGGGATTTCTTCGTACTAAATATTTTAAAGAAAATGTACCTGTGGCATCTGTAAGACTGCATATTTTTTTAAGGTACTCACAACTCCTCCAAAAATAATCAATTTCAAAATTCCAATTCAATTTATTTATTCACAATCTTGATTATTATTGTTTTCTGTCTAAAATTAATTTTTGACTATTTTTTTATTAAAGTGAAGTCAAATCCGATGTGAACGTATGGACATAACACGAAGTGGAGAGCAGCTAAAACCATCAACAAGGAACAATATTTTTGTCGGTAAAAATCAAAAAAGCAGCGGGCACTCTCAAAAAAAACTGATAGATATCTAAAAAATGTACTAAAATCTTGTTTTGCTTATTGCTTCAACATAAAGTCTGAGACTATTTAACAAAAGAGAGAGAAGAGAGAAGTACTATTACGGATTTTTTTTAAAAATAAATTGTAAACGAATTCTTTAAGGGAGTACATAAAATCAACTATACTAATGTCTACGAAGTGCTCTTAAGCATTACTTTTCTAGAGTGTGAAAGTGTGAAAATCATGGCTAACTGACACCGGTTTTTGAAGTGGAAAATTGAAAAGTACTTTTAATGACAACAGATTCGTATCACTACTACCTAAAAGTAACTAGAAAAAATTAAAAAAAAAAAAAATTTAAACCTTGTCAATTACGATTGTTTTATATGCCATTTTAAGATCATACAAATTTTAATTATTGAAATTTCAAAAATAATGATAAAAAAGATTTTGTAAGGGCCATTTATTTTTTAGTATCAGCTTAAAACAACAGCATTAATAAATCTCAGTATTCGAAAGGTATAATGTAGGTAAACAAAATTAAAATATAAATTAGCGAGCGAATTTGAAAGTCGAATATTCTCTTCTCCATGGCAAACTTGGTTTTACAAAGAAAGCAGTATGCCGATGTCAATTAATTTAGCGGGGCACAAACGATATTTAAAAACCCTGTATTGAAGGACAAAGTTGGTATCGTTGAGTTCTAAGTACTACTGAATAAGAATTTGTGGCGAATTATTTTTTTTAAATCCCTTGTAGTTCTTCTCTCTTCTGTTTTTTTTTAAATAGTCTTAGTTGGCCATGCCTTTAAGTTGAAGCAATAAGCAAAACAAGATTCTAGGGCATTTTTCAGAGATTTATCCAACAAAAAAAATCGAACCATGAACAAAGATTTCATAAGGGTGTACAGTACTTAAGGGGGACACACTGTATATTAAGAATATTTGGAAACTATTATTGGAAAAATGTATATTCATTTACTGTGACCCACCTTGGTCGCGCATAGGCACAGTATATATTTACCCGAGGAGATTAGTCGAAACCTTGTGGAAGTAAATACTTAACGCAATGGAAGTCCAAAATATCTCATTTAATCAGCTTTACTGGTGTTGAAAATGGTTTTACTTGATAAACGTTAAAATACCATTATGGTCTTGAATTTCGGGTATTTCTAACATGTGTCTGTTGCTACAAAGCTGAAAGCCGCTGCCAGACTTATGTGGTGACATTGCTGTTTCTTTTGTGATGTACAATATCACTAATCACCTACAACTAATACGTGTGAAAATAAGTACACAAATAAAACTAACAGACAAGTAAAAAAAGTACGTCAAAGCACGGAAGCTTCCTCACACCTGTATTGCGCCGCCTATTCACAAATAAATCGTTTTCTGACCTCCAACGCTTGAAGCCTCCGCCCGAAACTCAATACCCAAAGAAAACATTTCGATCATATTTACAAGCACATTAAAACCCTTTCTTTCTTGTAAGAAAACACTTGCGCCCAGCGGTGTTCTTAACATGCCGTCGGCAACCCATTAAAGGAATGCTCGAGTGTTGGTCGAGGAAGGTCGTGAAAGCTCCGAAAATCTCATCCTGCCGATGAATCAAGTCGACGATGCGCGATCACGCACGCACAGCGAAACAAAAACACTTACTCTCAGCGCCTACTATACACACGCTTGCATACGTGATTAAATCTATGGACTTTTTGTCGTGCTCAAGATTCATCTTTTACTCACCTGGATGGAATGCTTTTATTATTTAAAGTGCTACGCTCTTCGAAAGCAAAGATTACCTTTTCAGGGTTTCCTTAGACTTTATACCGGGAATTTTCTGATGCCAAGAAATTTTCGTGTATCAAACTCCCTCTATATGGACATTGCAAAATCATTAATCAAGAATAATCAGTTTTTCCTTGTACATAGTAATAGAAAGAAATTATTAAAATATGTAGAACGAAAACGTACTTTGTGTATATCATACGCGTCAAATATTATGGGTCTGTGGGGTATCTCAAGAGAGATAAAGCTGGACCTAAAGTTTAAAGAAACGAAAGCGGTGCTAGCTTCGGAGATGATACTACAACGAGCATGACGTCATCGAGTCATCGAATAACTGTTTTTATTATTTATCATTCATGTATACGAAATTGCTTTGTATAGTATAAAATTGAAAAAACATAGTTTTTGTTCTCTGGTATTCGATATTTGAAGAGTACCTATGTAAGTAAGAGGTAGCTAAAAGTGAACCTCATAAGATTTTCATCATATCATAAGTTATCTTGTCTAATGATTGGTGATTTTACAGCATACCAACCGTTACTGTAACATTAAGAGAAACATATCGTTCTTTAAACATTTTGTGATTGATTTATTAAGCAATATAAATAAGAAAATAATTGTTTACATATTCTCCACCGACCTTGTCAGAAAAGTGATTTTACTTGACTAACACTAGATATTACTTTTTTTTTCAAAGAAACTTCCATAGGATACTGTAATACTTTTTACAAAACTGAGCAAGTTCGACTCAGCAAAAACCGACGCAGGAGCAGCAGAAGTTTTGTAAAAAGTATTGAAATTGAAATTTCTTCTATTTTGTCCCCATCCGAGTTCGATACCCTTCCAAACATGATTCCAAAGCTTTAAATCTTCATTTATCTACTACCTAAAATCACATTCAAAAATTTGAAAAACTAACGTCAACACTAGGAAAACCATCAAACTCTTCTCAAGTGCCAAACACTGTAATAAATTTATCATCGCTCCATCTCGGAAACGGAAAAATTAGTTCTTTCAAAAGGTTCCAACTTCGTCCTTGCCCCACTATCCCAAAAGAGGAAATCATTTCAAATGTCGAGTGTATCCTAAACAAACTGCCATCTCAAACAGCTGAAATTCGATTTGAAACTGCAAAAATCCTTAAAAAATCAAAACCTCCTAAATCCAATATTGCAAAGCCTGAACGCATCGCCCTAAAACCTCTAAAATTCAATCCAGACATCATAATCCTAAAAGCAGATAAAGGATATGCTACGGTAGCCATGGACACAAATGAATATCAGAAAAAGATTCAAAATATTGTTACAGACGGATCATATCGTCAACTTAAAAAAGATCCTACGTCATCTATGAATCGCAACCTTAAATAAGGCTTAAGGCTTCTTCTCTATCAGACTCAGTGAAAAAATCTGTTACCCCTCATGACTCACCAACCAGGATTACCCCTTCGACCTATTGTCAGCACCATTGGTTCTCCAACATATTCTCCAACAAAATATCTAACTTCCTTATTACTAAAACTTAAACTAACCCCTTACAGGGAAAACTGACAGTTTCGTACTTAATTCCTTTCACTTCATTGAACAATTAAAAAGCATTACATCAGATACACAAGATATTCTAGTTAGTTTCAACGTAAAATCCCTCTTTTCCAAAATTCATATTCCTGAAACTCTCGACATCATTTCAGATATATTAAAGCCCGAGAATCTGGAACCAAACCTCCTCAATTTAATTGAAAAATGCTTGTCGCGAACACATTTTTCTTATAACGGTCAAATTTTTGAACAAACGTCGGGAACAGCTATGCGTTCTCCACTATCACCAGTCATCGCGAATATATCTATCGAAACCTTTGAGAAGAAAGCTTTCGACTCCTTTCATCTAAAACCAAAATTATGAAAAGGCTACGTCGATGATACTTTTGTTATTTGGTCCCATGGTCAATAGACCCTAGTAGATTTTCTTAGATATTGAAACTCTATACACCCTAACATACGTTTTACCATTAATTTGGAAACTAATAATAACCTTCCTTTCTTAGATATTCTTATCAATAAACCTAACATTGGGTCATTGTGTTTACAGAAAACCTACGCACACAGACCGATACCTTAATGCATGTTCACATCACCATCCGGCCCAAAAATCATCGGTTATCAACTCTCTTGTTTACAGAGCTGTAAAACTATCTCAGCCCGAGTCACTGAAAACAGAATTAAAACACCTTACCTCTGCTCTTCTCTCTAATAATTTCCACATTAAAGATATTAAACGTTCCATAAAAAATTACACTTCACCACAGCCTTCCAATAGCAGTGAGGCCGAAAGCAATCCTATACTTGCCATTGTGGTCCTTCCTTACATTCAAAACATCACTGACCAGATATCAAAAGTTCTAAAGAAGTATAACGTCAAAACCAGATTTACCACTTGTCCAAAAATTTGTCAACATCTTCGGTCAGTTAAAACATGCATATGCGGCAAAGAATACATTGAACAGACCGGACGAAAAATATCAACTAGACTCATAGAACACGAAAGAGCCTTACGACTAAGACAAAAATCAGTTCTTCTACGAACGGAAAATTCCAGAGTATATAGAAATCAGCATTCAATCATCCTAACAAACTTAACCGCGACTCAGGTCTCTACCTGTCACCAATATCGGAATCAGTCATCCAGGACGGTGTTTATGCCCCTCATTTAGCTCCGCCCCCCTCAAACAATAAGGAGGTACAGAGTAAAATACGAGCCAGTTTCAGTCAAGCTCTGAAGAAGCCAACAGGATGATTGCCGAAACGTGAGCAAGTTCGACTCAGCAAAAACCGATGCAGGAGGAATCCAGAAGTTTTGTAAAAAGTCTTACAGTAGCCTGTGGAAGTTTCTTTGAAAAATTAATAATAGTATTTATTTTTAATTATTAAGTTGTAAAAAATGTCGTTTAGATTTAAATTTAAAAAATATTGGTTATTAGGGCACCCCTGAAATTAACACTTTTTATGCAAGTTTAGGTTCAACCAGCGCCTGACTAACGCCTGGCAAACATATTACCTTAAAATCAATCAAAGAATTACTTTCCGAAATCGGGCGACGTATTAAAGAAAACATCTACACAAAGAAAATAAGTTTAGCAAAGAGCTTTAAAAACTAACAAATCTACCAAAAACAAATCCAGAAGTTTTGCAAAGAGTACTAGATATTATAGCAAAACACATAGTCTGTTCATTGTTACTTGTTGATGCTAAAAATAGTTTTTATTACAAATTTATATTTTACTTGTGACTAAAGAAGTTTTTCAAAGGGCCCATTCTTTCTCCGACCCTTAGTTACTATATACTTACTACTTTTATCTAGTGTTGGGTATTTGGTTCAGCAATTTAAAAATACAATTTTTTTTCAATCCCCAACAAAATATAGCACTATTATTATTAGTTTGTTTGTTAAGTTGATTATATTATTAATTTATTAATTTATATTATTATTATATTTTCATATATTTATAATTTACGTAAGTTACATTTATATTTTATTATTTTATTTTAAACATTTTATTATACAATTTTGATAAACTTCGTTTTAGACACGAGTTTCATTTAGCACGAGATGAATCCTATAATTTGTCTACGATCATCAGGTTTTGCGTACATTTTTGCAAATCAGCGTGAATACACTCACTATCGCGAATTTTCCGAAGCGAAGCTGACGTCTTAAAGTGGCCAATTACATAATCCTGTAGTATAGGGTGTCTAATTCTTTTTCTTTATACCTTAGTTTTCCTTTACGTCATCAGAAGCAGGTTTATTTTATTTTATTCAAATCGTTGGCGGGTACCAAATATAGGTTGGATGCACTAACCTTTAGAATATATTCTCTGCACTGACCGTTTAGTTATCAAAGCAGATGTATCGGTCAATAATGAGTCGGTTAGTTATCGATCAGGTATCTACACCCCATTGTGGCTCCCGCAGTGATTGCATCTGCCAAATAGCGCCGGTTGGCCCACCACCTCGGCGATCTGATAACTTCGTGGGTGGATGAACTTTTTTAGTAAATTACGATTGATCAAGCGATGTTGATAGTATGGTAAATAATTTAAAAATCTAGATTGGGGTATTTAGGAAAATACGGAACCACACTGTGGAAAGTTCTAACATCCAATTTTGAGGCAATCAATCAATATCACAATTTAAATAAATTTTTTCTACTCCCGTCTGTAAAATACCTAATTCTCCACCGATCTAGCGTGCGGGAAGCGTCACTTTACCACGTCAGTTTCGTTTCCCATGAACCCGAGCCACTTCGGATATTTCCGGGATTTGACCGTACGGGGAGCAATCGGATGTTTTCGGAGATATTTCCCACGCTTTGAATTTTGACGTTTGTCAATTCTGACGGTCATATCATGTATACGTGTTGTTTTGCGAAAATGTACCCAAAAACTAACAGTCGTAGAAAAAGTATAGTATGCAACACGTTCTGTAAACTTTTTAACGCACTCGTTTATTAAATACATGCATTTTTGGTTAAGGCGTAATAAACATTTAGATTTCAATATTAGCAAATGTTCTTAATTTCAGCCAAAAGTGGTAGCACATCTAGAATAAAAATTTGATATCAGGAAATTATGCAAATTATGTGCAAAGGCTTCCTTCAGTTTTAGTTATTTTTGTTCTAGGAATATTTTAGCTATTGGTGGCAAATTGTCAGGTTCATTAACTGGGCGTAAGGACATTCGGTTCTTCCGCAAAAGTGTCCCAACTTCGCACTTCATTTTGTGTGGCTAGACATCTGACAGAAACGCCAACACAGGCAGCAGAATTTGAGGTTATAGTAGTGTATAATGCATCAAGTTTTATAAACGACACGTTAGTAGGAAGAGGTTTATAAACGTGTTGCAAAGAATTTTTCTATGATCGACCCGGAGTGATGTAATAACCGTCAGAACTAGCAAATGTTAAAACACCGCCCCTGTTTTAAATATCTATCTAAAAAACTGTCTGGCGATAGCGCGTAATGAAACTGATCAGTGCCTAATTGTGACAATAATTTTTTACATTATATTCTGATAAAAACTCTAAATGGAAACAGTATATGGCAAGTACTGTGAAGTAATTGTTTATAAAATGAGCGATACATAGTGGCTCCTTATTCAATGGGATTATGTGATTAACTTTTTAGCCATTGAAGATACAAGGTGGGTTAAATGAGATAAGTCGTTTAAGATTCCGATTTTTAATTGTTTTTTTTTTCGAAAACGAGTATCAATAAACATGAAGTACTAATTATGAAATTAGATCAATTTTGCTTGCAAAATCTAAAAAAAGAGTGTTTAATGCTCTAAACAAAAAAATTGTAAAGCAAAGAATCTTATTGTGAACCCTGTAACCATTTATACAACTTTTTTGTAAAATTAGAACTTAATATGCTAGGAAGAATCTAATAATTGAATTTTGGTAGCATAGAGCATCTGAATTCACAAATTTATCCCACTTCACCGACTCTGTAATCCCATTAAAAAAGTGGCCACCCTGTATATAAATAACAGCACATTCCTGAATATCAGCCACCCAGTTAGTGTTATTACTCCAATAAGTTAAAACAAAATCATTGAGAAAAACTTTTCTTGGCTACCTGCGAGTTAAGAGCTTTAGGAAAACGATACCTTATGATAACAATATTGCGACAAACGACAATAAAAATCGACATGCACGGCGCTAACTCGTAACATTTACATATATTTATTGCATATTAAATTGATTTAAATCACGAACAGGATTCAGGATATTAGATCGACTAAGTGTCAAGTTCAATACATCCCGTAGAAAGGCGTCACCTGTTTTATTAAAACACACATTGCGACTTTTACTGTGAATGTAAATGTGGGAACCTGTGTATGGTGCGACGAAAAAAATGAATTTAAATATGTAATGTTAAAATAACAGTACAAATTACGAAACATTTTGCATAATAATGATTTTATGATGATTATATTTTAATTTGTATGATGTCTCAAGACAAAAACAATTTTTTACGCGCGGAACACATTTATACGGTTTATTTTGCAGAATTTAACTATTAAATTGTTATATCAAATAGCACATCTACAAATCATTATGGAAAGTGTTCTCCACAAACCAAAATAACGAATGAAGTATACGCCAGCCGATAAGCATTTTTTTCCCGTTGCTCAATTTTTAAAACAAATTTTTGGTGTACTTCAGCTACGTAGCGAAAGTAATATTAAGTAAAAACAACAAACGTGCCATTGAAACAATACAACATTCTCGTCCATATGAAATTATTAATCTTACAATATCATTTCATTCATAAAACTTCATCTAAAAACTTAAGACACGTAATATTTATTTGATTCGAATAGAAAGAATTTAACGGTGCAATACAGATTCTTAACTCACGACCTTTTTGTTTGTTGCTACCAGTGAAAACTCGACTTGTAATTATACTCCTAAGTGATTATGAATTATGTAATGCTCTAACACGTTGCAATTGATCAAATTTATCTTAATGCTGTAAAGTAAAATTCATACAATAATGAAACTGAACAATAATTTTGGCAACATAATACCCATTCGTTGAGTCAATGAAAAAATGAATTGTACATTAATAAGCAACCTTCTTGATAAATATCAATAACGGTTCGAAATGCTTAAGAGTAGACGTGTTAAAAATATTTTAAATAAACATAGGTATGCCCAGAGACCGTTTAGATAAAACCGAAATGAAAACATTTAACAAATAAAAGGTATAATGCACACAATACTATCGCACGATAACATTTTATTGCACCGTTGTGTCTGAGAAACTTGTTTCTCTATTTGTGCATAATACCTAACGTCCAGGCGATTTTGATTGGACTGGATTATCGCGATGAATGTGTTCATTTATATAAATTGAAAATCGTCAAACTTAACAGTTTTCATCAGTTGTTGTTTTAATTACCACACAATTACCGAAATTCATTCGATTTACTGATTATTCTTCATCGTGAACTCACTCTGCATCATAAGTTTTACTGACTATACAAAACTCAGTAAATTATGTAAAGCATATGCATCTTTTGGTTTTTAAAATAAAAAGTTTATGTTTTAAAAAATAATGAGAAACTTGATAGATTTTCCTTTATTAAGATAATGAAAAATATTGATTTAAATGGCGTTCTAAAAAGGATTATATATTTGTATTTAAATTAAATTGAATTTTTTTTTTATTTAAAAAAATTAAAAACCGCGTTTGCAAGGGTCCAAGAATCATTCAAGTCAAGATCCAGTGCTATTAATCTTTATTCATGGTAATTTTCAAATAAACAGGGTGTTTCACCTATTGTGCAGGGTGTTCCTGATATTCTGTGCTATATAAGAAATGGATTAAGTATCCTAAATTTGCAGATATTGACTTTATATTTAAGCAGAATAGTAAAAGTTCTTAACCACATCTAAAGAGTAGAAGTTGAGTGTAATCAAATATCACCAAAATTATTCAAATAATCGGCAAAATGTTAGAACCAGGACACGCGGAATATCCGGGGCTATAACTTTTATTTCAGGCTTTTTTTTTTATTATATAACGGGTTTTTCAAATATGGACAAAAATCTAAAAGACCGTGGAAGTTTGTACTTTTTCTTACTTAGTTTTGTACTTTTGTACTTTTACTTTTTTTATTAGGCTTAAATTGAAATTCGCAAAAAATTTGGCGAATTGGTTTAAACAGTATTATAGGCAGCGAAAAGAGCTACAATTTTTATATTTACGGTTTTCGTCACATATTACGATGTACTGCATGGTTTCAAAATTATCTTGAAAACCATTTGCGCTATTGCAAAAATTCATGAACCAGAAAACGTAGGAGATCCAGGGCTACCACTAGCATTTTTTCCATAATATACCGGGTGTGTCTTTAATGGGTAAAAATTGTTGTTTAAGTAGATAAATTATTAACTGTAAATGAAAAACTATGAAACATAGCATAACTTGGTTTAAACAGTATCGTAAGTTATGTTTCAGGTTTATGTCTATCATACAGAGTGCGCGAGATATTAAAAAAATAACATTGGAAATCGCTATTATTTGTACAAACTTTTATATTTATCAAAGTTTGACTTTGAAATTTGGCGAGACGTGTATTATTTAATTGCCAATATCAACCTTATTGATATTTTTGAAAAAAGCACATTCATTTTGTTTTTTATATACTTTGTTTCTTTTGTCGATTAAACAATTAATTCATTATTTGAAAATGCTTGATTACAAACTAAGGCGACTTACCGTCTAGAAATAATAATAATAGTTAATTAGAATATTATTTGATAAACGCTATTTTAGTGGCCAGTTTGATTTGGCACGAGTGTTTAATAAATGTGTTGGCTAATAGATATATATAGTTTACTTTTTTCTACGACCATTACGCAAATGATGAAAGTTTTTCATATGAATTAGGAAACCTCGAAGAAAGTTTATTTTATGATCCAAGAATTTTAAATCTGGATTCTCAACAGCAATCTCGACGGAGAGGCTGTAAAGTAAAACAAAAGAAATTGAGTTTCTGTAATATATCAAGTAATTATATTGCATATAAAATGTTATAACCTTAACCCTGTGCGTTAACCACCAAACTGTTTAGTAGTGCAGTAAATATTATAAAACCATTTCGTTATATATGGAGAGTAAAACTTCAATGATTAACACTAACTCGAAGAATACTGACAAAATTAAAAGATATTAAATGAACAAGAAACAGGTGTGAATATTTTACTACTTAAAGCTAGGTAAGTTTCCAGAGAACGCTCCAATGCAAAACCAAAAGGCGTCGAGTTATATTTGTTTCCTGCCGACTAATAACAACCGTATGCAAAATAAATAATACAAATAGACAGATAAATATAAACTTCAGAGATACGCCGCCGTTGGTCACACCTTTACCAGTTCGGCCAGCTTGTAACTTAGCATAAAATGCGAAAATCAATTCAGTAAAATTGATTTTGCTTTGACGTTAATAACACGTACTGGTAGATACTGACGACGATTTACAAATAAAAAATTATGACTTCAAAATGGAGACGTTCACTAAATGGCACTTAATATAAAACGAACGTTGAGGCCGGTATGCCACACAAAAGAAATAATAATGTCGCTTTCGCAATGAGTACATTTTTTTATCATTTACCATACATTGAAAATTAAATGCGCCATAAGTACAAATATCGCGCGGTGAATCTAAATCCATTTTTCATTTGAGAAATTGAATATCCCATTGAATGTCGTTTTCAATGCGCTTAAATTTTATTAACGTGATTGCATGATCCCGATAATGAATGTAATAAATAGGTGGCTATAAATACACCTTCTGTGTAGTGCAGTGAAACAGAATGCAGAAAGTTAATTTCATGAGAACGAAGCGAATTTCTACAAAAAAACTAATTGCATAACATTTGCGCAACTTAGTTTATTAATACATTTTCAACATATTTGCTGATCTTGATTTATATTCCATATTACTGTTTAGCAGGCAAAACATCTCTTTGAACATGATAATACACCAGAAATTAGCAACTATGCCCCACTTTAATGATCATTCTATATAGTTTCCAAGATTGCAATTACTCAATATTGATAACAATTTCAAGGATAAAAAAACAATACGGTACCGCCTGGGTTAATATGATTAACGAAAATGTTAATAAAATATCAATTCGTAATTGTTTATAACGTAGTAGTAGAAAAAGAGAATCACACAAAAATGTAATTAATTTATGATTCAAACAATTTATTCTGGTGATTAACAAGTTCGGCTTTTTTGCACTATGTGCTTTGTTTTTAAACATGATTGTGGGGTTTTGTGAGTAGTGATTACAGTGTTAATGGACGACCGACGAATAATGCTGATTTTATTGTGCTAAAGATCACCATACAATTAACAAACGATATTATGTATTATGTATATTATGTGGTAAAAATTATACAAAACTACAAATTTTGATTTAAATGTGTGTAATAGAATATCATGCAACAAGTGCGGTAAACGGCATTTGACTCACGAGTTTATTTGGCACGAGCGGAGCGAGTGCTTAATAAACGAGTGAGATTAAGAGTTTACCAAACGTGTTGCATACTGTACTTTTTTTACGAATGTCACGAAAAAATCACAATTTAACAAAGTATCATTCAAACAAAATATTTACTAGTTGCCATTAAACCTATTCGTTTATCGTTGGATCGGTTCTGCTATTGTTGTCTCTTTTTAACTGTATACGTTAGACAGATAGAGAAGTATTATTGGATGTATTATTTAAACAATGGAATTAACACAATTTTAAAACGTTGTTTATTAAACTTTTACAATTGGTTATTTAGTAGTTTATTTAAAGAAAAAACTGTAATTGGAAGAAAAATCATTCAAGGATAGAGCTTTTCGGAATATTTTTTTAAGATCGTGTAAGAAAAAGCAGGTCCTTCCTTCAATTTTTTTTTGTACTGATGAGACATGTGTATTTGAAAATCATAGAACTGGTCTTGGCAAGATATTAATATAAAAACTGTAAAAACCACTAAACTTCGTGCGAACAGTATATATAATATCTGTGGGAAACTTAAATTATAAATGTCACTTTACTTACCGACTAGTCCACTAGATTTTAATTGTAGCTTATAGCATGTAATATTTAAATTGTCTGATATATTGCGTAATATTTTTCTGTATATTAGTTTTTGGGTACATTATGCCAAACAATACGAATGCATTTACTGACATGACCGTCAGAGTTGACAATCGCCAAAATTCAAAGTGGGAAACGAAACTGACGTGGTAAAGTGACGCTTCCCGCACGCTAGATCGGTGTGTAATTAGGTATTTTACAGACGGGAGTAAAATAGTGTATTATGCAACAAGTGTGGTAAACGGCATTTGACTCACGAGTTTATTTGACACGAGCGGAGCGAGCGTTTACCGAACGTGTTGCATACTATACTTTTTCTACGACCGTTGGTTTTGGGTACATTTTCGTAAAACAACACCAATACATTCACTGACATGACCATCAGAATTGACAAACGCCAAAATTCAAAGCGTGGTAAATATCTCCGAAAACATCCGCTTGCTCCCAAATCCGTGAGGTAAAATCACGGAAATGTTCGAAGTGGCTCGGATTCATGGGAAACGAAACTGACGTGGTAAAGTGACGCTTCCCGCACGCTAGATCGGTGGGTAATTAGGTATTTTACAGATGGGAATAGAAAAAATAAATAGTTGCATTGCAATAATCTTATACAATCAGAACATAGGCGAACCAAAAAAAGTTAAAAACAAATGAACAAATCTTCATCGTATGCCCCAAATCACTATATTGGACATTTTTCATAAAGAACTGGACAAACAGAAAATGGGAAACTACAAGAGATACGGGGTCAACAAGCCAAGTCGTTTGAAAAATAAAAGAGGCTATTTAAAACGGCAAAATTTCAATATAGTGCCAATAACAAAATTTTAAATTGATGATGATTTAAGAAAAATTTAAGATCGAGGCTCGGCAGGATGAAGCTTAATTCTTCCTAATGCCCAATTCTTAAACGTGAGACTCATCGACATTTGGATTGTCCTGTATCTACCGCCGAATAGAAAAGATGATGAGTATTAACCAGGGTCACTAAGTATCAGCTATACCCTAATAATAACTCAGATAACAGGCAATTAGATTTTGCGATTAAGTTGCAGATTGGTAACCCGTTGAAATAAATTAATACTTTAAGCCTCCTTTCTCACATTAAAATATTTAGATTTATTAATTTCACAGTATGGAATTACCTGGTCCAAGTACCTGCAGCAGTCTACTCGAGGACAATGCAGAGGTATGTAAATCATATGCGGGTTTAGGGTAATGAATCTTCACGTGAACTACGGCCACATTCCCATCGAACGGATGGGATTAGAATGGAATTAGAATTGTAGATCATTTAAAGAGGGTACATTTTTTTGTATTAAAATCACCGCGATGCATTGCGCAAAAAAAACATGGCGTGCTGGGATGATGAACCACCCCACCGTGTTTGGTGCTTTTAAAAAAAGTTATGAATTATTAAATTACGCGGACTGAAAATAGGCTTAAGGCTGTAAAAGGTTACTTGAAATGTTTATGTCCCTAATTCCGGGGCCGTCAAAGGTTTGCTCATAAACTTTTGTACCCTTGGCGCTTGGCAATGATGCTGGTTTTCGTCACTTTTTGTTTCTGTCTAATAACAATAATAATAATAATAATAATAATAATAATAATAATAATAATAATAACGAAACCTTTTATATTCGGATAAATTCATAATAAACGTGTATTATTACAAAATTTGTGTGACAGCTTTTATGTACATTTCGCTATGGCTTCACTCTCCACTCTTTGCTCTATAATTTGTATTTTGCGTTTGATTCGCAAAATATTATTTCCTTTGTGAGTATAAACTAAAACAATTATCATAGGTCAGATCAACAATTTATTCTGGTGGTTAACAAGTTCGGCTTTTTCACACTACTTTGTTTTTAAACATGGTTGTGGAGTTTTGTGAGGAGTGATTACAGTGTTAGTACTGATTTTATTGTGCTAAATATTACCGTACAATTAACAAAGGGTATTATGTATTATGAATATCATGTAGTAAAAATGATGTAAAATTGCAAATTTTGATTTAAATGTTTGTAAAAAATATAGTTGCAATGCAACAATCTTATACGATTAAAACATAGACACACCATAAAAAAGTTGCAGCTTTTATTTACATTTCGCTATGGCTTCACTACACTCTTTGCTCTATAGTTTGTACTTTGCGTTTGATTCACAAAATCATTATTTCCTTTGTGAGTATAAACAGTTTTTTGGCTCAAAACTAACAAATTTGCTCTACTCAACTTTGTGTTCTGTGGGATGATGTTAAATACCCAGGATGTTAAGTACAGAAAACTTTTTTGTCCACATGTCTTTTTACCTCTAGGAACTGGTGCGATACTAGCTTGTCTTAGAATGTAAGACGTTGGGTTTGAAAGTAGACGTTGTTGAGGTATTTTGTAGCATCTTAAGATCGTTTTATAACGAAAATGTTACCTTATATCTGTTACAGTTAACATCCGAAAACCGTCAGTATGCTATATACTTAAGGATTCATTAAGCATCAAATATTATGCATATCTGGGATATTCCGTCAATATTGGTAATAACTAAAAATATTACAAGAAACATACGGAATATTGCAAAACTATTTATTTGTTCAAGAAGAACTTTTTACAGCAACAAGTACTGTTTCTGCAGAATTTAGTACAGTTGCATGTTTCGTAATCTTGTACCAGAAGCAATTGCGGCTGCCTTCCTAAGAGTGTTAAATTACTAACCTAACTACTAAAACTAACCTATATTTATTTAATCCGTTTTCAGCACTGATGCTATAGAGAAATTAAAATTGATCACGAACATAACAAGAAAATATGCAAAATGACTTAATATTTTAGGTGTTAAGCATAATTTCCATTTTTGGTTATTATCTGTAGTAACGAAATATCCCAGATATTATGAATATCTGACTATTTTAGTATTTATGCACAATTCTTAAAATGTATAATTTCAGTAATTCAGGAATTACACACAATGCCTGAAAAATGCAATAACATTAAACTTTTCAACTTATTTCCTGAAACCTTACAACATTAACAAATTCAAGTTTGGGACGCAACTGTTGAATTTGTCTGTTTGTGTTTTTGATCACGAAGAACTCTAAATTTTGACTCATTTGAATAATTAAGCTATCCCATGCTTCTTTCTGGTTATACATTATAGCGATAGGGAGAGTATTTATTTTAGTTATCGAATGTACAGTGAACAGTTTTTTTTTAAGGGAGCACCCTTTTTTAAATTTATTTTGGAATTTTGCGTCTAATTTTACGATTTATTCATATAGTATACTCTATATCTATCTCTTGCTTTTTGTGAGCAAAAGCAAAAATTTCAAATGAACAAGTAAGTAGCTAAAATAGCTAGTCCAATAATTTTTTAACCCAGAGAATTGAAACAAAAGAACCACAGTAAGTAAAATTAAGAGAAGTCTACAGCCAGATCATCCATAAACTAATGACAACAAAAGATTTAACATATTGTTAGAAGTTCCGGATAATCCCCATCGTGCATCGTCTGAAACAGCTTCAGATAATGATATTAGAAAAAGATCAGCGTTGCGTGTATTAAAAGAAGAAATGAATCATCCGTGCAAGATTACTATAGAAGCGGAACAGTACATTATTACAATATTGGAGTAGAAATACTCCCTGATCGATGAGAGAAAATCAGACACAACATAGGACCTTATTTCTTCTATCAAAATTTTGCTGCACCCCGATATTTACAATTTCTTCAAAATGACTTAATTCCAACTCTCGTAATTTCTTCCCCAAATCCAAATCAGTAGAGGATCAACAGAATGATCAGCAAGATCCCCAGATATTACTGTATGTGCACTGTATTTAGATGATTTATTTATTATAATTTATAATTAGATACGAAAATATCCTAAGTAACATTCCGGAAGGGTTTTTAAACCGATTAGAATATTGTCAAGTGGGATTTTCAACACCTAATTAAGTGATTTCTTTGACATGCCCTATAAATTTACTCTCAATTTTACTCGCTGTAGATCTTGTAATCTCTGTTTCACTTAGATGCGCCCTATTTACTTTCTTTACTGACTGAAATGTTATTCTGACAATTCAAAAACTTTACTGTCACTATCTGTTCATTGCAAAGTTAAATGTCTATTTCTTATTCTTATGCTCATACACGAATTATGCGTGAAATTTGACACAGACTTCCAATCATTGGAAAAACAAATGAAAATGAAGAGTTACAGAGAATAGAGTACCAAACAGCAGTGACTTTATAGTGACAATCTCGTATATTTTGGCAAGAATCTTTTAATCGGGCATTTTTGCTGACGTATTTGGCTAAAACGGAAAATCACAATATTTCCTCTCGGGAGAATAGTTTTTATAAACCATTTGCCTAGTTCTTTCCTTACTCACCCAGGCGACGGCATTTAGTTTACGTCAGAATGAGGTGTTCAGGCACAACATCCCATTGCCGTTTTAATGTTAATTCCACTTAAATGTTCACAGTTTCAGCGAATTATGTCATCTAATTGGCTTGTTACGATTTTGCGGCGGTTAACTATTAATTATAGACCAAAAACAAACAATAACATCGGCTACAAGTTGTAATTAACAGCCATATTGCATAGGGTAAGAAAAGATCCAGTGAATACATTTATCAGGCCGCTTGGAATTGACATTTCGTAATTTTTGTATCGTGACTATTTCTTGCGGCTATAGTTACCCTTCGTCGATTTAACAATACACGTCAAAATAAAAACATCACCTTTATTCGATGTAAATATTGGCTGTATCTACTAAAAATCTCCCAAGTAGAACACTGTAGTGATAGAAATATATAATATAATTCTATATTTGCGTAGTTCTTCAATTTAAATTTCGCCACTTGGAATCACTTTTAAAGTGTTGGTTAGTGCTATTTTTGTGTCTCTAAAGGTGCTTGAAACCTTAAAGTTGCACTAACTTCAAATGCAAAGTAATGGCTATAGATGGCTGCAAAGATATTATATCGCTTACAAATTAAAATGAAACAAAAATCTAAAGTATTTTAGTAAGATTTTGAGCTTTTGTGGTACCTTTGAGGTCTTTGATGAATTTTTTATTATTGCATCAAATAACGCGCTCTAGCAGCGTCATTAAAATCTAAACTTATCACAGATAAGATAGCTTTGGTTGAACAATAAATGCTTTTGCATTGCATTATTTGCATGACCTAATTGCTAAGATTCTTACAGACGTTTAGGATTTACAGCTGTTTATTCACAAAAAAAACATCTAAGTACCCCTCACCTCTTTCTTTTAATAAAAAAGCGTTAAACAAAAATCACTCGAATAAAGCTTAGCTCTAAGAATTATTTTTTGGTACTAGGCGGATTGCGGAGAAAAATCATTTTAAAAATTTTACATGGCGGCTACGGGTCTTGTCGAGCATCTTGAAAATCTAAAGATATTTTCCACGATCTTCTTGGACCATTTTAGTAATAAATTTCTTAACGCCGAGTGTCGACGACGAATTGCTTCCTAGATACAATACTACGGGTATTTGGGCACCCTGTACACAATCAATGGAGGTACACTAGCACTGTTAGAAATGGAGTGTGGAGTCTGGGACTTACTAGGAATAGTTATAATCTTTTTCCTGATTATTGCTTGTCCGTATATTCAGTAATTTGTTCATATAACATGTTTGTGCATTTGGACTTAATAGGGATTACATTGGATTTAGGATGCATAATCTGATTATATCAAAATTATTTTAGATACTAAAAGGACTGTTTTTATTGTCCTGCTTCGTAGCACTCGCTGTTCTCTCCTGTGTTTAGTTTTCCATTCAGGCGCGCCAACTGGCCAATCGTCCTTTAAAAAGAATCTTCTGGAATCTGGATTTTTTGGGTGCACATGTATTAGTTCTGCTTGTTCTTCTATTTTAATATACTAGTTATTTTACCTGGCGTCATCATGTGTTTCTATTCCTATGCTAAGTTGCCTCTACTGATTGAGTGAAGCTGTTCAACGAGGGATATCAACATCTTAAGTTGCACACTTAACTATCATTGCCAATAATTCAAATGACCTGTTTAAAATTACTTCCTCCGATTATCCCTCCTTCCAGAACAACTAAAAAATAAATATTTTTTTTTCTTGCATTGGCACTACTTTAAAAAAACTGTGTAGATACAACACTTCTCTGAAAATAATCTATATTACACATGTACGAAATAATTTTGGAACTGTACTTGCAAGCTTTTTCTTTTCGTATAGGTTTGAACATAATAAAATCTACATTTATTTAATGATTTTATGCAGCAGGAATGTTTAAAAGCACTTAAATGAATCATTTCAATGACACAAAATTTACAGATTGTGACTTTTTTTTTGAAAGCGTATAAAGTTTTCCAATGGAATGTGCCTATATTTCGAGTTATGGCAGTATTTGTCAGTAAGCTTTCTGTCGTTTTTATATTTATGTTTGTATTCCTATAATCATTAACAAGTAAACACTAGAATGGAAAATAGAAGAAAAAAGACAAAGTATTATTTAGTATTATTCTCAGGAAAATGTTCCCCATTTTGGTAGTGAGAACTTTATATTTTGAGAAATTTAGAGCAATTAAGTTGTTGAACTGTTCAATTAACGAATTATATCAACAACAAAAAATTAATTCAAATGGTACAAAAAGATTAAAGATTCATCTCGTTCGCTTCGTTGTCGTCAGTCTCTTCTTCTTCTTGTTCTTTTTCATATCAGAATTACTCTTTTGATAAGGCACCTCACGTCCGTCTGTCATTCAGCGCTCTGTTACCGCTGTTCGTTTTCTCATGGCGCTACGTCTCCCACAATACATTTTTTTTACGTGGCAAAGACTTTGGGATTACAGCTTCAAATCCAACAGCTGCTTGGAATTTAAAAATCAACTTTTACTATCAAAAAGTGTATGAATCCTTCAAATTTCATGAGTTTCACTCAGAAATCGAAAAAGTTGGATAACTGTAAAAAACTAGCTTTAGTAAATTATCAAAAAACGAACTTCTGAGTAACCCCTGGATATTGTAATAATTATAACTGCGGGGTTAACTATAGACCACACTTAAAGCAGAAACAGAAATACATGCAAATAACTTATTAGGTAGCACACGATCTGAAGGATTTTTTTTGATTAAGTTATTAATAAATTCTTCTCCAGCTTTATGACTAAATAACACACACAAATTCCGCGAACGTAATGAATAATCCGCAACTCCACCGCCTCCTGTGTAATTGTAAAAAGTCTATTATCATAAATTATGAATGACCTGATATACATATATAGCGCCATACGCCCAAACGCACCATAATTGCATCGCTTTGTTTGGGGATTATGGTAGCTATACGCTGTGAACTTTTGGCATGAGTACATTCTACAGGTTTTGACCTTAATTTCAAGTCAAAAATTTTAATTATAGGCTAAAAATAATTAATTCTTTGTATTTATTGTCGCATTTTTGATTTTATTTTTGGATGGTATGGGGCTTACCCGCAGAGAGGTGGTATTTCCGAAAATCTGCTCTACTTTATAACCAAAATCAAAGCTATCTTCACAAATGACCAGCAAATTTTTAGGTATATAATTATAAGCTTAACTAAGTTACCATTGATTTTTATACCAATCAAAGATTACTGAAAGATTTGCTTTCTTTTAACAATTTATAGTTCATTAGGAATTGACACAAACGATTAAGATAAAAAACCTAAACAAATTTTAAACAATTATAGAGTTAATATTAAAATAAACTCATTGCTATTACTCTACTCTATTATTAACGAGCTCTTGGCACCGAGTTTTTGAAATTTCACATTACTGGCAGTTCTACCTGCGGTTAAAGAGGCTTTAAATTGCACATAAGTTTAATTCAAAGGTAGGGTTAGATGAAAAAGTCTTTACGAATTGTATGTGTGTGTGTGAGTTAAAAATAAATAAAAAGAATGTGCAAAGTTATTTGTACGAGCTTATCCAGTCTGTAGGAAAACTTTGAAAGCGATAAATTACGATTAATAATCATTTTAACAACTACACCTTTCTTCCAACATTTCTAAATCACAATTCAACAGCCTGGCCTTTTTTTTATGACTTTACTGCAATTTGCCTTTTTTTCTCGTACGTATCTGACTCATTAACCGAGGGAAGGTGTGAAAATACGTGGAACTACATTCCCCTATTCGAGCTGCAAACTCAGTTTGTATTTGTAAACTTCTTGTAGCAAACCTTTTTCTTTCCTTCAAAGTTAAATTTTGTGATACACTAACAAATGTACTTTGTGCTGGATTTTTTCAAATCTGTTTAATACAGAACTCGGGCCTTTTACTTGTTAGGGTCCCCAATTAACGTATTTTAATTTGCAAAATATTTTGGTTACATTTAAATCAATTTCATGGTCCTTACGGCTTGCTAGGTAGCAAAATCTATTGATATTTGTAAATTCTGAAAAATTGAAACTTCAAATGATGACAAGTAATTTTGAACTACGGGTAAAGAGGTAAAGATGAAAAACGCACCTGTACTGAACCTGAAAGTAACGAACGTTACCTATTTGCGGAGAGACGCGAGAAGCAGGTGAACCAAGGCTTTTAAAGTGACCGTGGCTTACCTGCACTTGTACAAAACAAAAATACAAACACAAAACGCATAAGTGAACTTGAACTTGAGATGCTTTAAACCGAGGGAATATTTCAGCTGCCAGTCTCTCCTTTTGAAAACGTCAGCCATTTTCGTATTTAAATAACTTTCTTCAGTGGCAGCTCGTTAGGGTTGTTTCACTGGATGGCACTGGCATTAAAAAAATGTCACATGAATACCGAACAGAGTTTAAGAGTGTTTACAAAAGGGACAATAAAACAATTTGCAAAAATTTAAAATGCGGCCAGTTTTTAAGATAACTGGCAGTTGCTCTTTTACTCCACGAGGCGAATTTCTGTTTAATGTCCTCAATTAAACATGGTATTTTTATTTCATTATGTAACAAATTAGTAGAAGTGAAAGTTCATGAACATGTTGCTACAATTATTTTTTAAATTTTTGCAAAACAACATGATAAATCACTTGTGACGTGTGACGAGACCACTAGAACGGACAAACGTCAAACGACCATCAATATTAATAGTGATTATGATTGAAAGGAGAATACACTTGCTTTTCGCAACTTGTATTACTGCATGGTAGCCAAAACGACCAGCTTTATTTCTACGCGTGTATACGTATGTTCACCGTCATGTTAGTTTTCGTAGTTCCAAGAATTGTCGGCCAATACCCGACGGCCGCTCATTCGCCAAGAAAGCTTAAAATTCGTCCGGTTTTAAGAAAGTAGCAATCGGCCGACAGTCGTTCGACAAAAGTCTTTCGGAGAATAACAAAATACAATCAGCCTGTGATGAATAGGTCTCGGCTGTGAACACTTTACTCTTTAAAATTGTAAGTGAAAGTGAAATCAAAGCGCATTCAATCAAAGTCATTTGTAAATGCTGAAATTGATATTCCTTAATTGAAAATAAATAATAATAAACGCCGTATGAGATAATAACGGGTACTACTTGGTGCAAGAAACTTTTATCGGCGATTCATTAATCATGCAGTTTTTATTTGCGGGCCCAACTTATGGCATATTTGAGCATGCCTCTAATTATTAAGCGTACCGTAACAACAATATTTCCGTTTACATGCAGAAATCAAATCTGCCTTTTCCATCAAACGAATGATTAAACAAAATATTTGGATTAGTTAAACAATTTTCGTTCTATTAACTCGAGCATTGCGGTCTTTTTGATTTTCAAAGCAGTGCGGAACGAAATTGATATAAATGACTAGCTTTATATGTTATTCTTTATAACTTTTTGTTTTTGCAAGCTAGTTTCCCTGTTATTTGTTCGTGTTTATGGCAAATATCTTTTAGCTTAAAGCAGTTTAAAGTGTTTTTTTAAATATTTTATATAAGTGTATGTCCATCTGTCAGACACCAAGCTCCCAGCAGAGAGTTGTATGTGCGAACCTTCCATAGTTATAAAGTGCCTTTAACACTTCATTTTTCAATATCTGCATTGAATTACAAAGAGAACAAGTTATGTAGTAATTTATAATATATACAAAATATTTTGTGCATTTTCGCAGACTTAACAATTACGAAAGCGCAAAACAAATTAGATTTTTCAATTTATCATAAACCTTCACATACGGACACAGTCATACATAACAGCTCAAATCACCCTTATACACACAAAATGGCTGCAATGGCTGCATTTCACTCTTTTATACGCCACTCTCAACACAAAATTACAACAAAGAACTTGATATCATTAAACAAATTGCACTAAACAACGGCTACAATCCGTCCATTATAGATAAAATTATAAATAAAAAAAAAATCCAGAAAACAGCAAACTCTATTTATCCGAAACCTAATACAGAACACGAACAATTTAAAACAATTACATACATAGGAGAACCTAGTGAAAAAGTTTCATAAATTTGTCAAAATGTGGTTTAAAAATAGCTTTCAGAACTAACAACACAATAGGAATATTTTTAAAAAACAATAAAACGAAATGTCAAAAATCTCAAAAAACAGGTATCTACAGGTTGAAATGCGGATCTTATCCTAAAATTTATTAGACAGGTAGATCCTTCAAGAAACGCATTAACGAACATAATAGAGCGTTTAAAAACAATAGTCTAGATTCTAATTATGATTCACACTTAAACACAGAAAAACACATTTTTGACGACAATTTTGATATTTTACGTACAGCCACAAAAAGTAGAAAATTAAATTTATTGGAAGCGATGGAGATTAACAAAATGAAACATACATATGTTTATTGAACTTAAGTTCTCAAAACAACATTAAATAAGGTTTTATGGTCATTTTTCGGTATATGTAGTAGCAGGTAGTTTGTAAATATTACATTTGATAAAGACACAGTGTTGTCGAAACAATTGTCATGTAAAAATATATAATTTCGGGAAAATCTGGACTTTTAGTTCTTATTTATTTTGATAAATAGATATTCATCAAGTAAAAGCCATCTCAGTGCAATTAATAATTTTCGTTTCTTAGCTGCTTGACTTAGGTTTCATCTCTACTTGTAAATTAAAGAAGATAGCAGCAAACGCATTGTGCTTCCTCCTTAAACGCTTTACATCAGGCCTAATGGCTCCACGTAAATGGTGCCAACTCCATGAGTCGTGTCTATGATTACCGTAGGGGATGGATATGATATGATTCGCTAGGTATGGCTTCAGGCCTGAACGAGAGTTTGGGACATTCGCACAGAATGGGTTCTACTGTCTCGTCTCTCTACACGTGAGGGTGCTACTCAAACCTTACCTGAATTGGTCTTTGTGAAGAACACCTGTCGCTATGGGTAGCTTTTTCCTGAACATAGTCAGGAATTTTTGTTTGAGCGTTGTTTCGTTTGCATAGCACAATAGCTAGATAGCTTCCTACCTTGCGAACAGTTTTATGGTTTATCCCATCGTTTATAGCTCTCCTTGACGTCACTAGATCGATAGCACTTTCCGGTCCTATAAAGTTTAGTCCTGCAGCCTTACTGACCAGGGGCTCGGTAGCATGATTTCCTCTGTAGTGCGCATGCCTTTTAAAACAACTAAAGATGGCACGAGGGCATGGTAATATTCTAGTGTTAGTTTGACGTAATACTGGTCTAAGTACCTCCATTGCCTGTCTGCTATATGCATCGATGCATATAGTATACAGCAGCCGAAAAGGAAATCTCTTTTTTGTGCCGCGATTTGATTGAGATTTTAGCGACATTTCTTTGGCTGTGTTTTCTATTTTTGAAACATTTTGGACATCGCAGTGATAAGTTGGGATCTTAAAGCCTTAAGTTCTATAAATAAATGTAATGTGATAAAAAACGATTATATTTGTTTTTATTGGCATTATTCTAATTATATTTGCTTTGAACTCCCAAAAGGTTGCAAAGTAGGCTATAATATTATAAAAATTAAGTTGGTGTCTGGTTGCCGTAGATGTTGCAATACTCCAAAAATTGTAAAAATAAAGACACAGCCTCAAGTGGCCGCAACCAAATTTTTTGATGCCTAACTATTTCTATTCTCCATATATTTTCAATAGGCAATGAGGTTAAATAAGCCCCTTATATTCTGTAAACTTTGCTGATACGAATGAGGCTTTGTTTTGAAATAAAAGTCTGATAATCATTATACTGCGGAAAAACATTAAAGCAAATCAAAATAATCAATAAATCCGATTTTACCGTTAATGAAAAATAATGTCAGAACTTTCCGTGTGTAAAAATATTTATATTTAATGATTTCGTTTAATAACGTATCATATAATCCGAGATAACAGGCCTGATGCATGCGTGTAGGCTACACCTCGGGAGCATTAAATCACATTATGCGAATAAATTTTCCGTTTACGCGGAATCTGGCTTTAACGGGAGACTAATTATTTGTTCACAACAGTGCCGCTTTGTTGTGGTTACTCTAAAGGAGAGAACGCATCACGCGATTACCGTGTCGTTTCATCATGAACCATTCCATTCTGCACTGAGCTACCATGGAGTAGGCTTTTGGAAGTCGGTATGCAAAGTCGAAATCTTATTTTACAGTTGAATAGTACCATAAGTAAAATTTATTTGAAATAAAAGGGATAAAAAATACTTGTACTAAAAACTTGGAAATTATTATACAAAAGACAATAAGTGAAACAGAATATAATGCCTTCAATTCTATTGAAGGTTTGACTTCGAACGAACGGTACTCGAAATTTGAAAAAAAAAGTTAAATCGGAAAAGATTAAATACCGAAAATTATTTTTGGGTTTCTTGTATTTTATAACTTGGTTTCTACAAAAATTAATAATGTTAACCATAGTTAATGTGTGTACTATTCTTGAAACTCAAAAACAATTTGCAGTATTTTCTCTTGGCCGATTTTTTTGTCAAATATCTAGGACTGCCCTTTTTCCTACCGTACCTTGTTGCCCTTTCTCGGATACTAGGTAGATAGGATGTTTGAATTTATGTATTTTTGTAGATAAGTAATAATTTTATTTTAATTAGATCGCCCTTTATGTTAAAGCACTTTTTAGTTCCTCCCAACTTACTAGAACTCTGACATAATACTCTATACCTAGGTGATCTCGTAACATATTTTGAATTTTATTACAAAAGTGACGTTTACAGTTCTAAATATAGACTATCGACTTCACCGACTGAAAATCTTAGTTTATATTTAGGGTTAATTCCTCATACTTTAGTGATTTGTGTTGATATTTTAAAAATAGTGGTGATAAAGTAATATTAAAAACAATGAGCTATTTTTTCACATGTACAATTTTATCCTATTTAGCATTAAATAGTAACAATCCTAAAAGGGTATTATTTAGTTCGAATAGATGGAAGGAAAAAAACACAAGGAACAGAATAATACCTTTTGCCTTACTGCATTGCTGATGATTTCAACCCATACAGGAAAACCAATAACTGAATAAAAATTATGACATAATTGTAAATGCCTTCTTAAATGTCTCCAGCAGTATTCATTTGTACATACACTTATCAACTATTTTAGTTTTCTGTTTAATATTGTTTTGAATTCCGGAAATCAGGAAGATGTTGCAGTTTTTAGATTTCCAATGAACTCACATTGAAGTTCAATATTGTGGTTCTGCAATACTAATCTATAATATCATTCGATCGATGTGTGAAAGAGTTTTTACCAGCGTCCGGCACGGAACTAACATAACTATTCCATTATATCACAGGGAACAGGTGCCGTTATAAAAATGAAAACCCACGCGTGGTAGTTACGTTTCAGTGGTTCCGTCCGAGCGGAACCTAGACGAGTTTCGCCGTGAACCGATTGTCAATGGGCCGTTAATTGATTGCAGCGAAATTTATTCCTTGCAATAACACAGAGTAGCTAAAGAAGAATGCGATATCGGCTTTAATTGTCGGCATTGAATTTGCTTCATGGCAGTACCTACTTAAAATGGCTTAATTTCTGGGTGTAGCGTGTTGATTAAAAAAGAAACTATTGGTAGGCGTTCAGAAATGCAAAATCGAAGGCACCAACATTGCCCAACTCTCTTTATTTTGCTAATAGTAAATAAAAATTCTTCGAAAAGGGTATGCTGGCCAATTTGATTAGGCGTAGCTTAATTTACCAGCGATAATGCACATGTTCCCAGTGATGAAAAAAATAATTAAAAAAGTATGTGTTAATAAGCAGAAAACTAAATATCGGAAAATGGCTGTTTTAGAACAACTGAAGATCCATTCACAACAATGTCGTCTTTAGAATAAACTAACTAGTTATAGTACATACATATAGTTATAGTACATACATACACATTTTATTTCAAAAAATTCTTTCACTAAGTGTTCTAAATTAGACTAATAAAGTAATTTCTCGATTGGCAAAATATTACGCGTTTTTTGGTTTAATTACAAATTGGAAAAATTGAAAATTTTATATTTCCTGAAATGGCATTATTTTCCAAGTCGTTTATGCAAGTAGCATCAAGCTCTAAAAGCAAAACTTATGTACAATTTTTCCTTTAATTGTACATAGAGGAAATAACATAACACAACAGTTGAGAAATCACTAAATAATTTTCTCAACAACAAAAAAATGGCATACAAACAAATTTTACCAAAAACAGCTGTTTCTATAACTAGTGCAAAATGCGTATATTTGTTGCACGAAACACGAAGTTTGGAGTTCTAGACGAAGTCGACTGTTGAGCGCAACAAACACAAATTTTTGCACATTTTGCACACAATTTTTTTTATAATTCAATTAAATTTAACAACTACAAAATTATGACATTTTAAATTGACATCTCGAACTAATTACGGAAATTGCCACTGTGGTACAATGGATGTCCTGCAATGTTACTTCGTTGATAGGCAACTCTTCTGGTTCGGGTCTGACACTGGTGCAAAAAGTGAAAATTTTTAGGCTGGGTAAACGGTGCAAATTTTTGCATGATCCTTAGAGAATAGTATTTTTTATAATTTTGTATCTTCTGGTTCTTATTCTTCTTAAGTTAGTCCTGTGTTTCCATCAATAGTTTGCTAAAGACCAGTTCTCATACCATCTAATAGGTGGTCGTTCGGATGGTCAAGGTACATCTGGAATCTCACACATTTCCACTATTTTTCTTCACCTCTCTTCCGGTCAAATAACGCATATCCTGTTATTAATCTTAGTGTTTGCATTTCTATTCTTAGTTGTTGCGTTCTCCACTCTGGCTTCTAATTTTATATAATATGTAATCTGGGAAGCCACAGCGAAAGGCAACATGCGATTTTAACATCGTTGTTACGCCTACCCCTGTCTTTATAAACGGTTTTTTTTAAACTTCTCCTAGGCCATTCCATTTAATGCCTACGGGAAATATTTAAAAATTATTCTCTAGAAAGTATCAGTGGAATAAACAAACAAAAACAATTCTTGTCAGCGTTATGGTAACCACCTTATGTGAAAACGTGAAATAATGCTACTTATTCGCTTTTATTCACCTGCTAAATTCATGTAAGAACAACTTCTTCGTTTGTATACGACATTACACGCACACGCAGACAGGTTTGCTGTTACTATCGTTTATGTTTTCAATTTAACGTAAACTGCGATGGTGACTCGTTAAGAAATTTTACAGTGTGACAGAGCCGTCACATTCATCAGTTGCTTTGGAAAATGCTTGTATCTCGGCGCCCGCTTAATACCCCACGCAACAAGATTATTTGTGCCCAGGATAATTTACTTATTTATGTCGCGTTTGAAAACTACCTTTCCACAGTCAGTAGTCAACTATGGAGTGATTAAATATCGGAATTGAAATACACTTTGAAAATATCCAGACGAATATCAGTAAAAGTGTGTTTTCATTATTCGATTTCCGATCTGTTTTTGAATTTCATTACTTACTTTTGACATTCAAACTAGCTCATTATGTTTGTGGCGATATTCGACTTGATGATATTTTTCGTACCCATGTATGTTCGTTATAATCTAAATCTCAATAACGTCTCAAAAAAAAATGAACTTCATTTCCGATATATGTCGAAAAAAAACTAGCGAACGAAAATATAAATAACCATCTCGCTGTAACTTTACTGCTAAATTAATAAATAAAATTTTAAAAGGCGCAGTGAAGCAAAAAATGACTCAAGGCGTGATAACGCAGGACATACTGCTACAAATTTAGTATTAGGTAAACTCAAAATTGAGGCTCCGGGGACAAAAAATATGATAACGCGGGACATAGTGCTACAAATTTATTATTAGATAAACTCTAAACAGAGGAGCCAGTTAGACAGATAAAAATTTTTTTTTACCAAATTACATTAACGAATCGCGTCACATCATCGTTGGTCACGCGATTCCGCAAGAAACCGTCTGTTGAAGTGTCGGCCATTTTTCTATTGTCCTTTAAGGTTACACATACATTTTCCGAATTTTTTTGAAAAAATAGGGCAAGTAATTAATATCAACATGTTTCTTTAAAGTTCAATTATGTTCTAAATGTTATATAGTTTTGATGAAGAATTTCGATTTTGGTTGTAAACTATAAACTGGCACATGGAAACCCCATAGCAATGTTAAATTAGAAATACGTCATTGTAAAACAAAAGAATGTATTTAGCGTATAAAAATTATATAAAGGTATTTTATAATTATTTGTAAATTCTTTGTATATTCTTCGAAAATTCTTTATAAATTAGAGGTAAATTTACTTTGTAATTTTTTTTTCAAGAAACTTCCACAGATTTACTGTATTACTATTTACAAAACTTCTGCATTCCTCCTGCCTAATTTAACATTTTTTTTATCAATGTAATTTCAAAAAAATTTCAATAATGACAGCCATTACGTTTGAAGAGCATCTTGTGAGAATCGATTGAAATTAAAAACAACAATATAGCAGAGCTACTAAAACCAAAATCTGAATATTTTTTAAATTGATGCATTTTAACAATAATTTTACAAATTTTGTTATTTTCAGTTTGGTCCCTGCACTTGACAATCTTTTTAATAGAAAACAAAACACAAAATGAATACAACATAACCTCAAATGCATCCACGTCGCTAAAAAAACTCAGAAATAAAAACCGGCTAATCAAATATCTAATACCTATATTTTAAGAATCGAATAGAGAATCTTATAAAATTCAAACAGTGTCAACACATTTTGAGATTTTAACTGTATTAATCGAGCATTATTAAATATTTTCGTCACTAAGCTTAATCTTTATCTATTCAGCAATTCAGTACTAAACTTATTCATAGCACGAAGGTAGAAAGTTATACTTAGGTATTAAAAACAGTCCGTTGTCGCTAACTCTATTCACATTTATAATCAAATTCTAGGGTATTTTCCAGCTTCACTGTAATTACGGGCAATGAAAGTATATATTACAAATAACCGCTTTCTGGCATCGGATGTCAAGTAGCGTAAGGGTCACGTTTTTAAAAGCGATGGAAGTACTCTAAGCAAATCCGCATTATGGACACCTTGAGAAGGCAGATGTAGTTTTTTGGGTTAAGTTATTGGTAATTCCCATGGATCTGCGTTACATCTGGTAGGCGATTGTTTAGATTTATAATACTCGAAAATTACACCGTAACTGCAGTGTG